>NC_044976.1:211537332-211840921 GCF_008728515.1 Papio anubis
CCCTCCTTCCTTCCTTCCCTCCTTCCTTCCCTCCTTCCTTCCTTCCTTCCTTCCTCCCTCCCTCCCTCCCTTTTCTCTCTCTCTCTTTCTTTCTTTCTTTCTTTCTTTCTTTCTTTCTTTCTTTCTTTCTTTCTTTCTCTTTCTTTCTTTCTTTCTCTTTCTTTCTTTCTCTCTCTCTCTTTCTTTCTTTTTCTTTCTTTCCCTCTCTCCCTCCCTCCCTCCCTTCCTTTTCTCTTCCTTCCTTCCTTTTCTCTCCCTCCCTCCCTCCCTTTTTCCTTCCTTTCTCTTTTCTTTTCTTTCTTTCTTTCCCTCTCTCCCTCCCTCCTTTCCTTTTCTCTTCCTTCCTTCCTTTTCTCTCTCTTTCCTTTTCTCTTTTTTCTTTCTTTCTTTCTCTTTCTTTCTTTCTTTTTCTTTCTCTCTCCCTCCCTCCCTTTTTCCTTCCTTTCTCTTTCTTTTCTCTCTTTCTTTCTTTCTTTCTCTCCTCCTCCTCCTCCTTCTTTTCTCTCTCTCTCTCTCTTTCTCTCTTTCTTTCTTCTTTCTGATGGAGTCTTGCTCTGTCACCCAGGCTAGAATGCAGTGGCGTGATCTCAGCTGACTGCAACCTCCTCCTCTGGCGTTCAAGTGATTCTCCTGCCTCAGCCTCTCAAGCAGCTGGGATTATAGGTGCCTGCCACTATGCCAGGCTAATTTTTGTATTTTTAGTAGAGATGGAGTTATAGCATGTTGGCTGAGCTGGTCTCAAACTCCTGACCTCAAGTAATCTGTCTGCCTCGGCCTCCTAAAGTGCTGGGATTACAGGTGTGAGTTTTGGAGCTCAGAAGAAGACAGAAAAATGAGGTGAAGTTGAGATTTTCTTAGAGACTGGTTGAATAGCTGTGAACAAAATACACTTAGTGATCTGGAGAGTGAAGGCTGGGCTGAGGAGGTCTCAGATGAAAATTAGAAACTTTTTGGGACTGAAGCAAAGGTAATGCCTGTTATGTCTTATCAAAGTGGTTGGATGAATTGCTTTCATGGCCTAGGGATATATAAAAGTTTGAATTTGAAAGTGATGATTTAGGGTTTCTGATGGAAGAAATGTCTAAGCAGCAAAGCATTCGAGATGTGGCCTAACTGCTTCTAACAATCTATGCTCACATCTTGGAGCAAAATAATAAGCTGTAACTTGTATTTACAAGGGAACCATAGTGTAAAAGCTTAAACACTTTGCAGCCTAGCCATGTGGTAGAAAAATAAAAAGCTTTTATAAGAGAGGAACTCAAGCAGGCTGTGGAACAACCACTTGTTAGAGATATTTGCATAATTAAACAAAAGCAAGTGTTGATAGCCAAGACAATGGGAAAGAGGACTCGATGGCATTTTAGAAATCTAGAGGCAGCCCCCCACCACAGGCCTGAGGCCTTAAAGAAGAAAGTAATTTCTGGGATCAGGGCCAGGACCCTGCTGCATTGGGTAGCCTTGGGACATGGCTCCTTGTATCCTGGTCACTGCTCCAGCTCCAGATATAGGTCAAATTGGCCCAGTTACAACTCCAGTCACTGCTTCAGAGGGTGCAAGCCATAAGCCTTGATAGCTTCCATGTGGTGTTAGGCCTATGGGTGTATAAAATACAAGAGTTGAGACTTGGGAGCCTCCACCTTTATTCAAAGGATGTAGGCAAAAGCCTGGGTGTCCAGGCAGAAGCATGCTGCAGGGATGCTCTCATGGAGCTTTCATGGAGAACCTCTACTAAAACAATGCAGAGAAGAAATGTGGGATTATAGCCCCCACACAGGCTTCCCACTGGGTCATGGCCTAGTAGATCTGTGAGGTGAGAATCATAGTCCTCTAGACCCCAGAATGGTAGATCTAGCTACAGCTTGCACCCTGCACCTAGAAAAACCAGAGGCACACAATACTAGCCCATGAGAGCAGCTGTGGGGGCTGAACCATGCAGAGTCACAAGGTCAGACCTTCCCAAGGCATTAGTGTACCCTGGAAATGGGACATAGAGAAAAAGATAACTATTTTGGAGCCTTACAATTCAATAACTGCCCTACTGGGTTTCAGACTTGCATGGGTTCTGTGGCCTCTGTCTTTTGGCAGATTTCTTCCTTTTAGAATAGGAGTATTTACCCAATGTTTATACCCCCTTTATATCTTGGAAGTACCTAACTTGTTTTTCATTTTCTAGGCTTAATAGGAGGAAGAAACTAACTTTGTCTTACATGAGACTTTCAACTTTTGAGTAAAGGCTGAAAGGAGTTAAGACTTTGGGGATTATTAGGAAGTCATGATTGTATTTTGAAAAATGAGAAGGATATGCGATTTGGAATGGCCAGGGGCAAAATGATATAGTTTGGGTGTGTGTTCCCACCAAAATCTCATATTGCAATACAATTTTTAATGTTGGAGGTGGGTTAAGTGGGGAGGTGATTGAATCATGAGGACAGGATTTCCGCGAACTGTTTGGTATCATTTCCTTTGGTGACATCCTCACAATAGTAAGTTTTCATGAGAGCTGGTCATTTAAAAGTGTGTAGAACTCCCCACCTCTGGCCCTCTCACTTACCATGTGATGTGCAAACACCAGATTTATCTTTCGCCTTGATTGTCAGCTGTCAGAGGCTTCCCCAGAAGCAGAAGCCAGTGCTATGCTTTCTGTACAGTCTGTAGAACTATGAGCCAGTAAAACCTCTTTTCTTTATAAATTACCCAGTCTCAGATTATTTCTTTATAACAGTGCGACAGTGGCCTAATATATCTACCAAAGAACTATTAGAACTAATAAATTGAGTAAATTTGCAGATTACAAAATCAACATATACAAATCAGTAGGATTTCTATCTGCCAACAGTCAACAAACTGAAAAAGAATTCAAAAAAGTAATCCTATTTGCAATAGCCACAAATAAAATGTGTGGGAATTAACCAAAGAATTGAAAGTTCTCAACAATTAAAACTAAAAAACACTGATAAAAGAAATGAAAGAGGATACAAAAAATGAGAAGATATTTCCATGTTCACAGATTGGAAGAATCAGTATTTTTAAAATGTCCATATAATCCAAAGCAATCTATAGATTTCATGCCATCCCTATCAGTATTTTTAAAATGTCCATACAATCCAAACCAATCTATAGATTTCATGCCATCCCTATCAAAATAACAATGGCATTCCTCACAGAAATAGAAAAAGAATTCTGAAATTTATATGGAACCACAAAACACCATAATAGCCAAAGCTATGCTGAGTAAATAAAACAAAACTGGAGGAATCCCATTACCTGGCTTCAAATTATACTACTGAGCTACAGTAATTAAAACATCATGACACTAGCATAAAAACAGACATAAAGACAATTTCAATGGACTAGAGAACCCAGAAACAAACCCAAACACCTACAGTAAACTTTTCAACAAAAGAGCCAAGAACATACAATGAAAAATAAGACAGTTTCTTCATACAAATAGGGCTGGAAAAACTGGCAAGCCATAGGCAGAAGAATGAAACTAGAACCCTATTTCTTGCCACATAAAAAAAAAATGAAATTAAAATAGATTAAAGACTTAAACCTAACACCTCAAACTATCAAACTTTTACAAGAAAACACTGGGAAAGCCCTCTAGGGCACTGGTTTGGGCAAACGTTTCTTAAATAATGCCCCATAAGCACAGACAACCAAAGCAAACATGGACAAATGGGATTACAGCAAGTCAGAAAGCTTTTTTTTTTTTTTTAACAGTGAAGGAAACAATCAACAAAGTGAAGAGAAAACCCAAAAAATGGGAGAAAATATTTGTAAATTACTCATCTGAAAAGGGATTAATAGCTACATGATATGGTTAGGCTTTGTGTCCCCACTCAAATCTCATATTGACCCCTCTACCCCTCTGGCTGGCTGACCTCTTACTGGGGAGAGATTTATTGACTCAGGTGTCCAAGCCATGGTGACCTTCATAGATCATAAAGCAGAGAAAGTGTTACTTTTGTTCCTGACCCCTCAGGGGAAAAAAATAAGTTAAGAATGAGCTATCACATTTACCACCTGAGGTGTTGTCTCAAGTAAATTCTGAGGTTTGGGCCACGCTGGCTCTGGGAAATGCACTAACACCTCCCCCATTCAAGTCCAACTTCAGCCTAGTGCTCCTTGACATCAGAAGAGACAGTACACTTTAAGGCAAGAAGCATGAGGGGCAATTCAACCCCTCATTGCCAAATTCTTGCCATATGACTTATTAAGGCCATGAGAGTCTCCTTATAATACTCCCATGTTACCAGATTAAAAGCCTAATGGCAAGTACAGATTTGTCAGAAATCTTAGAGGATTAATAAATGCAGTTGTTGTCTCCATACACCTCATTGTCCCCAGTCCTTACCCAAATCCCAGGGAGGTGAAAACTGGTTTACATTCTTAGATCTGAAAGATGCATTTTTCTGCATCTCAAGGCGTCCAGATTCACAATATGTTTGCCTTTGAATAGACTGATCCAGATACTCATTCAGCCTCAAAACGCACCTGGACAGTCCTCTCTGAAGGGTTCTGGGGTAGCCCCCACTTATTTGAAAATGCTCTAGCTAAGGACTTAAGAAATCTACACTGCAAAGGGGCACAATTATTCAGTATGTAGATGACTTGGTCATTGCTAGCCCAACTAAAGAAGACTTGGATAATAATACTGTTAAACTGATAAATTTCCTGGGAACTAGGAGATATAGGGTATCGCATACAGGGCTCAGATTTTTACTCAAAGACTCAAATACTTGGAATCTGTCTTAACCCCTGGAACTGATCAACATCCCTAGAAGGAAAAAAAAGTCTTTTAGTCATCCAGGAGTCCCAGTCCAACAAATGACTGTGGACATTTTTAGGGGATGGCTGGGTACCGCTGCTTATGGGTGCCCAGATCTGGACATGTAGCCAAGCCTTTATATAATACACTAAAAGGGAAAGATTTAGAGATTCTTGAACGTAATGAGAACTGCAAGCAAACCTTCAACACTCTCAAAGAGAAATTGGGCTCTGCTATAGCCTTGGGAGTCCCCAAGTTGGATGAACCATTTTTTCTTTATGTGGCCAAAAAGCAAGGCATAGGCCTTGGGTAATCTTGTCCCCAAACTGGGGAACATTCCAAGGCCAGCAGCCTCCTTTTCTAAGCAGATAGACCAGGTGGCCTCAGAGGGGCCTGGATGTCTTAGAGCTGTTGCTGCTACAACTTTCCTAGTAGGCAAAGCTAATAAACTAACATCAGGATAGCCCCTAAAGGTTTTGGACCCCACACCAAGGGAAGGTGGTCCTAGAAGCTAAAGGGCACCAGTGGATAATAGGGGAACATTTATTAAAGTATCAGGCCTTACTGCTAGACACTCCAGACATAACCCTTAAAGTCCGCCAAACCATAAACCCAGCTGCTTATCTGCCAGAGTCCATAGGTGCTCCCAGCCTGGCATACAGGTTGTATTAGTCTGTTCTCATGCTGCTAATAAAGGCTTACCTGAGGCTGGGTAATTTATAAAGGAAAGAGGTTTAATTGACTCACAGTTTCACATGGCTGGGGAGGCCTCACAATCATGGCGGAAGGCAAATGGGGAGCAAAGTCACATCTCTTACATGGCAGCAGGTACAAGAGTTTGTGTAGGGAAACTCCCCTTTATAAAACCATCAGCTGTAATCCCAGCACTCTGGGAGGCCGAGGAGGGTGGGTCACCTGAAGTCAAGAGTTCAAGACCAGCCTGGCCAACATGGTGAAACCCTGTCTCCACTGAAAATACAAAAATTAGCTAGGCATGGTGGTGGGCGCCTGTAATCCCAGCTACTCGGGGGGCTAAGACAGGAGAATTACTTGAACCCAGGAGACAGATTGCATTAAGCTGAGATGGCACCACTGCACTCCAGCCTGGGCAACAGAGCAAGATTGTGTCTCAAAAAAGCAAAACAAAGCAAAACAAAAAAACCCATAGGCTCTCATGAGGCTTATTCACTGTCATGAGGCCAGCATGGGAAAGACCCACCCCCGATTCAATGACCTCCCACTGGGTCCCCCCCACAACGCATGGGGATTACGGGAGCTACAACCGAACATAAGATTTGACTGGGGACACGGCCAAACCATGTCACAGGTTATGAAACAAAGTTATTCTAGCAGGCCAGACTGAAGAGAGATAAGCCCCTTGACCATCCCAAGGAAGAGTGGTTAACAGATGCAAGTTGTTTTATGCATCAGGGAAACAGGAGCGCTAGATATGCTATCATTAGTCAGCACAAGAGAATCAAGGCACAAACCTTGCTGGCCTCTACGTCAGCTCAAAAAGCTGAGTTAATTGAACTTACTAGAGCCCTGCAGTTGGGAAGGGATTTAAAAGTTAACATTCACACTGATTCCAAGTGTGATATTTTAGCGTTTCATGCTTATGCTGCAATTTGGAATGGGTAGGGACTCCTGACCACCGAGGGCTTTTCCAGACAATATCACTCAGGTTTTGAGTTTGTTAGAATGCTGCTTTGCTGTCAAAAAAAAAAAAAAAAAAAGACTACAATTCACTGCAGGTGACATCAAAAGAGAGACTGACCATGTAAAAGGAAATGCTCTCACAGATGCGGCAGCCAAGGCCACTGTACTGAAAGGGGCAATGAAGCTGATGGGCACGCTGGTCAGCACACATAGAGCTGGGCCAGAATTCTCTGAAGAACTAAGCTGGGCCAGGGATTGCAGTTTAGTCCAGGACCCCTCTGGCTGGCTGGCTGATGGTAATAAATTACTAATGCCGAGTACCAATCACAGGAAAGTAATTCACCACTTTCATGATGCTTTTCACCCTAGAAGGATTCTTTGTTTCAGTGAATATCTCATTCGTTTGTGGGGATAAATCTTTTCAAGACACTAAAACAGATGACTCAGCCCTGTAAGCTCTGTGCCTGAAACAACCCAAACAGCCAGCAATTTTCTACTCCTCCAGTTAAACCTGTCCAATACTGAGGAACCTAGCCAGGTGAGGACTGGCAACTCTAATTTACTCACTACCCTTTCTGCAGGGGATTCAAATATTTGCTAATGCTTACTGATACCTTCACTGGTTAATCGAGGCATTCCCCACCCTATCTGAAAAGTGTTTACTGGAAGAAATAATTCCTCAGTTTGGATCATCTAAAAGCCTGCAAAGTGACAGTGGCCCATCTTTCACAGCAGGTGTATCCCAACACCTATCCTCAGCTTTAGGAATCCAATATCACCTTCACTGTGCGTGGAGACCACGGCCCTCTGGACAGGTGAAAGTACTAGTCATACTCTAAAGACTCTAGCTAAGTCAGAGGCCTGACTATCCCTAACACCCATAGCTTACTGCAGGTTTGAACTGCTCCAAAGGAAAACTTATATAAGTCCTGTTGAGTCACATGGAAGGCCTTTTCTAACCACAGATCTAATAGATGAAAGGATTCATCAATTACAAAATACGTCCTCAGTCTAGGACAGGTGCGAAGGCAATCTGTGAATATGGAAACACGAGGCTTCCCTTCCCACAGGGGAGGAAAATTCAGTTTCAGCTCGGCTAGGGATGTAGTCTTACTAAAGATGTGGGAGGAAGTTCTCCAGCTGACCCGCTTTCCCCAGCCTGGAAAGGACCAGGGCAAGGTCACCTGAGCTCTCCAACAGACATTAAACGCCAAGGGATTCACAGGTGTGTGGAAGTAAAGCTGTTGCTTATTCTGGGAGCCCAACCCGAGGCTGGGGGAGGTGGGCACGGAGCTATTTCAGTGTTGGTGGAACGCAGGCCCTATCATTGCGCTCCTCCTCCTCGCGTTTCTCCTGCTACCCTAGTCCCGCCTTGGCCATGAGGGAGATGGTGCTCACGCAGGCCGGGCAGTGCGGGAACCAAATCGGCGTCAAGGTTGGCGCGGGGGTGGCGGGCGGGGGCCTTGAGGGCCCAGTGCGGGCCTGCCCGGTGGCTGCGGAAGCTGCTGGCAGTGGCGGGGCGGCGCCCCTGCATTGCCACCCTGGGCTCCCTGCCCCGGACCCGGTGGAGCTGGGAGGCTGGCCTGGTGGCCAGGGCGGACCCCCAGGGACCCAGTGGCCTGGGGAGGGGGTGGGAGAGGGGCTGGGGAGCCTCCAGCTCTCTGTCCTGACTCAGCCCTGGCCTGTCTGGCCCTCGTGTCTCTCGCAGTTCTGGGAGGTGATCTCTGATGAACATGCCATCGACTCCGCTGGCACCTACCACGGGGACAGGGACCTGCTGCTGTAGTGTATCAACGTGCGAGGCCAGCGGTGAGACCCCAGTCCTTCCCCCACTGCCCTCCTGGGCACAGTGGCCCTCCCCTCGCTGATGCCCTTCTGCCCCCCTCAGGTGGCAGGTAAGTGCCTCGCGCTGTGCTAGTTGATCTGGAGCCGGGCACCCTGAACTCTGTGCGCTCCGGGCCCTTCAGGCAGGACAACTTCATTTTCGGTGAGTTGTGGGTAGAGACTGGGGTGTGGCTCCTTAGCCAGGGCAGCTCAAAGTCAAGGAGTGCCCCCAAGGTCATGGCTGTGGGAACTGTGGAGCCAGGGCCCCTCAACACCTTCCTGTCCTCTGAGTCCTCAATCTCCCTCTCCTCAACGGGCTTTGGGAGCAAGGCCCAGGTGTCTGCCCGAAGAGAGGAGCTGCTGATGTAATCTCCCTGCAGGGAGCTGAGTGGGGGCCGTGGCTGCTGCTTTCCTTGGGAATGGGCAGGAGCCACCTGCAGCCAGGTCTGTTGTTAGGCTGTCTCAGGTTTGGCTCCTGACTTAATTTCTTTCCTTCTTTTTTTTATTTTTTATTTTTTATTATACTTTAAGTTCTGGGATACATGTGCAGAACGTGCAGGTTTGTTACATTGGTACACATGTGCCATGGTGGTTTACTGCACTCATCAACCCGTTGTCTACATTAGGTATTTCTCCTAATGCTGTCTCTTCCCTCTTCCCCCACCCCCTGACAAGCCCCTGTGCCTTATGTTCCCCTCCCTGTGTCCATGTGTTCTCATTGTTCAACTCCCACTTATGAGTGAGAACATGCAGTGTTTGGTTTTCTGTTCTTGTGTTTGCTGAGCATGGTTTTCAGCTTCATGTCCCTGCAAAGGATATGAACTCATCGTTTTTTATGGCTGCATAGTATTCCGTGGTGTATATGTGCCACATTCTTTATCCAGTCTATCACTGATGGGCATTTGGGTTGGTTCTAAGTCTTTGCTATTGTGAACAGTGCCGCAATAAACATGTGTGCATGTGTTTATATAGAATGGTTTATAATCTTTGGGTATATACCCAGTAATGGGATTGCTGGGTCAAATGGTATTTTCTGGTTCTAGATCCTTGAGGAATTGCCACACTGTCATTCACAATGGTTGAACTAATTCACACTCCCAACAACAGTGTAAAAGTGTTACTATTTCTCCACATCCTCTCCAGCACCTGTTGTTTCCTGACTTTTTAATGATTGCCATTCTAACTGGCGTGAGATATCTCATTGTGGTTTTGATTTGCATTTCTCTGACCAGCGATGATCATTTTTTCATGTTTGTTGGCTGCATAAATGTCTTGAAGTGTCTGTTCATATTCTTTACCCACTTTTTGATGGGGTTGTTTTTTTCTTGTAAACTTAAGTTCTTTGTAGGTTCTGGATATTAGCCCTTTGTCAGATGGATAGATTGTAAAAATGTTCTCCCATTTTGTAGGTTGTCTGCTCACTCTGACAGTTTCTTCTGTGCAGCAGCTCTTTAGTTTAATCAGATCCCATTTGTCAGTTTTGGCTTTTGTTCCTATTGCTTTTGGTGCTTTACTGGCTTAATTTCTGACAGGGGTGCTGCTGTCCTGTAACTTTGGGGGAGGGGGTCCACCTGCTCCATGTGTACGGTGAATGGTGCTTTCACCTCACGCATGACACTTGGCCTTTTTTGCATTGTGGCAGTGACCACTGCTGAGCATATACCTGGCCGTCGAGTGACTGGCTATACTGTCTTACAGGTCAGAGTGTGGCCGGGAACAACTGGGCCACGGGGTACTATCCAGAAAGTGAGCAGCTGATGGAGTCAGGGATGGACACTGAGGCGGGAGGCTGAGAGCTGTCACTGCCTGCAGGGTTTCCAGCTGGCCCACTCCCTGGGTGGGGGATGGGTTCCCTTCTGCTCAGTAAGATGCAGGGAGTACCCAGATAGGATCATAAACACATTCAGCGTCCTGCCCTCGCCCAAGGTGTCAGACAGCGTAGTGGGGCCCTACAAATGCCATCCTCTCAATCCACCAGCTTATAGAAAATGCACATGGAACCTTTTGTATTGATAACAAAGCACTGTACAATATTTGTTCCAGAACCCTACAACTGCCCACACCCACCTATGGTGACTTGAATCACCTGGTACCTGCTACCATGAGTGGGGTCACCACATGCCTGCGCTTCCCAGGCCAGCTGAATGCTGACCTGCACAAGCTGGCCAAGAACATGGTCCCATTTCCCCGGCTGCTCTTCTTCATGCCTAGCTTTGCTCCACTGACCAACTGGGGCAGCCGGCAGTTACCAGGCCCTGACTGTGGTTGAACTTATCCAGCAGATGTTTGATGCTAAGACTGTGATGGCTGCCTGTGACCCCCGTCATGGCTGCTACCTAACGGTGGCTGCCATTTTCAGAGGTAGCATGTCCATGAAGGAAGTAGATGAACAGATGCTCAATCTTCAAAAGAACAGCAGCCACTGTGCTCATCGGCTCCCTCACAATGTACAAACAGCCGCCTGTGACACCCCACCCAAGGGGCTAGAAATATCAGCCACTGGTATTAGCACCAACACAGTCATCCGGGAGCTGTTCAAGCGTATTATGGAGAAGTTCACAGTAATGTGTAGGTGCAAGGCCTTTCTCCACTGGTATACATACGAGGGTATGGATGAGACGGAATTTACCGAGGCCGAGAGCAACGTGAACAATCTTATGGCAGAGTACCAGCAGTGCCAGGACACCACGCCGAGGAGGAGGAGTTCAAGGAGTCTGCTGAGGAGGAGGTGGCCTAGAAGCTTCTCTTCTGGGTAAAGGGGGGAAGCACTGTGGATTCTTTAGTGTGTTCTGATAGCCATGTGTCACTACGCAATTTTTCTTTGTGTCTTTATATCTCCTCCTGTTGAACTTTAAAGCATTTTCATAGTATGTGATTTTACCTGATAAAGCATCCTTACGGCATCTGGTTTCACCTCCTACTTCTTTTCTATTGGCCCTCTGGGTGCCGCTGCCAGATGGGCAGAGTGGTCCTGCAAGGCTGCAGCTGTCTTGGGCTTATCACATGCCCAGGAACAAGCATTCCAGTGGCTCCAGGAGGGGTCAGCATGGGCTGTGGACATGGCAGGAAGGCTTCACGTGAACCTGAGGCTGCCCTGGGCTTTGGGCAGCTATGTGGTAGGAAACCTGTTCCTGAAGGCGAGCCTTGGCTTATCCCATGTACCGAACTTCCAGGGGACCAGTTGGCCCTCTGTTTCTGGAACTTTAGAAGTGGTCAGTGAGCCCAGACAATGTCCTCAACGTCCCACCTTAGGGTAGGAATGTGGCCAGACAGCTGGCCCTGAGCCGGCAACGAAGAGTGAGCAAGTAGGGCCCCAGGCACCCCTCACCATGATGGCCTGTGTGTGCCCGTGTGGCCTCATTCTCTTAATGAGGTGGGCATGGGGTATCTGGCAGGGACTAGAGGGCAGGAATCAAGCCCACTGTGTACTCACAGGCACTGAATGCCATGGAGAAGGGGATGAAGCCCTGGAGGCCACAGATGCAGTTGCTGGGGCTGTGTGTTCGGGGCAGTCTCTCTCCAAAGGCACAGGTGGGGTTTCTGGGCAGGACCTGAGGAGACGGGCAGGTGCTCACAAGTGCTGTTTCCCCCAGATCGCAACCAGTGAGGAGAAAAATGCCCAGTGGAGGTCTGACCTGCCCCAGTCTGGAGGGCCGATGCTCTCTGGAAAGCTGGCTACTGACACTGTCTCTTGTCTCCCTGTCCCCCACTCCAAAATCTCAGGGCAAAAGTAACCCAAGACTGTCAGGATGAGACTGGTGAGGGCGGCACCTTTGGGGATAGACCCGTTAGCCCTGCAAAATCTCCTCCCCAGGCTTCTCAAGGAGCCTGGACTTCAAGGCCTGCTTTGGGGAAGCTGTCAAATAAGAGATGTGTGTGAGCTGGGTGCTGGGCACCACCATGACAGTGCTCGTCTACTTGGCTCTTGCAGAACTCATCCATGGCCTGTGTGATGTTCTCTTGGTAATTCCCCCCACCCCCATCACACAAAGATGAAGCCAGCATAGCCTGGGGATGGGCAGACATTATGGGTTCCACCCCAGGTCCCCTGGGCCTATCCACCTGCCTCTGGTGTGTCAGGGAAAACGGGTGAGGCTCCTTTTTGTTCTCTGAATGTTTGCAATGGCCCATTGGGCCAAACGGGAACAGGCAGGCAGGGGAGTACCTCACCTTGAAGTAGCTCCTGGAAGCAGCTGGGAGGTGGGGGAGATTCCCCTCTACTCCCCCAACCTGTTCTCAGAACAGGAAAAGGGGCCTCTGTGACCGCCTTCCTCAGTGGCTGTCACCCTCTGAGGGGTGTCCTTGCCCAGCCCAGGTGTACACCTGCCTGACATGGCATTGCGTGGATCTGGTTGGGAAGGTTCACCTGCAGTGACCACTGGACTCTGCCCACACCTAGTGTCTCCACTCTCCCATGGGGCCCGATGTTCCCCCTCCAGTGGTACAGCCAGAGTGGCAGAGAGGGCAAGTCACTGCTGTGGTTCCCACCTGGGTCTGAGTGGGGGTCAGGCTTGGCATCCATGTATTTCCCAATTACTTGGTTCCATCTGGGGGCTTCATGGACAGTGATGATCTTCCAGGCCTCTTTTTCATATGCCAGCTGCAGGCCCGTGCTTCCCAAGTTTCTGGAGTCCCCCTTGCAGCCTGGCAAGCATGGCAGGTAGTGGGGGAAGGACACTCAGCCTGCAGGCAGCAGAACCTGTCTGGGTATGTTCTCTGCCCCTGGTGGCCCCTGGTTGTTGACCACCTTGGGTGAGAGTCGGCTTACAATCTCAACATTCTTATAGGACTTCAGGACTGTATAGACAGGGACCCAGGAGGGAGCAGGGGCTGGGACTGGCAGCTAACCAGTAAGTGGGGGTCACAGGGCTCAGTTTGGTCCCAGCAGGGATTTCAGGGAGGCTTGGATTTGCTGAAGGCCTTGGACAAGCTTGGGCTTGGATATAGGAGCAACATGGAGCAGGGGCCCTTATGCACGCTGGAGTCTTTGAGTAGAACACCCTGGTGCGTCTATAGGTGTTCCCCACCCGGAGCGCAGCTATGGGTAGAAGCTGGTATAGCTGTGGAGGGAAGAGGAGGAGGTGGCAGGATGAGTCTCCAGGGCAGCCCCAGCAGCCAGGCAGGGCCTCTGCAAATGAGACACAGATCCAGCCTGTGGCCGCTTAGCAGCTGTTTGGCCGGCTGCAGATCACCTGACCTCTGCTCACCGGGACGTGGGGGTTGCAGTAGCACTTACCTTCTGGGACTTCTGCGGCTTCAAGAGGCAGCACACACCACAGGCTGAGAATGCACCTGACTCAGGCAAGCTTCTCCAACAGTACCACATCAGATTAACATCCAACCTGTAGAGGACACCATCAAATCTCCCCATCCCTCATTCCAACTGTAAGAAAAGGGAGTGTCTGTCCTGGGGGAGTAAGCACAGGTATGTTTATCCAGTGGGCACATGGCCCAGGTTGGGGAAAGGTCCTTGGATACATGCTGGTTTCACCAGGAATCTGGGGTGGGTTTGGCCAGGACCCCTGTGTGCCAGGAGGCCAGTAGCCCCCTGCATGGGACAGGACTGGGAGGTGAGTGGGAGGGCTGAGCTTTGAAGGGAGTCATTAGTTGGCCTCATGGGAAGTGGTGCAGGTGGTTGTTGGTGGTTCAGTCTTGCAGGGCCTGTGTGATCACCCAAGGAGTACAAATTGCCTGTTTAAAAAAAAATTGCCAAAACGGATGCAAGCTCATCAGTTGAAAAGGTGAGTAATGCTGACAGTCGGCTTCACCTGCCCCTTCCCTAGAAGTAACTGGTGTTCAGAGGTGGATTTGGTTCGTTCCCAGCCTTTCCCTTTTGCATGTAGCTGTGTGCATGTACTTAGGTGTGTGCACACACATGTTCCCTGGAGGGGTAACTTCTTTTATTTGGGAGGATAACTAGTGAGGCAGCCTGGCATTTGCTTATTTTGTCTTTTAAGCGTGGAGCGCTCTATGAAAAGGGCATCGGGTACTTCCTAGCTGGCCTCTGCCAGCTATTTGGCTGTCCCGTTTCTGCCCTTCACAGGCATGGTGGCCACCTGCTGTGACATTCAGCAGCCTTGTTTGCAGCTAGTATGATGAGATGAGTGGATCAGATACCTTATAAAATGGAAAAGCACACAGCATGCAGAGAAAGGATAAACAACCATGTGTGTACTGCTCTGCTAAAGTCCACATCACATGACTCCGATGACAAACCTTTTGTCACCTAACATTTGGGCTCTGAGAAAGGGCATTTATGTTTTACTTTTACTTTTTTTTTTTTTTTTTGAGATGGAGTCTCACTTTGTTGCCCAGGCTGGAGTGCAGTAGTGCGATCTCGGCTCACTTCAACCTCCGCCTCCTGGGTTCAAGCGATTCTCCTGCCTCAGCCTCCCGAGTAGCTGGGACTATAGGCGCCTGCCACCATGCCCAGCTAATTTTTTGTATTTTTAGTCAAGACAGGGTTTCACTATGTTAGCCAGGATGGTCTCGATCTCCTGACCTCATCATTCACCCTCCTCAGCCTCCCAAAGTGTTGGGATTACAGGCGTGAGCCACCGCGCCTGGCCTTACTTTTTATTTATAACAGAGTTAGAAGAAATACTACCATGCTTTCTATTCCATTATCCTCAACTTGCACTGTACCCCCTCTACTATACCTACCTCAGGGAGAAACAGGAGCTGGCCTGGTTAATGACAACCTGGAATTATTTGAGCCAGGTCACTGTGTAAAGGTAACACTGATTCTGTCGTCTTGTGGATCACTTGTTCGGCTCAGATATTTCATGGCTCCCTGTATACAGGGGGATGTGTTACCCTCCTAGCCTGCTTTCTTGGTTTGATACATGCCTGAGAGCATGTGAGAGCACTTACGGTCTAGGCTCATGGCGGACTGTTCTGCCACCCCCATCTCATCGCTCCAGGTCAGCCTGCATGCACGCCTTCCTCCATCTGGTTCAAGAGTAGGGGATGGGAGGTCTCACACTGACCTCAAGTTTGTGACATTTTCCACCTCTGCTTTCCCAGACAGCCTCTGCTGCAGGGCTTGTGAGGTGCCATGGAGATTTATGAAGTCCATATTTTCTTATGTGGGTGTTTTATTCCCCCTCCAGGGCTCTAATTTATAAATGTTAGAGGTACTCCAAACCCCTAACATGTAAACATCTAAGCCTGGTCCTTTTTTGGTGGTAGAATATACATATCGTAAAATTTACCATTTTAACTATGTTTAAATGTACAGTTCAGCGGCATCCAGTATATTCACAGTGTTGTACAACCATTCCCTTTATCCATATCTACAACTTCTTTATCATCCTAAACTGGAACACCATACCCGTGACGAAGTCATTGAATAGAAGACTGATGCATTTGACTCCATAAAAATGAAAACTTTCTATGACAGAAAAATCCCTCAAAGTCAAAAGTCAACAGACAGGGGAAATAGATCTGCAACATACATGACAAAAAGCTAATTTGGGTAATATATATATAAAATATAATATATTATCTATAATATAATATATAGATAATATATAATAGATATTATATAATATATATAACATAATATATAGTGGTAAAATATATAATATATACTATTATACAGTATTATATATAATATGTAATATATATTACATATAGTATATAATATACTATATACACTGTATATAATTATACACATTATATACTGTATATAATTATATACAGTATACAGTGTATGCATATATACTGTATAATTTATATGTGTATATAATTTATTACATATATACTGTATTATATACTGTATGTAATTTATTACATATATACCATATTATATATACATATATACTGTATAATTACTGTATACACATTATATACTGTATAACTATATACAGTATATAATATACAGCATATTGTATATAATATATACAGTATATTGTGTATAATATATATAAAGCTATCCTAAATTATTAAAAGACCAGAAACCAAATTGAAAAATGGACAAAGGATGTAAAGAAACAGTTCAAAGAAAAATGTAGATTTTAAAATATTTGCTTTTTTTAATATTGTGGTAAAACATGTGTAACAGAAAACTTACCATTTTAACCATTTTGAGGTGTACAATTCAGTGGCATTAAGTACAAATACATTGTTTTGCAACTATCACCACTTTCCATTTCCAAACCCGTTTTATCCCAAAGTGAAACTCTGTATCCGTGGAACAATAGCTCCCCAAAGTTTCGCTTCCCCCCATTCCCTGGCAACCACCATCCTACTTTTTGTGTCTATGAATTTAACTGCTCTAGCTACGTCATAAAAATGGCAGCGTATGGTATTTGCTTTTTTTGTGTCTGGCTTATTGTACTTAATCTTTTCAAAGTTTATCTGTGTTGTAGGATGTATTAGAATTTCTTTTCTTTTTAACACTGAATATCATTGTGTGTATTGACCATATTTGCTTACCCATTCATTCATCTGTGGATGGACATTTGGGCTTTTTCTACCCTTTGGCTATTGTGAATGCTGCTATAAACATGGGTATCTGTGCAAATTCCCACTTTTAATTCTTTTGGGTATATACCCACAAGTGGAATTACTGGATTGTATGCTGATTACTGTTCTCCACAGTGGCTGTGCCGTCTTACTTTCCCACCAGCAGTGTGCAAGAGTTCTGACTTCTCCACATCCAGCATTTGCTGTTTTCTGGGCTTTTGTTGTTTGTTCTGGTTTGTGGTTGGTTTTTTTGATGGAAGCCATACTTATATGTGTCGGTTGGTATTGCATTGTGGTTTTGATTTGCATTTTCATGATTAGTGATGCTGAGCACTTTATCCTGTGCTTAGTGGTCATTTGCATATCTTCTGTAAAGGAATGTATATTTTAAAAGCTTTGCTTATGTTTAAATTTGATTATTTTGTTGTCGTTGCTGAGGCCTTTATATAGCCTGGATATTGATTACTTATCAGATATATAATGTGTGGATATTTTCTCCCCCTCTCTGAATATTGTATTTCAGTCTATTGATTGTATCCTCAGACACATAAAAGTTTTTAACTTTGGTGAAGTTTTTAATGTATTTTCGTTGTTCGTCATTGTGCATTCACTGTCATATCCAAGAAATTATTGCCAGAATTCTATGTTATGAAACTTTTGCCCTATGTTTTCTTCTAAGGGTTTTATAGTTTTAGCTCTTACAATTAGATGTTTGGTCCATTTTGAATAAAGTTTTTTATATGGTGTAAAGTAAGGGTCCAACTTCATTATTTTCCATGTGAATATCTATTTTTTTTCTAACACTATTTAAAAAATGCTGTCCTTTCCCCATTGAATAGTGTTGGCTCCTTTGTTAAATATCATGACCATAATTTTTGGTTCTTTATTTCTGTTGCATTGGTCTTTATGTCTGTCTCTATGCTGGTACAACATTGTTTTGGGTACTGAAGCATTGCAGTAAGTTTGAAACCAGGAGGTCTTAGTCCTCTAACTGTTCATTTTTTTTTTTTTTTTTGAGATGGAGTCTCTCTCTGTCGCCCAGGCTGGAGTGCAGTGGCCAGATCTCAGCTCACTGCAAGCTCCGCCTCCCGGGTTCACGCCATTCTCCTGCGTCAGCCTCCCGAGTAGCTGGGACTACAGGCGCCCGCCACCGCGCCCGGCTAGTTTTTTGTACTTTTTAGGAGAGACGGGGTTTCACCGTATTAACCAGGATGGTCTCGATCTCCTGACCTCGTGATCCGCCCGTCTCGGCCTCCCAAAGTGCTGGGATTACAGGCTTGAGCCACCGCGCCCGGCCGCATTTTTAAGATTGATTTGGCTACTTGGGTTTTTTTTTGAGACTTCATCTGTATTTTAGAATAGGTTTTTCTATTTTTGCAAATACTGGGATTTTTATAGGGATTTTATTGAATCCGTAGATGACTATAGATAACAATGGCATCTTGACAAGGTTTTATCTTCAGTCCATAAACACATGATGTCTTTTCATTTATTTGTGTCATGTTTAATATCTTTCTGCAATGTTTATAGTTTTCACCGTACAGGTTTTTCATTTCCTTGATTAAGTTGGTTTCTAAGTATTCTTTTGATGCTATCATAAATGATACTGTTTTCTTGATTTCTTCTTCAGATAGTTTATAGAAATACAACTATTTTTTGTATATTGATTTTGTATCCCACAGCTTTGCTGAATTTTATTTATTGCATCTGACAGTTTATTTCACATAAACTAAGTTTTTTTTTTTTTTTTTTTTGAGATGGAGTCTCGTCTTGTTACCCAGGCTGGAGACCAGTCGTGTGATCTCGGTTTCCTGTAACCTCCGCTTCCCAGGTTCAAATGATTCTCTTGCCTTGGCCTCCCGAGTAGCTAGGATTACAGGCGCCTGCTACCATGCGCAGCTATTTTTTGTATTTTTAGTAGAGATGGGGTTTCATCATGTTGACCAGGCTGGTCTCAAACTCCTGACCTTGTGATCCGCCCGCCTTGGCCTCCCAAAATGCTGGGGTTACAGGCGTGAGCCACCACACCCGGCCAAGATTTTTAATATATAAGATTTATGTCATCTGCAAATAGATAATTTTACTTTTTAAAAAATTGGAATATCTTTTATTCTTTTACTTGCCTTATCTTTATAACTAACTAGAACCTTCAGGACTGTATTAAATAGAAGTGGCAAAAGCAGGCATCCGTGTTTTAGCTCTTAGGGTAAAAGCTTGCGGTTTTTCACCATAATGTTAGCTGTCTTGTTGTTATTGTTTTTTTTTTTTTAATATAACATATTATGTTAAGGTGTTTTCTTTCTTTTTATAGTTTATAAGTATCTTTTATCATGAACATGGGTTAAATTTTGACAAGTGCTTTTTCTTTAAGATGATCACAGATTTTTTTCTTAATGTGGTATTACACTGATTTTCATGTGTTGCAGTGTGCTTTTATTTCAGGAGTCAATTATACTCATTCATGGTGTATAATCTTTTTAATGTGCTGCTAAATTTGAATTGCTGGTATCTTGTTGAGGATTTTTACATCAGCATTTGTAAGGGATGTTTGTTGGTAGTTTTCTTATGGTGTCTTTGGCTTGGTGTCAGAGTACTGGCTTCATGGAATGTTAGAAAATATTACCCCCTCTTCAACATTCTGAAGGAGTTGGAGGAAAACTGGTGTTAATTCTGCTTTACACATTGGGTAGAATTCAACAGTGAAGCCATCTGGCCCAGGGCTCTTCTTTGTTGCTGGGTTTTTGGTTACTGATGAATCTTCTTGCTGACTCTCCTTGCTCAATAGGTTTATTCAGCTTTTCTGATTCAGTCTTAGTAGGTGTTTTGTTTCTAGGAATTTGTTCATTTTTATTTAGGTTATTCAATTTTTTTGGTGTACAGTTCTTTATGGTACTCTTACATCCTTTTTTAACTGTAAATTTAGTAGTAATGTACCCATTTTGTTTCTGAGTTAGTAATTTGAGTATCCTCCTTTGTTGTCAATCTAGTTAAAGATTTGTCAGTTTTGTTGATGTTTTTCAGAGAACAAACTCGGTTTTGTTGATTTTTTTTTAAATACTGTTTTTCTATTCTCTTATTTCACTTATTTCCACTGCTATCTTTATTTTTTCTCTTGTGCTAACTTTTAGTTGTTCTGTCTTTTCCCCTCTGTTTTTAGTTCCTTAGGTGTAAAGTTAAGTTACTGATTTGATATCTTATTTTTTAATCATTTATAGCTATAAATGATTTTCTTATAGTACAGCTTTTGATGTATCTCTTAACTTTTGGTACTTCATATTTTTAATTTGTCTCTAGATATTTTCTATTTTCTCTTGCGATTTCTTCTTTTATGCAACCTTGAGTGTTTAATACCTGTATTTTTGGACCTAAAATGTGTAGCCTACAGAATTTTCCTGATTTGTTACAATTTCATTTGTTGTAAGTTTTTATTTCAGAATTAAATGTGTGTATCACATGGAGATTCCTGGTCCACATACATAAGCCTCTACATAAATATTATTTTGAAGCATTTAACCTTTTAATATTCCAAATGTCTAAAAGAAATTGAGATTTGGGTTTCTGGGATGAAATCGTGGTAGTTGACTGAGAAATGCTTAAAAATTAGACAAAACTTTAAGTTAAATTTTACCTTCAACATTCAACCTGAATGAGTTGCCCTGTATTGCTGTTAATAAAAAATAAGTCTTATAAAAGCAAACTTCAGAGAATGTTCCTCCCACCCTGCAGTTGACATCTCAATTAAAAGCTGCACAAAATCTTTATGGCCTTCTGCACTTATTACTTTAGAATTCCAACTTTTTCTAGTTAAAAATTTTCTAAACAGAATCCTGTGTATTTAAAAGACAAATGAGTTTTTAGTTGAAATGCTTAAGCAGCTTTGGAGAAGTTAAAACACTTGTGCTTATTCTTGCCTTAACTAGTTTCTTTAACATAACTACATTTTAAGAGTTTGATTTAATATTAAATTCCTCTAAACTTTGGTTAAGAAGCAGAAAGCATTACATGAGATGCTTGTTGACATATGCTTTCAAGGAATCTCTTTTAAAAATGTTAAAGGTGGAACTATTTAACATAAAATTAAATCTTTATGTGTTTGCATTATTTGAAAAATTGTGTCTCACAGCTTTTTAAATGCCCAAGTATGATACATATTTTCCCTTTGTAATATGAGGATAAATAATTGTAGTTACCATGAGCTAACTACATGCCACATGACATGGTAAACTTTTTCTGCATATTTATCTCCTAATCTTCAGAATTGTCTAATAAGTTTGGCAGTTTTATTATCTTCATTTTTATAACCATTCTTGATTCATTAGTCTCATCATTTTTCTGTTCTTGATACTTTACGTATGTTTATGTTTGTTCATGTGCTTTTATTTCTAATAAGAAACATTTAGAAATTAGAAAACTGAGATTTTTATAGTGGAATAAATTGTCCATGGGACACTCAGCTATAAGATGCAGAGCCAGGATTAAAACTGGTGCCTATCTGATTCTAAAACCTACAATGGTAACTACTATAATTGCAGAAAAACTTACTTGACCATTCTCCATGAATTAACTTATCTGTCTCTTTCTCCTCTCACTCTTCATTTTTTTCTTTTCTTTCTTTCTTTTTTTTTTTGAGACAGAGTCTTGCTTTGTCACCCAGGCTGTAGTGCAGTGGCACCATCTCAGCTCACTGCAAGCTCCGCCTCCCGGGTTTAAGCGATTCTCCTGCCTCAGCCTCCCGAGTAGCTGGGACTACAGGCATCTGCCACCACGCCCGGCTAACTTTTTGTATTTTTTAGTAGAGACGGGGTTTCACAGTGTTAGCCAGGATGGTCTCGATCTCCTGACCTCATGATCCACCTGCCTCAGCCTTCCAAAGTGCTGGGATTATAGGCGTGAGCCACTGCGCCTGGCCATCATTTTTTCTTAGTACTCATTACTACTTGGGGGGTGTGTGTAGCTTTTTTTTTTTTTTTTTTTTTTTTTAATAGAGATGGGGTCTTGCCGTGATAATCATGCATGTATATTTTTAACTTGCTGTCTCTCTTGCTCTTTTGTTCACTGTTCTCCTGAAAGAGTTAAGGCATTTGTATGTGGTTTGTAGGTATTGGTTGATACTTGAATGAATGAATGTAATTAGTGTATTCTGTATACTATCAGGGCGCATATTATTAAAGATGTGATAAATTTCATGATTTCCTCTCTCTATGTTGTTGTTCCTATATTGCAGCAGTCCCCAATCTTCTCGGCACCAGGGATTGGTTTCATGGAAGACAACCTTTCCATGAACCGGGCAGGGGGATGGTTTCAGGATGATTCAAGTACATTACATTTATTGCATACTTTATTTCTATTATTATTGCATTGTAATATATAATGAAATAATTATACAACTCACTATAATGTAGAATCAGTGGGAGCCCTGAGCTCGTTTTCCTGTGAGTAGACAGTTCCATCGGGGGTGATGGGAGACAGTGACACCCAAAATGTAGTGTTTATGTCCAGTCTACTCCCTAATCTTATTTTGGTTGCTGTCACTGCAAAAAACGCTGTTTCACAAAGACAGGATGTTGGAAATGGAAGCAGGTGTTTCAATGATACTATTGACAAGGAAATGTCAGTGCTCCTATGGAGAACAGAAATGGCTTCACTGTCCTTAAGTTTTACATAATAACATTTGCTATTATTGGTCCTTCTCTGTGTTCTTTTTTTCCCCCCGATATCTCTTCTCTCTTCTTCCTCCTCTTAAATGGTACATATAATCCTGTTCTTTTATTTCTAAATTTGTAAATGCTTTTCAATGCCTGCAGGTCTTTACTGATACCTCTACAATCCTTTAACTCCAATTCCATTTCAGTAGCTAAGCTGCCTATCTGGAATTTCCATTGGTTGTTATACTTACCACAAGGTTGATAAATCTGAAATTCGGTGCTATAGATAATTTTCTTGCGGTAGTCTAAAAATATGTTCAAAATTATTTGAAACTCAAAAAGCATGAGGGATCTTCAAAAAGTACATGGGAAATGCATATTTTTGCATAGATTTCAAAAATATTTTGCACTCGTACTAACTTGTTATAACATGTCTGAACAGGATCTAATTTGAGGAATTATAATAAGAAAACTAAAACATCAATTTGAAAAGAGGTCCCATTAGAGGAACATGAATTCTGCTAAAATTAAAGCTAGAATAAACATCAAATTTATGGCGATTTGGGGTGAAAGAATCGTAAAATCACTGATTCTTTGACAAGTTTATGAGGACAATGCCCCCCAACATTTGCAAGTTTACAAATGAGTCACTCATTTGAAGAAGGGATAATAAGATATTGAAGATAAAGCCTGCAGTGGCAGACAATTCACATTAATTCACCAGAAGAAAAAAAATCAATCTTGTTCATGCCCTGCTTTAGAAATGACAACAGCATAAACAGCCAACACCATAGCCATCTCAATTGGTTAAATTTACACAATTTTGAAAAATTTTCCACTCAATAGATTTGAAAATTCTTGTTCCCAGGTCAGTTGCAGACAAGAGCAGAGCTTTCAACTGAAATTTTACATAAGTGGAATCAAGATCTTGAAGCATCTCTTCAAATAATTGTAAGAGGAGGTCAAACACAGCTGTTCCAGTGAAATCTTCGACAAAACACAGTCAAAGCGATGACTATGAAGAGGTGAAAGTGGTCTAGTCACAGCAAAAGGTGACTGGTTTAGAACAAAGCTCATAGCAACAGTGTCTTAGGATGCTCAAGGCATTTTGCTTGTTGACTTTCCAGAGGGTCCAAAACAAAAAACCCCAGTAACAGGTGTTATGAGAGTATTTTGAGAAAGTTAGCCAAAGCTTTAGAAGAAAAGCTTCCAGGAAACTTCACCAGAGAATTCTTCTCTGCCACAACAATGTTCCTTCTCATTTCTCTCATCAAAAAAAAAAAAAAAAAAAGACAATTTTGCCAGAGTTTCAATGGGAAATTATTAAGCATCCATCTTTTAGCCCTGATTTGGCTGCCACTAACTTTTTTCTTTCCTGATTTTTAAAAAACTTGAAAGGACACCCATTTTTCTTCAGTTAATAATGTAAAAAAGACTGTCTTGACATGGTGAAATTCCCAGGACCTTAGTTTTTGTAGGGCCGGTATTATTGCTTATAAAAGTGTCTGCAACTTGATGAAGCTTATGTTGAGAAATAAAGTCTCTATATTTTTGTGTTTTATTTTCATATTTCACAAACTTATTGAAGTCTTTTCATAGACCCTAATTCTCTTCTTCTTGAAAGTATATCCAGCTTAATCATCCTTTCTGGTGAATAGAATATGTTGGAAATGACCATGTATGACTTCTGAGTCTCGGTCATAAAAGATTTTACCACTCACGCTTTGCTTTTTCCGAAGTCACTCATTCTGGAAGAAACCAGTAACTATTTGGTGAGAACAATCAACACAGGCATATTCATAGTATACTACAACCTTCAACCCCTGGGCTCAAGTGACCCTCCAGCCTCAGCGTCCTGAGTAGCTGGGACGACAGGTGCATGCCACCACGTTTGGCTCTATGCTTCTTAACTTAGACCCATCCTACCAGTGCTTCTAGTGTCCTAACATTTGCTGGGTTCCACTTAAGTGGCCTATGAGGATTTGCATTCTTGGTTTTCCTGAGCCTTATTTGAGTTGGACAGAAGCGAGAGGGAAGGGGACAAAAGACAGCAAAGAGGCCAGAGAGTCTCTCTCTGCACATGTCCCTAGTCCCCCGACACCCCACTTTCATAGGAAAGAAAAGGGAGCAGGGCATGAAAAGAGGAAAAAAGACCAGGATGGGAAATAAGGCAGTGCTTATGGAGGCTGCTCTGTAGTGACCATCGCCCTCCTGAGGGGAGGAGGACAGGAGCTCACATTTCAAGCACTCGGATCGTAGATTTTAGGTGACGGATGACACCAGGGATTCTGTCAGTGATACAGCCCTGAAGGTTGGGAAAAGCCTGTCCACAGCCCTTGCTACAGGAGCTGAGGCTAACATGCCTTTATGTATGTTTGTGAAAATGATCTTCAAATCCCAATCTATCTCCCAGTGAAGATCATACTTTTAGTCAGTCAATTGGAGGCCAACGTGAAGTGAGGAGCAATTATTTCGAAATGAATTATCTGCTGGAAAAGAGTAGCAAAACTGATCACAGAATGTGTGACTATCCATTTGTGGATGTCACCAAGACACTATTTATGAATAATTGTAAAGGTCTTGGCAGGCCGAGGCAGGAGAATAACTTGAGGCCAGGAGTTTAGGACTGTGGTGAGCTGTGATTGCTTCACCACACTCCAGCCTGGGTGACAGAGTGAGACCCCATCTCGGAAAAAAAAAAAAAAAAAAAAGGCAAAGAATAATCATAAGGGAAATTTAAGACTATTGCCATGCCATCACGGTGACTCTAGGGTGTGGTCTCAGGGAGGCCTGGTTGCACCACACAAGCGACACTGTGTCCTAAGACCTTTCAGGTGCACGACTGAAGATGGACACAATTAAGCCTCTAATGAATCTTCTATGATGCCTTTGTTTCAGGTGAAGAAAGAGGTTCTGAGAGATTGACATACCCAAGGTCACACAGCTAATAAGTGGCAGAACTAATACTCAAATCTGTATTTCTGTAATACCATAGTTCTAGAATAGCTTTCACTATAATGGGCACACTTATTTATTAATTTATTTTCCAATATTTATTGAGCTTTGGGCAAGCAGGGATAAGACAGTGCTGCTTTCAAAGACCACCGCCAGTCTGCTGGGGTCCTGAAGCACACTACTCATGTTGTAGTGAGCCAGGTGGTAAAGGCTAGGACTGGGGACTCCAGACCCAGCACGAAGAATGTGCAAGGAGGTCAAGGCAGAGGAGAGTATGCCTGGGACAAATTCTAAAGACAAGTAGGCATTGGCCGGCAGCAACAGTGAAAGGGGGCTTCAGCTGAGGAAACAGCATGGAAATTTATGAATGGGAGAAAGATCCAGGGAAGAACAAGTAGCTATGGAGGCCAGGGGTGTGTGCAGTATGGGAGGCCTCTGGAGAAGGCACAGGATGAGTGGGAGAGGAGCTGAGACTAGGTCTGAACTCTTGATGTGTCAGGCTAGGGAAATGAGAATTTATCCTGCCACAAATTGGGGCACCAGCAAAATATGTTTAGAGCGGTCAGTCTGTGGTCAAATGAGTATGTTGGGAAGAGCTCTCTTGAGTCGTCTTGGATGCAGGCAATATTGGAGGCAAGAAGATTGTTTCAGAAACCAGAAGAAAAGATGATAGGCATGAGAGGTGCTACACAAAAGCACTGGGGGTGTACAGGATGAATATATTTGGAAATAATTTAGAGCAGTAAAAATTGTTGCCTGTTGGGTGATGGGGAGACAATGGTAACTCACAGGTTTCTGGGGTGGGTGATTAGCGGGTTGGAAGGGTGGTCCCACCATTGTGCAAGTAGGTACAAGGTAGTGGATGGAAGAGGTAGTTAAGGGGGTTGAACTAATTTACACTCCCACCAACACTGCAAAAGCGTTCCTATTCTCCACATCCTCGCCAGCCTCTGTTGTCTCCTGTTTTTTATGATCGCCATTCTAACTGGCGTGAGATGGTATCCCACGGTGGTTTTGATTTGCATTTCTCTAATGACCCGGGATAGTCCTGGCACATTTTCAATCTCTTTTTTTTTCAATTTTTAAAAAGTTTTATTTTTAATTGACATACAGTGGTACATATTTATGGAGGTACAAAGGGATGTTTTGACACATATAGAGAGGGTTTTAAATTGTCAATACATGTTTGAGAAATATTTTCAGCTTGGGCCCAAAGGTAGAATATTTCCTGAGTCCTTACATATCTGATAATGATTATCTATTTCTTCATAAGTTGAATAAACAAGATTTCAGGGTAAAAGAGAAAAATTCTTCGGTCATAACATGTCCACTCAAAACTCTATAGTCATTAATACATCAATTTGATTTTTAATGTAATAAAGAATAAATATGAATCAGAGTTTTTAAATATCATTTTCTATTTTTCTGGTCAATATTTCTTTTTTTATTACTATAAGTTCTAGGGTACAGGTGCACAACGTGCAGATTTGTTATATATGTATACATATGCCATGTTGGTGTACTGCACCCATTAACTCGTCGTTTACATTAGGTATATCTCCTAAAGCTATTACTCCCTGCTCCCCACTGACAATAGGCCCTGGTGTGTAATGTTCCCCTTCCTGTGTCCAAGTGTTCTCATTGTTCAGTTCCCACCTATGAGTGAGAACATGTGGTGTTTGGTTTTCTGTTCTTGAGATAGTTTGCTGAGAATGATGGTTTCCAGCTGCATCCATGTCTCTACAAAGGACACGAACTCATCCTTTTTTATGGCTGCATAGTATTCCGTGGTGTATATGTGCCACATTTTCTTAATCCAGTCTGTCATTGATGGACATTTGGGTTAGTTCCAAGTCTTTGCTGTTGTGAGTAGCGCTGCAATAAACATACGTGTGCATGTGTCTTTATAGCAGCATGATTTATAATCCTTTGGGTATATACCCAGTAATGGGATGGCTGGGTCAAATGGTATTTCTAGTTCTAGATCCTTGAGGGATCGCCACACTGTTTTCCACAATGGTTGAACTAGTTTACAGTCCCACCAACAGTGTAAAAGTGTTCCTATTTCTCCACATCCTCTCCAGCACCTGTTGTTTCCTGACTTTTTAATGATCGCCATTCTAACTGGTGTGAGATGGTATCTCATTGTGGTTTTGATTTGCATTTCTCCGATGGTGAGTGATGAGCATTTTTTCATGTGTCTGTTGGCTATATAAATGTCTTCTTTTGAGAAGTGTCTGTTCATATCCTTTGCCCACTTTTTGATGGTGTTGTTTTTTTCTTGTAAATTTGTTTGAGTTGTTTGTAGGTTCTGGATATTAGCCCTTTGTCAGATAAGTAGATTGCAAAAATTTTCTCCCATTCTGTAGGTTGCCTGTTCACTCTGATGGTAGTTTCTTTTGCTGTGCAGAAGCTCTTCAGTTTAATTAGATCCCATTTGTCAATTTTGGCTTTTGTTGCAATTGCTTTTGGTGTTTTAGATGTGAAGTCCTTGCCCATGCCTATGTCCTGAATGGTATTACCTAGGTTTTCTTCTAGGGTTTTTAGGTCTAACATTTAAGTCTCTAATCCATCTTGAATTAATTTTCGTATAAGGAGTAAGGAAAGGATCCAGTTTCAGTTTTCTACTTATGGCTAGCCAATTTTCCCAGCACCATTTATTAAATAGGGAATCCTTTCCCCATTTCCTGTTTTTGTCAGGTTTGTCAAAGATCAGATGGCTGTAGATGTGTGGTATTATTTCTGAGGACTCTGTTCTATTCTATTGGTCTATATCTCTGTTTTGGTACCAGTACCATACTGTTTTGGTTACTGTAGCCTTGTAGTATAGTTTGAAGTCAGGTAGCGTGATGCCTTCAGCTTTATCCTTTTGGTTAGGATTGTCTTGGCAATGCGGGGTCTTTTTTGGTTGCATAAGAACTTTAAAGCAGTTTTTTCCAATTTTGTGAAGAAAGTCATTGGTAGCTTAATGGGGATGGCATTGAATCTATAAATAACCTTGGGCAGTATGGCCATTTTCATGATATTGATTCTTCTTATCCATGAGCATGGTATGTTTTTCCATTTGTTTGTGTTCTTTTATTTCATTGAGCAGTGGTTTGTAGTTCTCCTCGAAGATGTCCTTCACATCCCTTGTAAGTTGGATTCCTAGGTATTTTATTCTCTTTGAAGCACTTGTGAATGGGAGTTCATTCATGATTTGTCTCTGTTTGTCTGTTATTGGTGTGTAAGAATGCTTATGATTTTTGCACATTGATTTTGTATCCTGAGACTTTGCTGAAGTTGTTTATCAGCTTAAGGAGATTTTGGGCTGAGACAATGGGGTTTTCTAAATATACAATCATGTCGTCTGCCAACAGGGACAATTTGACTTCTTCTTTTCCTAATCGAATACCCTTTATTTCTTTCTCTTGCCTGATTGCCCTAGCCAGAACTTCCAACACTATGTTGAATAGGAGTGGTGAGAGAGGGCATCCCTGTCTTGTGCCAGTTTTCAAGGGGAATGCTTCCAGTTTTTGCCCATTCAGTATGATATTGGCTGTGGGTTTGTCATAAATAGCTCTTATTATTTTGAGATATGTTCCATCAATACCAAATTTATTGAGAGTTTTTAGCATGAAGGGCTGTTGAATTTTGTCAAAGGCCTTTTCTGCATCTATTGAGATAATCATGTGGTTTTTGTCTTTGGTTCTGTTTATATGCTGGATTACATTTATTGATTTGCGTATGTTGAACCAGCCTTGCAACCCAGGGATGAAGCCCACTTGATCGTGGTGGATAAGCTTTTTGATGTGTTGCTGGATTCGGTTTGCCAGTATTTTATTGAGGATTTTTGCATCGATGTTCATCAGGGATATTGGCCTAAAATTCTCTTTTTTTGTTGTGTCTCTGCCAGGCTTTGGTATCAGGATGATGTTGGCCTCATAAAATGAGTTAGGGAGGATTCCCTCTTTTTCTATTGATTGGAATAGTTTCAGAAGGAATGGTACCAGCTCCTCCTTGTACCTCTGGTAGAATTCAGCTGTGAATCCATCTGGTTCTGGACTTTTTTTGGTTGGTAGGCTATTAATTATTGCCTCAATTTCAGAGCCTACTATTGGTCTATTCAGGGATTCAACTTCTTCCTGGTTTAGTCTTGGGAGAGTGTAAGTGTCCAGGAAATTATCCATTTCTTCTAGATTTTCTAGTTTATTTGCGTAGAGGTGTTTATAGTATTCTCTGATGGTAGTTTGTATTTCTGTGGGGTCGGTGGTGATATCCCCTTTATCATTTTTTATTGTATCTATTTGATTCTTCTCTCTTTTCTTCATTAGTCTTGCTAGCAGTCTATCAATTTTGTTGATCTTTTCAAAAAACCAGCTCCCGGATTCATTGATTTTTTGAAGGGTTTTTTGTGTATCTATCTCCTTCATTTCTGCTTGATCTTAGTTATTTATTGCCTTCTGCTAGCTTTTGAATTTATTTGCTCTTGCTTCTCTAGTTCTTTTAATTGTGGTGTTAGGGTGTCAATTTTAGATCTTTTCTGCTTTCTCTTGTGGGCATTTAGTGCTATAAATTTCCGTCTACACACTGCTTTAAATGTGTCCCAGAGATTCTGGTATGTTGTATCTTTGTTCTCATTGGTTTCAAAGAACATCTTTATTTCTGCCTTCATTTTGTTATGTACCCAGTAGTCATTCAGGAGCAGGTTGTTCAGTTTCCATGTATTTGAGTGGTTTTCATTGAGTTTCTTGGTCCTGAGTTCTAGTTTGATTGTACTGTGGTCTAAGAGACAGTTTGTTATAATTTCTGTTCTTTTACATTTGCTGAGGAGTGCTTTACTTCCAACTATGTGGTCAATTTTGGAGTAAGTGTGATGTGGTGCTGAGAAGAATGTATATTCTGTTGATTTGGGGTGGAGAGTTCTGTAGATGTCTATTAGGTCCACTTGGTGCAGAGTTGAGTTAAATTCCTGGATATCCTTGTTAACTTCCTGTCTCACTGATCTGTCTAATGTTGACAGTGGGTTGTTAAAGTCTCCCATTATTATTGTATGGGAGTCTTAGTCTCTTTGTAAGTCTCTAAGGACTTGCTTTATGAATGTGGGTGCTCCTGTATTGGGTGCATATATATTTAGGATAGTTAGCTCTTCTTGTTGAATTGATCCCTTTATCATTATGTAATGGCCTTCTTTGTCTCTTTGATCTTTGATGGTTTAAAGTCTGTTTTGTCAGAGACTAGGATTGCAACCCCTGCCTTTTTTTGTTTTCCGTTTGCTTGGTAGATCTTAATCCATCCCTTTATTTTGAGCCTATGTGTGTCTCTGCATGTGAGATGGGTCTCCTGAATACAGAAAACTGATGGGTCTTGACTCTTTATCCAATTTGCCAGTCTGTGTCTTTTAATTGGACCATTTAGTCCATTTACATTTAAGGTTAATATTGTTATGTGTGAACTTGATCCTGTCATTATGATATTAGCTGGTTATTTTGCTCGTTAGTTGATGCAGTTTCTTCCTAGCATTGATGTTCTTTACATTTTGGCATGTTTTTGCAATGGCGGGTACCGGTTGTTCCTTTCCATGTTTAGTGCTTCCCTTCAGGATCTCTTGTAGGGCAGGCCTGGTGGTGACAAAATCTCTCAGCATTTGCTTGTCTGTAAAGGATTTTATTTTTCCTTCACTTATGAAACTTAGTTTGGCTGGATATGAAATTCTGGGTTGAAAAGTCTTTTCCTTAAGAATGTTGAATATTGGCCCCCACTCTCTTCTGGCTTGTAGAGGTTCTGCCAAGAGATCTGCTGTTAGTCTGATGGGCTTCCCTTTGTGGATAACCCAACCTTTCTCTCTGGCTGCCCTTAACATTTTTTCCTTCATTTCAACTTTGGTGAATCTGACAATTATGTGTCTTGGAGTTGCTCTTCTCGAGGAGTATCTTTGTGGTGTTCTCTGTATTTCCTGAATTTGAATGTTGGCCTGCCTTACTAGGTTGGGGAAGTTCTCCTGGATAATATCCTGCAGAGCATTTTCCAACTTGGTTCCATTCTCCCCGTCACTTTCAGGCACACCAATCAGACGTAGATTTGGTCTTTTCACATAATCCCATATTTCTTGGAGGCTTTGTTCATTTCTTTTTACTCTTTTTTCTCTAAAGTTCTCTTCTCTCTTCATTTCATTCATTTGATCTTCAATCACTGATACTCTTTCTTCCAGTTGATTGAGTCGGTTACTGAAGCTTGTGCATTTGTGTCATGGTTTTCATCTCTCTCAGTTCATTTATGGACTTCTCTGCATTGGATTCTAGTTATCCATTCATCCATTCTTTTTTCAAGGTTTTTAGTTTGTTTGCACTGGGTACATAGTTCCTCCTTTAGCTCTCAGAAGTTTGATCTACTGAAGCCTTCTTCTCTCAACTCATCAAAGTCATTCTCCACCCAGCTTTGTTCTGTTGCGATGAGCTGCGTTCCTTTGGAGGGGGAGATGCGCTCTGATTTTTTGAATTTCCAGCTTTTCTGCACTGCTTTTTCCCCATCTTTGTGGTTTTATCTGCCTTTGGTCTTTGATGATGGTACTGATGGGGTTTTATGTGGGTGTCCTTTCTGCTTGTTAGTTTTCCTTCTAACAGTCAGGACCCTCAGCTGCAGGTCTGTTGGAGTTTGCTTGAGGTCCGCTCCAGACCCTGTTTGCCTGGGTATCAGCAGCGGAGGCTGCAGAAGACAGAATATTGCTGAACAGCAAGTATTGCTGTCTGATTCTTGCTCTGGAAGCTTTGTCTGAGAGGTGTACCCAGCCATGTGAGGTGTGAGGTGTCAATCTGCACCAAGTGAGGGATGTCTCCCAGTTAGGCTACTCAGGGGTCAGGGACCCACTTTAGCAGGCAGTCTGTCCATTCTCAGATCTCAGCCTCCATGCTGGGATAATCACTGTTCTCTTCAAAGCTGTCAGACAGGGACATTTACCTCTGCCGAGGTTTCTGCTGCTTTTTATTTAGCTATGCCCTGTCCCCAGAGGTGGAGTCTACAGAGGCAGGCAAGCCTCCTTGAGCTGCAGTGGGCTCCATCCAGTTCGAGCTTCCTGGCGGCTTTGTTTACCTACTTAAGCCTCAGCAATGGCGGGTGCCCCTCCCGCAGCCTCGCTTCTGCCTTGCAGTTAGATCTCAGACTGCTGTGCTAGCAATGAGGGAGGCTGCATGGGAGTGGGACCCTCTGGGCCAGGCGTGGGGTATAATCTCCTGGTGTGCTGTTTGCTAAGACCCTTGGTAAAGAGCAGTATTAGGGTGGGAGTTACCCGATTTTCCAGGTGTTGTGTGTCTCAGTTTCCCTTGGCTAGGAAAAGGAATTCCCTTCCCCTTTGCACTTCCCGGGTGAGGCTATGCCTTGCCCTGTTTCACCTCTCGCTGGTTGGGCTGCACCCACTGACCAGCACCGACTGTCCAACACGCCCCAGTGAGATGAACCTGGTACCTCAGTTGAAAATGCAGAAATCACCCATCTTCTGTGTTGCTCACACTGGGAGCTGGAGGCTGGAGCTGTTCCTATTCGGCCATCTTGGGTGGCCCCCCACCCTCCATTTTCAATCTTTATACTCAAGCTAGACCTAGGGGTTTACACCACAGGATTTAGAAAGGGTATTATGGGAAAGAAGAAACAACATGTTCCATACTCACTTTTCAGAGGAGACCTTGCTTTAGGTCAACACTCTAAAGCAACATCCTTCTTTTATACTTTAGAAATGGAGTCTCACTATTGTTGCCTGGGCTGGAGGGCAGTGCCATCACAGGCATATTCATAGTGCACTACAACCTTCAGTTTCTGGGCTCAAGTGATCCTCCAGCCTCAGCCTCTTGCGTAGCTGGGACGACAGGTGCATGCCACCACACTTGCCTATATCCTTGTTGATTTAGGGATTACGAGGGAGGGGTGGAGGAGGAGGATTCTCTACACACCTTGATTTGAACTGCCTCAAGTTCAGAAAAATAGCCTTGCTCAACTCTAACCAAAGTCCTACTTGGAAAAAGGCAGTAGAAATAAAAGAGAAGCCCAATGAGTAAGACCTTGTAAGTATATTTATGCCACCATTCAAGAGTGGGAAACAGCTCCAGCCAGTCAGTAGGGTGCTTGGATTCCTTGGCATGTTCCTATGTCTGCATGACTCCCTTGACTTGGATTTCCAAACTTTCCAAGCAAGCTTATGATTCTTCCAGACTTTCCAGGTAGCCTTCCCTATAAAGAGAGAATACGCAGATGGGCTGATGTCAGAAGTCGAATTTCTCATTGTAAATGAGTTGGTAGTTTAGCTTATACATTAATCACTTGAGTATCGTTATTCTGGATGAATCTTCCTTAAGCCCAATCATTGCAAGGTGTCCCAAAAAATGGGATCCAAACCTTGGTGTCAACCCAGATATGGCAGCCAGCTGGTCTTTCTAGTCCCTAAATTCAACTGATTTCAACAACATCCACTGAGGCCAAGCCATGAGAACCAGGAAACTCTGCAGGCATCACATGCTGGAGTAGAAACTGCCTGTGTCCCTTCAGGAGGTTTCATCTGGAAGAGTGTGTGCAGTGGCACAGCTTTGTGGTTTCAAACCTCAGCTGATCAGGAATCTGTAAAATCCTGCAAGGATCGGTCCTAGTGCACATAAGTGGGTTAGCCAAAACCACGTCATGGTTGAAAGGGCAGCTTCATGTGTGGACAATTCATGTGGAAAGGCATGTCCTTTCAATTTGCACATCAGAAAATGGCCGTGAGAGCAACACATGAGCAAAGCCACCTCATTCATTCATTCATTCATTCAACAACTGTTGATGATATACCTAGTATGAGCCTCCTGTTGTGCTCAGTGCTGGGGACACAGCAATCTATGACTGTCTCTGTCTTGGTGGTGCCTCTCGCCATGGTGAGTGAGGTCAGGGTTTCACCTGGCACCACCCCCTACTCGGGATGGAAGGGAGGACAAGGAGGGTGATGTTGTGAGATGGTTACTGATTCCTCTAAAGACTCTTAATCAGGATCTGTAGTTTTTCCAGAAAGGGATTTTTCCACGTAAGTTATAGGAACCAAATGCTGACACTCAAGATTTACCTTCTGGAACCAAGAAACATCTCACTGCTCTGTATATTCGTTTTCAAAAATGTCAACTCAAGTTCATGTTTTCTAAGTGCAGTCATGTCCGTGTAAGTGCCACTTTGAAACTTCACAGCTCAGCTACTTTATCAGGCAGGAGAGGGGATAATTGCTGGGGTAAAAATAATATTCCAAACCGCTGTCTAGATTGGAGGCTGATTTTTTGACTTAGGACTTTTTAACGTTGACTCTTACAAAAGAATAAAAAGAGTGGCCCAGGTATGGTCAGTGTTTTTATTTAAAAACAAGCATATTCCTATAGTCTATATAGCAAGAGAAAATAAATGAATAAATAAAAATAAGTATAGCTTGGTTGAAAGCTAGCTTATAACTAAATGAAAAACATGTGACCTGAGATTTGGCTCAGTCATCCCCACATCCATTTGTTTCACACCTTCTGCAGCTTGGATGGTCCTCACCCATTTTCTTTTCCAAAACACTTATATTTCATTTCTTGCGTCTTAGTCACCCATGTTTTCTTTACAATTTTGAGGTGTTAAAATTTTTTTTCAGGCCAAATGCGGTGGCTCATGCCTATAATCCCAGCACTTTGGGAGGCTGAGGTTGGGGGGGGAATCACTTGAGGTCAGGAGTTCAAAATCAGCTTGGCCAACATGGTGAAACCCTGTCTCTACTAAAATTACAAAAATTAGCTGAGAGTGGTGGTGGGTATCTGTAATCCCAGCTACTCATCTATTGTTTCTTGACTTTTTAATAATTGCTGTTCTGACTGGTGTGAGGTGATATCTCATTGTGGTTTTGATTTGCATTTCTCTAATGACCAGTGATGATGAGCTTTTTTTCATATGCTTGTTGGCCACATGAATGTCTTCTTTTGAGAAGTGTTGGTTCATGTCCTTTGCCCACTTTTTAATGGTGGTTTTTTTTTCTTGTAAATTTAAGTTCCTTAAAGATGCTAGATATTAGACCTTCGTCAGATGCATAGTTTGCAAAAATTTTCTTCCATTTTGTAGGTTGTATATTCACTCTGATGATAGTTTCTTTTGCTGTGCAGATGTTCTTTAGCTTAATTAGATCCCCTTTATCAATTTTGGCTTTTGTTGCAATTGCTTTTGGCATTTTTGTCATGAAATCCTTGCACATGCCTATGTCCTGAATGATATTGCCTAGGTTTGTCTTCTAGGGTTTTTATAATTTTGGGTTTTATAGTTTTATAGTTTTGGGTTTTATGGTTTTAGGTAAGTCTTCAATCCATCTTGAGTTAATTTTTGTATTAAATAGATTCTTTTCATTGAGTACCAAACAGTATATTCAAAAAATAAGATCATTTGAATGTTATAGTCCCTCAGAAGATTTGTTTGCTTCTTGTAGATGGCTAAGCCCATGTCATCTTTTATTGTTTGTTTTGTCACCCAGGCTGGAGTGCAGTGGTGTGTTCATAGCTCACTGCAGCCTCAAACTCCTGGGCTCAAGCGACCCTCCTGCTCCAGCCTCCCAAGCAGCTAGGACTACAGGTGTGTGCCACCACACCTATCCAGCCATTTTTTAATTTTTATTTTTGTAGAGATAATTTTTATTTTGTAGAGGGGTCTCACTATGTTGACCAGGCTGGTCTCAAACTCCTGGCCTCAAGCAATCCTTCTGCCTTTGCCTCCTGAAGTGTGAGGATTACAAGCATGAGCTACTGCACCTGGCCTTACCCCACATCATCTTAATTCAACAGGAGATACACATGATTTGAAGCTTTCTGATAGGGCTTCTCTATTTCTTACTGATCTGTACTTCTCACGTATTATTCATCAGAGTCCCAACCCAAAGCCTGGGGTCTTATAAGGACCCATCTCCCCTAGTAGTCTGATTTCCAGTATTGTATTTCCAATCCCTTGCATCTGTTGAAAGCTCTGTTTAGCATTTGTGCTTCTGAAATCAGTAGATAGCTCTGAGGAAAAGTGGCTGCATTTTTATTTTTTTTTTCCTCGAGATGGAGTCTTGCTCTATCGCCCAGGCTGGAGTACAGTGGTGCGATCTCAGCTCACTGCAACCTCTGCCTCCTGGGTTCAAGCAATTCTCCTGCCTCATCATCCCAAGTAGCTGGGATTACAGACATGTGCCACCACACCTGGCTCAATTTTTTTGTATTTTTAGTAGAGACAGGGTTTCACCATGTTGGCCAGGCTCATCTTGAACTCCTGACCCCGTGATCTGCCCACCTCAGCCTCCCAAAGTGCTGGGATTACAGGTGTGAGCCACCACGCCTGGCCCTTGGCTGCAAATTTTTGACTCACCTCTCAATGCGCATCTCTCTGATTTTGACCATGCAGTTTTCCTCCCTACCTTGGTGTATCTCTGATGCATTCAAACAAATGTAGGGTTAAAATGTTAATCCAACTTTTCTAGTTGTTTTCAGCAAATGGATTGATTGATATTACCTACTTCATCATTGTAGGAAGGGAAATATTATTTAAATTTTTAACATAGCATCCCACTTTTTTTGTTTCCTTTTCCCCTAAACTCTGAGGTCCGTGAGAGGAGGAGCTATCTTATTCATCTTGATGTGCCCAGGACTCAGCACAGAACTTGAAATACAATATATGATTATTAAATATTTGCTAAATCAGTGCATTCTTTTTCTTTTCTTTTCTTTTCTTTTTTTTTTTTTGAGACAGAGTCTCTCTCTGTCTCCCAGGCTGGAGTGCAATGGCATGATCTCGGCTCACTGCAACCTCCTCCTCCTCCTGAGTTTAAGCAATTCTCTTGCCTCCGCCTCTCAAGTAGCTGGGATTACAGGCACCCGCCACCATGCCTGGCTAATTTTTTTTTTTTTTTTGTATTTTTAATAGAGTCAGGGTTTCACCATGTTGGCCAGGCTGATCTCAAACTCCTGACCTCAGGTGATCCACCCACCTAGGCTTCCCAAAGTGTTGGGATTACAGGTATGAGCCAGTGCACCCAGCCTCTCCTTGGGATTTCTGATAAATAATGTAATTTTTTTTTTACCCTTTCCAGAAACCAAAAACGGTCACTTGTGCAGGGCAATGAGAGCTGTCCTCTCTGGGTGTGGTCAATTGGTTAATACACAGACCAACAAAAATTTTTTCCCTGAGGGGTATTTTATCACTGACATTGTTTAGAATTGCTGGTAGATGGTGATAGTAACAAGTAGATGACTTTTAGTGATTTTACTGTTTTTAAAATTCTCACCATAAAATGTGCTCCTATTGCCTGCAGTCTAGGATGGACTGCTCCCACTCCCTAACCCTTGATACGCACAGCTCATGACAGTGGAGGCAAGGTTTTGGGGGACAACCTAGCTGAGTTCGTAAAGAAGTGTGTGCCCCTGTAGTGAGCGGCCCAGCTGGTTTTGACACATTGCATTATTCCTGACCGTTCCATCCTCTCCTGGCTCTCCGGGGAAACATTTATCTGCACTAAATTGCTTTAAACCACACTTCTACTGATGAGATTGGTCAGGACACGGTGGCAGGCAAGTGCTAGAATATTATTTACTCAAACTGCATAGTCATGTTCGGGTTTGCTTTTCATACTAGATGCCCCTTGAGGACAGGGGCAGGTCTCGTTCATTATTGTCTGTTCCAAAGCAACAACTCCAGGATTGCACAGAATTGGAGTTCAATCAATATTAGTCACATTGAATGGTTCTCCCCTGTATGTCATTTCACACATAAAACAAACAGAATATTATTTGTTATGTGCTTGATTCTTTAAAATCAGCATGCATGAAAGATAAGTTTTTTGGAGAATATATGACATCTTGTTAAAAAGCCCTTCTGCTTCCAGGGATATAATTTTAAGATAAATTGGTAATGCACAAGTAAGAAACACATTATTTGTTAAAAGGGGGTGGGAAACACGGATTAAAGAAATAGGTTTGGCTGGGCGCGGTGGCTCACGCCTGTAACCCCAGCACTTTGGGAGGCCAAGGCGGGCAGATCATGAGGTCAGGAGATCAAGACCACCCTGGCTAATATGGTGAAACCCTGTCTCTACTAAAAATACAAAAAATTAGCCTGGTGTGGTGGCGGGCGCCTGTAGTCCCAGCTACTTGGGAGGCTGAGGCAGGAGAATGGCATGAACCCGGGACGTGGAGCTTGCAGTGAGCTGAGATCATGCCACTGCACTCCAGCCTGGGCAACAAAGCAAGACTCTTTCTCAAAAAACAACAACAACAACAAAAAAAACAAAAAAAAATTAAATAAATAAATAAGTTTTATATTATAAAGAAAATAAAGATTCATGACCAGGAAACCTACATAGTAAAGGGAAATACTATACATTAAAAGATGAGTTCATGAAAGTCAAAGGCAAACTGAGGTTCCTTGTGTAGAAAGACTTTCAATAAGCCTACAAAACTCAGTTGAGAATATTCCTCTTTGGTTATGCTCTTATTTATCTGTTATTTTAGAGGTTGATAGGCACTGAAGTTCACCTATCTAGATATCTGGAACCCAGGACCACCTTAAAGAAAGTTATCTGAACTTACATTCGTGACTATTTTTTTACTTGCTTAAGCATTAAGTCAACTGGTTGACATCTCAGTAAATTTTCAGAGCGTGGCATTTTTTTTTTTAATGCTACTAACAGTAAATGTTACGGAACTGTTAACATTTATTCATTCTTCTTCAGTGAGTCACTTTGATCTTAGAATTCTTTTGTTCCTAATCATTCTTAAACATTTCTTACTTTTTGTCCTCAGGAATTTGTCTTTACTCTAAATGAGAAGCTCACTGATAAGTTTGTGTTTTTGAAATTAACTGTGTTAGTCATTAATCCTATACACTAGTATAGTGTTGGTTTCTCCACCATTCCAGAAATGCTGGTGGGACTGTATTTCTTAACATTAGGCTAGGTAAAATGATGTGACTAGCTCTGGCCATTGTATTGTAAACAGAAGTGACATGTGTTACTTCCTGGTCAGAGAATTTAATAGTTCATGTAAGACGCTCCAGCAATCTCTTTTCCCTCTGGCATGGTGACCAGCAACATTTGCTCTGTCAACCTGGATCTTTAAATGGCCAGGATGAGCTGAGCACCCCTGCTGACCCGCGATGAATATGTAGTGTGAACAACAACAAAAATCCTTTGTGGTTTTAAACCACTAAGATTTGGGGATTATTTATTACTATTCGTATCAGAATTCTACCGTAGACATAGAACCAGTATATACACACACACACACACACACACACACAGAAATTGATTTATTGAAAGGAATTTGCTTACGTGATTGTGGGGGTTGCTAGGCAGGTCCACAATCCATTGGCAGCTCACTAGGAAGGGTGAGCCGGAACTCAGGAAGGAGCGGATGCTGTAGTCTACAAGTATAATTTCTTCTTCAGGGAAGCCTCAGTTCTGCTCTTAAGACCTTTTGAGGCCCACTTAAGATTATCGAGGAAAATCTTTCTTAGTGAAAAAATCTGATTATAGACTTTAATGACATCCACAAAAAGCCTTCACAGCAACACCTGGCTCAGTTTGTGTGTCACTAAGTAACGGGGGACAGTAGCCTAGTCAATTTGACACATACAATTGACCATCACACTATGGCATAACATAACTAGGCTCCCCAAATTGCATGATCATAGGAACAATTCAGCAATATATCACTGTCTGCAGACCTTAGACTCCTTAAATGTTCCAGCTCTTGTATCGTTTTTATATAAATAACTACAAACTGACTGGCTGAGTGACAAACTCCAAAATACAGAATTTTGTTTTCAACCCATATGCTAAATGGTAGCTGATGACATTCTTTTTACTTTTGAATGAGTGTCCACCATAGGCTAAATGTGAAACAAAATATCTAACATACCACTACCAAAGTAAATAAATAATCTTAAAAATCATCTAACTCTAGACCTTCTGATATTACTAATCTCTACTTAAATTGGGCTGGGAGCCATGCAGGATAAACATGTCTTAATACTACCCCCACTTCCTCCATTTCCTCCTATGACATTTCAATAGATCCACCTTGCTTCATCAGACCCCCAGGAATGATTTCGCTTCTGTCTTCTACACATTTCTGTAAACTGCCTACTTACACCAAATATTCAGCATACTATTAGCAACTTTTGCATTTGTTAAGTCAATCATTAGACTGTGTATTTTAAAATATTATCTAAATTTATAACACATCTGTCTCTACTTCACTCTGTGTATTCTACGCCTCATTTTCCTCATATAGAAAAATAGTGGGTCTGGGCTTCGAGAGTTTTAATTCTGCTCTCCAGCTCTAACAATCTCTATGTCTATCATGTAGTCATTTCCTAACTTTTGCATTTCCATGCTCAATGTTTCAAACACACTTTGTGAGTCAAACACATTTGATTACTATTGATTTGATATTTAACCCTCATGGCATGGATCCATATGCTTCACCATGGAGATCTCTGACATGAGTCTCCGTCCGACCCAAAAGGTATACTACAGAGTTTCTTTTTCTTTCCTCTTTTCCTTCCAAGCTACTTAAAAACGAGGACGGCTTTCACTTTGTCGTGTTAGTTAGGCCCTTCCAGGTTTCAAAGAGCAGACACACAGTCAGGTTACTTCAGCTAATGTGAGTTTATTTATGTCAATACACAGGAAGAAAAAAAAGCAACCCAGGAACTACAAAGTCCAGACTCATTGTTCAGGAATCAAGTATTTCTCCAGTAACCTAAGAGCAGAAATGGCAAATCAACCAGAACTCAAGTTGTCTTGACTGCAGAAGTAACTGCTGTCACTGCTCTCAGAGGCACCATTACGGTGACTGTGTCTATTTTGGCTGCGCTTCCTGTTCATCATTTACCTTCTGGTATTCAAACTCCCTAAAAGAGGGCTGTGACTGGTTGGGCCAGGTGCCATCAAAAAAGAATACCACTGCTAGGTACACTTCCATTCCTTAGGCCACCCTCTGGCCCATAAATGAGTCTCTTTGGGTCAGGTACTGAACCTTGGCACAATCAGCTGTGGCCAGTGTAGACAGTTCACACGGCAGAAAGTACAGTTTTGCTCCTGCAGGAGCTGTGGAGGTAGGGTCTCTCCGAGACACCAGGAAAACTATAGATCCACCTATGAAATATGAATAAGAGAGAGCTTTATCACTGGGGACAAACCCGCCTTTGTTTCTCAATGACATTTGCCTACAGAGGATTTTCAAAGTGCTTTATCAGTACTATAACTTTGCTGAAAATAAAGTGTTGCCTTCTTTTTATTACATTTTCTAGGATGTTGCCTTTAGTAACTCACCCCTTTTAAAGAAGCAGCTAGTCTTCGCTTTTAAGTAATAACAAGTGAAATTGTAGATTACGCTCTGATTTGAATGTTATTGGATATTTTCTGAGTTGTCTTTAAAGATCTTCATCCTCCACTTACATTGGAAAGTAACATATAATTTCAATGTTTTTAATCCTGGGAATTGAGGTCATATTTCCAAGATTTGTTGTGCATTTGTGTGGGAAAACTCTAAATTAGAAACCATCTGTGTTTGTCTTGCAAGGGGCTCAGAATGTCTCATCTGTTTTTCAGAATTTTCTGCCCATGGGGAATAGGAGAGTCTGTAAGGGAATTAATAATTTTTTAACATCTGAGCCAAAAGGAATGGGTTTGAGAGCCAGATATCCACTTCATAAAAAGAGATCTTTTCTCCTTACTAATTTATCTCTCAAGACTAAATCACAAATAATCTTCACCCTTACTATGATTTAATTGGACTCCTTGTACATAACTGTTATCAAACAGCCCAATTTTTAAAAAACCACAAAATTGTAGCATTCAGAAATGCCGATAAAATCAGAATACTATTGACTATTGCAGACTCAAAGTTCACTTCTAAGCCTTTGCTAACCTCTCAAATGATAGTTTTTTTAAAAAAAATCTGCCTCTCATATTGATTCTCTTTATGAAAAGAGTACCCACCTTATTACATATTGTGCATATCCTTTCAGAGCTAAGACTGCCTCAAATCCAAATTACTTTAGTAAATCAACACATTTTATCCCGTGTGGGTCTTGAGAAAGGAACCATGTAAAGCACTCCAAGTTGTCTGGCTCAAGTAGGTTGTCAGCGTCTCACCCTGAGCCCAGCGCCTCAGACCACTCGGCCATCCTGAGACTCTAGCTTGTCAACTTCTAAGTGCCCCAGTGGGAGGGGAATTTACACACTGGGGGAGCTGGCTGAGATGGCTGTTAAGGTGTGCTCTACACCTGAGATTCAATGTGGGTTTGTTGAGCAAACACTAGGTTCTGTAGTGGGGTCTCTATGATTGGTTTTTTTTTTTTTTTTTTTCACTAAAAGATAATTTACTCAGAATGAACATTTATTGGATTTTTTTTTTTTTTTTTTGTAAGACATAGGCATAGTGTTTCAAAGATGCCTCCTTGTGTGAATATACAAAACAGTGGGCGCATTGGACCAGTCGCATCTACCTTCTTCAGAATTCACCACAGTACAGTTTGGTTACTGATGAGAGACTGATTTGTTTCTGAGATCAGCTTGAGGAGAAAAAGAAATGCCTCATCTCACAGTATGAAAAAGCCATCTAATATTTACTTCTGAAAAAACTGAGCATCTGGTTATACGAAAGGTTTGAGAATTTTAATGATTCCCCCAAATTCAACTCTTTATCGAACCAATTTATTTAGGGATCTTAAGGTTAATAATATAGTTATATCCAGGTACAAGTTTATCCTATGTACATAAACGAACATTAAAAAATTCAAGATACCTTTTGTAACAGAATTAGAAGTTTAGTAGTTGAACATAGTGAAAGAAAATGTGGAATAGTCTATTAAATATAACTTCTTTTTTTCAAATTGCCAAAAGAAGCGTAAATGACCAGCGAAGTTTTAGAACTCTGTAAGTACAAGACTGCTAATGGGTCAAAAATAAGAAAATTTCATTTTTACGTCTTCGAGAAACTTCTGAGGAATACCCACTGAGTCACTGTAAAAAGCAGCATCTTCATAATTCAGCCAAAGATGGGTGTTCTCTCAAATGAGAAAGATAAGCTGCGAAGTGGGGTTGACCTCAGGGCTGTTCAAAAGCCTCCGTTGATTTAAGTCAATAAGGTGAAAATGGTAAGCAGCTGTTTTGTTAACAACATAGAAAAGGAAAATGAAAGATGCTAATTCAAATCAAATTGGAAAATGTTGAAAATAGGTTAATTTATCTACCTTGGAAATAAATGGAAGTTATATTAATTCCGCCTTTAAAAGGTGTATAATAAAGCACACCAGATCATTGGGAATAAATACAGAAAGATAAAGGAATGAAACATTTGTCCAGGATATGTGGGGCTGTTTGTAAGGACTGAGTTTGAATAAACAATAACAAAGTATCTTTCATTATAGGAAGTGACTGTTCTATGCAAGTAATGGCAGCATTTTACATTCCTAAAGTTAAAAATACTGAAATGAATTTTGGACACAGAAACACACACCAGTGGTCATTCGTATGGAGAAAAAAAAAAAAAAAAGTGAATTGTAGGATAGAATTCCTGAGACAGATAGACCCTGGATCTGATCTTATCAAGAAATTCTTATGGTCTTTCCCCCCACCTCATCCTGGAATTTAGTTCAATAAAAGTTCCTAAAAACAAACAGAATGAATCAGAGTCACTGAGTATAGCCACAGGCTGGCGGGAAATGAGCTTCTATCAATCCCAGGTTCATCGAGGCACTTGTAACAAACCATTAACTGCATTTCAAAAAAACCCCCACATTTTTCGAAGGGTGAGATCAACCAAAAATGTGATCAGATCCCTCTCACTAAGAACTGCATCGGACATGAGACAAGCAGTAGCACAGAGAGAGCCCGAATGGGAAAAGTGGTGCCCAGAGTTACACAGATGCAAAGTGTGTCTGCAGACCTTTCGTTTCTTTGTCTGCTTTGACTTGTTAAAGACGCTAGTTTTCATTCTCTATGCCACGGGACCTAGGAAGTCTGTGCAGCATCTCTTGACAGGATTCTTTTAAGTCAGTGGGGACATTTCCGGCATTCCTTGCTTCTATCAGGTTCAGGTACCTAAAGCTTGTTGTTTACAGAGCATGGATGTCATCTCACTGTTCCACTTCCTCTCCAATGGTTGCATAAGCAGTGATTCAATTATTTGATAGGCTAGTGGCCAGTGGCAATGCAGTGGAGGCCCACAGTATTGATCTTTGATGGTGTGTGCAATGATTTGATTTGGGGGGATACGGTGATGGGGCTTGGGAAGAGAACAGGCAGCATAAAAACTGTCAGTGCTCTAATGGAAGTTTTCAACTGGTAGGCCCATGGGAAGGTCATCTTGAATTCCACAGGAGAGAGACGTGTTCTCATAGAATAAATTATTGTTTAAAATCAACACTTGAGGATATATAAGGCACTAAGTTAGTGTTAATGGTACTGAAATCCAAAGTATAGTCTCTAATTGTGTTTGTTTTCCTTTTTGCCTCCTGGGAAATAAATCTGGGAATGTTAATGGGGAGTAGTCACCCTGCTCTTCGTAATTTCTGGCATGGACATGGACATCCATCAGAAGGTGTCAGATTAACATGTTTTTTTGTTTTGCATTCTTTTCTTCCTGAAAAGTAATTCCTGGGATATTTGGGGGGTGGGAGGAATGGAGGTTGATAGTTTGTTTAGCACAGACACCAAGTCTAAAAGAAAGGAAAGCCATCTCTAGAAGGATAGATAAAGCATCCAAATGAAAGAGAAAGTTCTGCAGAATGAAATGTTCTCTTGGGAGACATGAACCCATTTCGGACACTATTGGTATGGGGGCCACTTTCCTGGCTGCCACAGAGGGACAGTGTGGCCCCGTGGAGTCACCACTGCTGCCCAGACTCCCCTGATTAGGGGCTTGCTGTGTCTGGTAGGCATCTGCTGCTGCTGCTTGGCAGAAAAGCCTGGGATGCAGCTCCTGGTGGTGGCATTTTGCCAGGCCTCAAAAGGAAATGGCAATGCTGGTCATTCCATAAAGGAGGACATTCTCTTCTCGTAGCACACACAGCAGATAAGTGACAGTGAAGAGGCCCCATGACACCAAGCCTATGAGTGTCCCATGGCTGTGGATGAATACTTCAGGGGACAACTTGAGAACTAACAAGTTTTGGTTCTTGTGGTTGTTTTTTTCTCCCTTTAGACATCCTTTTTAAAACCAACCCAGGTTGCTTTTGTTTGTCTGAGTGTGAACTTGGTAGGTTTGTCTCCACTCCTAACTCTGATTCCTTCTTTCCTTTATTTCTTTATTATTTTTTTAGAGGCAGGGTCTTACTATGCTACTTAGGCTGGTCTCAAACTCCTGGCCTCAAGCAGTCCTCCTGCCTTGGCCTCCCAAAGCATTGGGATTACAGGCGTGAGCCACTGCACCCAGCCTACTTTCTTTTTAAAATCATCACCAAAACCACGTTTACTTTATTGGGATAACTGGCAGAGTTATAACTCCCAACTCAAACATGGATTGTGTATATGGCAAATATTTAGAGTGTTATGGGCTGGCTATTATTGATGAGGAATTTCAGTGAGAATCTCCCAGTTAGTCATAAAAACATTCTACCCTTAAAAATACAGCTTCCTTCCAGCTCTCCTGATCAACTGGTTAAATATCTAGTGAAGCAATACTTGCAAATAACAAGAAGGGAAGTTATCATAGCCCTTCTATATTAAGTAAATCCATTGGGTAAGATTCATAGGCTCCTCGATCACTTTTTTGGCATTTAGAAATCAAGTCTCCAGAAATGAAAGAGAATAATTGAATGTTTCCTTGCTCTGAAAATACATGTATATTACGGTCCTGAAGAACAAGCTCTAGCACGATGTCTGGTGTTGTGTTGATGTTATTCCTGCCAGAGCGGCCCAACACAATGTTCCATTGAAATGTTGACAATCCAGAGCTCTACCAGGGTTTCTGTGGTGCCGTGTTCTTTTCACCCACATTTGCAACTGCAAGCTGTGAATTTATTTTTCTTTGTGGATTCTTGGGGAGGACCTGGTGTTGAGTCTATCAAGATATGACAAAGATTATTTCAAGAAAAAGATTATATATTGTAATGCTTAGCATTTATATAGGTTCTTTTGATTTCAAAACAAGTTATAAGTATTTCCTACCGTGACAACATCCTTGCGAGGTAGGTGAGTATTACCATCTACATTACCAAGAGAAGCCCAAGGCCAAGCAGTGAGAAGCTCTGCTTTGAGTCACAGAGTCGGGAACAACATTGGAACTGGACATCCCGGCCACCTGCTGTGGGCTCTGAAGAGGCCATGCCTCTCCCTAGTGTAGCAATGGTCTCCATTAATACAGGGGTATATATTGTATAGATATAAAACAACAACACACAATTACATTATAGAACAATAATTCAATATTTCTGTTTCTTAGTAAAATATGTTAAGCACAGTATTTAAATTGCATTTCTCTGAAAAGCATTTGGTATATTAAATAGCACAAGGTATATTAAATAGCTCTATAAATGTTTGCTGGCATACTCTTAACAGCATAATGATTCTAAAGAAATTAAAATCCACTGAAGCATAGAGATCTTTTCTTTATAATACCATAAACTGAACAAAAATGTGAAAAACTACTTTATTCCCAAAATGCAGACTTGATAGCTTGCTGGATATAAGCAGGTGGCCACATAATTTCGTAATTTATCTGAGCTTGAGAGAAAGGACATATATTGCTGACTGTCGTTTTTTTAAAATACCAATTCGGTAGGGGAAAAAAGGATTCAGTTGAAAGGTAAAAATGAAAGACTGCTATTTCCATGTAGTATCCACTCTGAGAAATTTGTAGGTTTTCAAAAGATGTTATCATAGTTAGAAGTAATGTTGAGGTTGAATACAGAATATAATAGGAACATTTTGTGAGAAGAGAAAATGATACCAAATAAAATCTATGGTATAAGAAGAAAATGAGCAAGACAGAAAAGGATATTTTTCAAGGGTGTTGAAGGCTGGCATGAGATGTAAGCTGTTCACGCTTAGCTGACTGTGTAGGTCTTGGAGACGATTTACAAGGATAAACACTGGTTTTATCAGTCTCTTCTCCAAGGCAAAAATCCTCACCTTCCTCTCTAAATTAGCAGTTCTCAGAATGGTGTTAAAGAGCCCATCTCATGCTAAGCTTCCTAACAACTGACCGGGTAGGTCAGCAGAAAAAGTTCTCAAACTAGAAAGAAGCAGGAATGAAAGTCTTAAAATTTGTATGCAAATGTAAAAACTAACTTCTACGCCAGAATGACATTCTCTGTCAGAGGTAACAAATACAAAAGTCTTAATTTCAGTGTACACGACGCTAAGATATTGTTAGATAGGTATTATGTGTCGTTCAGAGAATATTTTTTATAAGTGTGCTTTTTCCCTAAAAAAAGAGACATATTAAAGTGTTTTTTTCTCTCCTCAAGTCCTTTATGTATAAATATGAAATATGGAACTGTCCTATCAGTTTGTTTATTCACGTTATACGTTCCAGGGATCCTTTCCGCCTGCATCGTCTGTGGCAGTTTTGTTGGAGGGTGGTTTGAGTTTGAACAGGCTTGAGCAGTTCGGCTGTTTGGTTGGCTGTAAGGTTTTGGCATACGGTGAATACCAGTCCCTTTCAAACACATCTTTAAGTTGCTTAATGATGCTTCTGTTGTTCCTCACATCTGCCTGGTTGATAACAAGGCCCGTTCCAGCATTCTGTGTGAAATCATTCCCTACCCAATCAAAATTTCCTGCAAACAAACAAAGAAATAATGTTGAGGAGTTAGAGTCCACTGGGAACATACCCAATATAATGAAATTCAGAGTGGATTCTATTAAAAATCATCAACACCCAGAAATAACAACGGAGAGGCTGAATTGTGTTGACAGCTCCGAAAAAAAAAATCCAAGAAGCCTTACATATGGCATATTAATATTTGCATATTATTTTGGCATTTTCTTCAGCTTTGCTCCGGTGGAAACTCAAAACAAGGAATCTGCTGTTCTTTCTTGTAAATGTTATTTCTTATTGACATTCACAAGCCACACTAAATACAGCAACATTTAAAATATATAGGGATTCATTTAAAAATCCTGTGAGTAATTACTACCTTCTCAAAGAGACAACATCTAATCCGTGTGAACAAATGAGGGATTCTAATTAAAAGTCCCTGAAGCTTTCACATCAAAGAAAACGCTCAAGCCAGAGAAGGAGACTCAGTTTCTAACAAACACCCGACTGGACTAGAAATCATTTCCCAGATCCAGGATCCAGCCTCTTGGCCCAGGAAGTGGGGCAGGTGCTATGAGAACAGCCTCTCAGGGATGACTGTCCATGTTACGTGGTGTATTCATGTTTTCGGGGCTGCCATAGCAACGTTCCACAAATTGTGTGGATGAAACTAGAAATGAATTGTCTCATGGTTCTGGAGACAAAATCCAGCTGTTGGGAGGGTGATTCCTTGTGAGAACTGTGAGCAGGGATCTGTTCCAGACCTTTTTCTGTGGCTTGTCGATGGGCATTTTCTATTTTCTTTCTATTTATTTATTTAGTTAGTTTTTAAATTTTTAAATAGAGATGGGGTCTTGCTATGTTGCTCAGGCTGGTCTTGAACTCCTGGGTTCAAGCGATCGTCCCACCTCAGCCTCCCAACACGTTGTCTGCCCTCTATGCATGTCTCTGTCCAAATTTCCCCTTTTGACAAGGACGTCGTTCATATTAGATTAAGGCCACACTCATGATCTCATTTTAACTTGACAATTTCTCTAAAGATCCGCTTCTCAATAGAGTTACATTCTGAGGTACTGGGGTTAGGACTTCAACATATGACTTTTGGAGGGACACGATTCAGCTCATACAAAGGAGTAAGTCTGGGATCTGCCCTAGAAGAGACTAATGTGTAAGCCACTCCCGTGTAGTCCATCTTCGAGGTGTGGGGGAAGCAGTGGCGCCTGAGAGCTAGAGTAATGCCATTTTCAGTTCAGCTCCATCTTGAGACTAACAAGGCATGTTCCTTGCCAGTCACAACCATGGTCATCGATGTTTACAGCTGAGAAAACAACCTAAAGATACCCCAAAGGATACAGTCGTACAGCAGTGGAAAGTCCAGATGTCCCAATACCCATAACAGTATGTGCTTTCAGGATAGCTATAGTTACGCTTTGATGTACTTACACACTAGAATGTCATTACACATAAGATTGTTTTCTTTAAATCGATAGAATAATAAATTTTGTCATGCTGTCAGCTTACTCACACATAGACACAGCTTAGCTTAGCTTTTACACAGATAAGACTCCTATATAAGAAAAACACACCACATCTCTCCACTTGCTTTCTGTGGACACCCTACTCTGTAACTGAGTAGCTGTCTTCTTTTTCTTTTTCTTTCTTTCTTTCTTTTTTTTTTTTTTTTGAGACAGTCTTGCTCTGTTGCCCAGGCTGGAGTGCAGTGGTACAATCTTGGCTCACTGCAACCCCTGGCTCACGGGTTCAAGCAATTCTCTGCCTCAGCCTCCTGAGTAGCTGGGGTTACAGGAGCCCACCACAATGCCCCCACTAATTTTTTGTATTTTTATAGAGACGGGGTTTCACCATATTGTCTAGGCTGGTCTCGAACTCCTGACCTCAAGTGATCCACCCATCTCGGCCTCCTAAAGTGCTGGGATTACAGGCGTGAGCCACTGTGCCAGGCCTGATTGATTTATTTTTAGAGGCAGGATCTCTCTCTGTTGCCCAGGCTAGAGTGCAGGGGCCTGACCATAGCTCATGGTAGCCTTGAACTCTTGAGCTCAAGCAATCCTCCCACCTCAGCCTCCTAAGCAGCTGTGAGTACACGTGCAACCACCGGAACCGGCTGCTGCTTGGTATTTCTATTTATTATTTGTATGGTTGGTGGGACTTACTTCTACTCAAAGGGGTGAATAAATTTGCCTAATCACATGGCTAATCAATGGTGCACCCAGGTCTGCCAGAGTGTATGATAAACCAGGAATTATTCCCATTAAAAAATATCTAACCATGTCAAGGTGGACAAAATTATCTTCAAAATTACCACCAGGCCAGGTCTGATCTAAGCTCCCAGTTTTGTTCTCTTCTTTGGGTAAGAGCTGATTCCATAAAGGGAACTGACAGGTTTTAGGTGGAGATATTGGCCTTCCATCCCCTCTGCAGCAACTCAGGTTCCGCTGCAGAAATCACTAAGATGCTGAGATCATCCGTCTCCCTGGGCACCCCTGGCCCAAGGGCCTGCAGTCATCTGTGGGAGAAGCTGCTGGAAGAAAGCACATCTATGGGGACAGCCAGTATCTCTTCCTTTGTAGCTTTTGTATTTTGGTCTCTGCTCTGTATTCTGGAGCCCTCAAACATACCAAGTCCCTTTTCCATTTGGCACCCCCAGGAACATCAGAAGGTGGTTTCTTGTCTCTCATTTTACTCCTAAAGTTTATTCCTCAGAGCCTACGAACACCAAGTCCCTAAACCAAATATCGGCCGAGAGAAGGACCTGCCCCCTTTTGCTTTATCCTTCTCCCCTCATCCCCATCCATCATCTGCCCCCTGGATAAACAGCACAATGGCACTATCAGTGGCTTCATGATAGACATAGCTTTGGATGAATTTTTTGATATAAATTAGTGAACTTTCCCCCAAGTGGTACATAATACTGTGCTGGTATCTCTGCACAGAGACCCCCGTGGCTAATGCGGCGTTCCTGGCCGTTCCTCTGAGACACGTGACTATACGCAGAGGCCGCAGTTCTGTGCAAATGCTCAGCGCCAGGTAAACACAAGACTGGATCTCTAAACTGGGGATTAGTAGCTTCTGTGGGTTGAGCATTTCTCAAGTGTCCCTTGCCAGGCAGTATCTGCTGTTCATTCTGTAAGCAAAAGGCTCCTGTGGTCTTGCGTGTCCTTTAAGGACTCTTGGATATGAGACTAAAATCTCATCCCCACAGCCGTTGCCAGGCACTGTAACAAGGGCAGTGAATATATCATCTCATTACATTATTTCTTCAATTTTCACTGCTGTCCTCTGAGGTGGTAATACGAACTCCATCGTATTGATGAGGAAATCAAGGCACGGAAAGGTTAAGTAATTTGTCCAAAGCAGGAATAGACAAACATCAGAGCTGAGGTTCAAAGCCAGGTCTGACTCCAGGGTCCACACTTTACTTGCACTCCATGTTGCCTCTGATCCTAAAGGCATCCTTTGTGCCAGGAATTGTGTGCTTCACCCTGGACTACAACGTCAACCTCCCGAGGTCAGGAGCATCACAGCCATATTGAGAATTCTGCTCCGTGCATGTGCGGACGATACTCTCTGAAGGAAATATACATAGAAATATGCTTTGGGGGCAGCCTGGGGTGGGGGGAAAATGAGGGAGAGAGGTTACGAGATTTTGAAGGCTTATTCTATAAAATACAGCTTTGTTTTCCTTTGACTTCAATGGATTGAGCCAAGATCCGGCATCTTTACTGATACTCAAAAGCTTTAATTAGGCTCACCTCAGGAATCATGGCTCTGGAAAGCTTCCACAGGCTGATAAAGGAATTCCTGCGCCCTTGTGATCGTGCTCTTCTACCTTTCACTTCCTGACAGTCTGGCTTGACTTCAAAATCACATATATGCTTCAGTGTTTTTTTAATTGGGAGGCAATTTCATCCAGCTTTTTTTAAGACTGCCACTGCAGCTTCCAAAAATGCATGCTGAGCCCCTAGTTGCCAGAACTGTAGTGTCACCCAGAGGGACATGACGATGAGGTTGCAGGAGAGCTCGCTGGGAAGGTTCATGGGCCTTCGGGTGCCTTCCCTCCACCCACCACCCCCTTATCAGTCCTCCAATCCTTCAAACCATCTCCTAGACAAGTTTGCAGAGCTTAACTCAAATGTGCCCTGGAGATTTCAAAATTAGAGAGATGACACTGTTTGGGGATTCTTCTGTGAGTCTTGTGAAAACTTAATGGAGTGGTGATTCCGTTCCAGGTCCACTGTGGAGTTTTCTCAACTCCGCATTCTCAGCAAGTATCTCAGTGATGACTTAGGAGATCAGAACATGCTGATAATTATTTAAATTATTGATGGATTTTTTCCTCCTAAGGTTCTTTGAGTATTTTTATACTAGAACTATGCTTCAGTCTAGGGAATTAACGTTGTGATAAAATATTATGTGTAAAATTCACTCATTTAAAAATGTATTATAGAGGGAAGAAGAAAGGGGAGAGCCAGGAATCAATATTTCCTAAAGATATGGACAGATCAGAGACAGTGTTAGGAGCTCTTCATATACTATCTTGTTTAAGCCTCGTAGCACCACTGAAGGGCGGGTGCTATTATCCCCACTTTACAGATTAGAAAATAGAGGCTTACAGAGATTATGTGACTTTCTACCATTTTTCAGCATGTAAGTGTCAGTGCTGGAATTCAAATATAGGTTTGTCTCACTCTAAAATATTTATTATTTTTTAATATTTTATTGAGAAAGGAGTCTCATTCTGTTGCCCAGGCTGGAGTGCCGTGGCACAATCTTGGGTCACAGCAACCTCCGCCTCCCAGGTTCTAGTGATCCTCCTGCCTCAGCCTCCTGAGTAGCTGGGACTACAGGTGCATGCCACCACACCTAGCTAATATTTTGTATTTTTAGTAGAGATGGGGTTTCACCGTGTTACCAGGATGGTCTCGATCTTCTGACCTTGTGATCCACCCACCTCAGCCTCCCAAAGTGCTGGAATTACAGGTGTGAGCCACTGTGTCCGGTCTATTTATTTATTTAGAGATGGAGTCTCACTCTGTCTCGCCCAGGCTGGGGTGCAGTGGCGGGATCTCAGCTCACTGCAGCCTCTGTCTCCCGGGTTCAAGTGATTCTCCTGTCTCAGCCTCCCGAGTAGCTGGGAGGACAGGCGTGTGCCACAATATCCTGCTAATTTTGTATTTTTAGTACAGACAAGGTTTCACTATGTTGGCCAGGCTGGTCTCCAACTCCTGACCTTAGGTGATCCACCTGCCTCAGTCTCTCAAAGTGCTGGGATTACAGGTGTGAGCCACCGTGTTCGACCTAAAACACTTAATTCATCAAAAGTACATTTTAAAAAAATCCCTAGTTTCAGGTATTTATTTTTTTAATTTTAATTTTTAAGCCCTCCCTTCCTTTTAAAAAAAATTTCCCACAAAAGAACATTTAGATACAGGTACAAGTCACTGCTGAATGGACATACAACATCTCACTTTAAGTAAATTCCACATGTAAAATATCCAGATTTGAGTCCCTCAGTCCTGTTGTGCCTAAAACCTGAACCATCCCTGGGTTCCCTGATAATTAAGCCAAAAGTTCCCATTTTTTATTAAATGGGTTTGAGGTTGTTTTTAATCACTTGCAGCTGATTTCGTATTACTCTCCATAAGTTGGTGCACGTGAGAAAAATCAAAATAATCACATTTTGGGTCACTGAGAGTGACAACAGGAATGAAATAATATTCTCTCTCTTTTTTTTTTTTTTTTTGAGACAGAGGAGTCTCGCTCTGTTGCCCAGGCTGGAGTGCAGTGGTGTGATCTCGGCTCACTGCGAGCTCCGCCTCCCGGGTTCACGCCATTCTCCTGCCTCAGCCTCCCGAGTAGCTGGGACTACAGGTGCCCGCCACCACGCCCGGCTGACTTTTTGTATTTTTAGTAGAGACGGGGTTTCACCGTGTTAGCCAGGATGGTCTTGATCTCCTGACCTTGTGATCTGCCCACCTCGGTCTCCCAAAGTGCTGGGATTACAGGCGTGAGCCACCACACCTAGCCAATAGTCTCATATTCCAGCACCACCGGAAGGCCAGAAGGATCAATCTCTCTCTCTCTTTCTCTCTTGAGATGGAGTCTTGCCCTGCCGCCCAGGCTGGAGTGCAGTGGTGCAGTCTTGGCTCACTGCAACCTCTGCCTCCCGGGCTCAAGCGATTCTCCTGCCTCAGCCTCCCTAGTAGCTGGGATTACAGGCATGTGTCACCGCACCCAGCTAATTTTTGTATTTTTAGTAGAGACGGGATTTCACCATGTTGCCCAGGCTGGTCTTGAATTCCTGGCCTCAGGTGATCCACCTGCCTCGACCTCCCAAAGTGCTGGGATTACAACGGTGAGCCACTGTACCTGGCCTATTTAGTTTTTTTTTTTTTTTCCCCCCGAGAAGGAGTCCCACCCTGTCACCCAGGCTGGAGTGCAGTGGCATCTCAGCTCACTGCAACCTCCACCTTCCAGATTCAAGCAATTCTCCCTGCCTCAGCCTCCCAAGTAGCTGGGATTACAGACACCCATCACCATGTCCAGCTAGTTTTTTTGGTATTTTTTAGTAAGGACAGGTTTTCACCATGTTGGCCAAGCTGGTCTTGAACTCCTGACCTCAGATGATCCACCTGCCTCGCCCTCCAAAGTGGCTGGGATTACCGCGTGAGCCACCGCGCCCAGCCAGATACACATCTTTAAAATATTCCAATACTCTCTTCTAATGTGATATGGAAAATGGAAAAAAAAATATGTTCACACTGAGCCTGGGAGTTAGTGACTCCCCACATGGCCAATGGCAGTGTCTGCCGGGGCTGGTGGCAGGGGGTGAGATGACTGGGGGCCCTGGATGTCAGACCCGGCTCCATCCCCCTAATGTCTGTATTTCTGAGTCTTAGGGTCCAAGTTTCCTCATTTGTAAACTGCAGATGATAAAAGCTGCCCTCCCTATTGATGATGTTGCCAAGAGAAATGAATCAAGTGCTTTACAAAGTTAAAAGGGTCTATTTTTTACTCACTGAATTTGAAAAAAATTGATACAGATTTTGTATTTCTATATTCCATGAACATGTTTTTTTCTGCTTCGAGACTGTCGTTTCATCTGTACAATGTAATTACTGCACTGCTGTTTTTGGATTTATGTACCTTCTTATAGATCATTTTAACTGCCTGTGATGGTACTAGTTAAAAGGTTACCATGGACTCATATATATCATGGAAAATTAGAATAATTTGATATATTAATAATTACACCATTATAGAATGATTTCAGCACCTGGGTCTCTTACCTTAATAATAATAGCTGGCATTAATTGGGTATTATTTATGTGCCAGGTACTTTGCACATTTTATCTCTTCTACACTTCATCCAATGAAGTAGTTACTATTATTATCACCATCTTACAGATGAGAAAACTGAGGTTTGAAGAGTTCAAGTTAAATTGTACAGAGTGGGACATTTGGAAGATGGCAGGGATGGGATAATTGGCTGGGCACTGAGAGTTTCAGCGCTGTCTGCCTCCCTATCACTCATGTCAGGCTGGCTTGTGGTGCTGTGGGCAGGGGGATGACACTGCTCGTTCCAGTGCCAGGACACACCTTTGATGAGCCATTCTCATCCCTGCCTATACATCTGGCAATGGGACCAGAAAATTTCTGTAAAACATTTATGGAAAGGTGTCTTCTATGCCTTCTAGTATATAAATCAGGCCATGAAAGAGGTATTTGAGTGATGAGCTCCCTGTCTTCACCATCCTGTTTCCTGATCTCCATTTCCCCCCATTCACCAGCAGTGGTTCCCAAGGCCTTGCTTCCTCCCCAGGGCATACCGTGGAGCACAGCTGGACTGCCACTGCCTGGGTGACCCCCACCCAAGGAGCCTCACAGCCCTCACACCTACCAATATAAGCTGCTCCATCTGTCACCATGTACTTGTTGCGATTTAACCTAGGAAAGGTGTGATTCTTTTGTTCTTTTGTAGCACAAGCATTCTCTCTTTCCAGATCAAAAAATTTCTGTAAGACAAAAACAGGTAAATAAGAGGAACGTTTCTGGTCTTGTCCAAGAGCACAAAAGAATGTATTATCCAAGTATCAACAATAGACCTCATGATGGGTTATTAAAGCCAAAATCTTATTACCTCACATAGATGAAGCTATTTTTGTTCTCAAATCTAAATAGGCAACAAGAGAAAATTAGCATGCTCAACGAGGTATATAATTAGCACTTTTAAGCTACAAAATGAACACAAAATTCCTTTTCTTTTTTCAGCAGGATAAGGGCCAGAAGGTTGTTTAATTCACATTGTCTTATTCATCAGGGTGCGCTGGCATTTGAAGCATGCCTCAGGGTGCTTTCTGTCAAGCATGGCAATGAACTGAATGAGTATTCTTACATGTTGCATACATTACGTCAATGACTAGCTGATTAAACTAGGGATTTGCAAAGGTCAAAAGAGACTTTACCATAGGAACAAATACTTTTCCATCTGAACACCTAAGTCTAGGAGCTCTTTTGATAGGCAACTGAAAAAAAAATCATAATTTCAAACCGTGAATTCTGAATTTCAACTTTTATTGACTCAGAAGGCAACATTCCAGTTCACCCAAGGCCAGGAATGGGGTAGCTAAAAGAAGGGGTATGACTGCAGGAACGGCCAGGCTATGCCTTAGGGGTCTGTGGAATTTGCTAAATTCTCAGACAAGGCTTAAACTGTGGCAAAACTCATGGAACTCTATGACTCAGCTCACTGGAAGACATAGTCAAAGGTGAAAATATCAGTTATCCCCTATATGGGAAAATGGTGAGTATTTTCAGAACTGCCTGGAACCTTTTGGAATGTCCACAGCTATAGAATCATGTGTATTTAAAGGAAAGAAGAGGCAGGGAGGAAAATGGCATGATACCTAGAAAAGGAGATGTCATTTGCAGTTTTAAAACCGTAAGTGTTCACATTTGGCTTGAGGAAATAATGAGAGTTGGACTCCCCTCCCCTAGCGCGGTAGAACGGTGACAAGCTAGATGATCGCTAAGATCCCTTCTAGCCACAGAAGTTCTATTTTGAGTTTTTGTAAAACCCTTGAGGCTGCTCACAGTGCAGAGATCAAAATCTACTTAAAAACTGTCTATTCCACAACACAGGTAAACATGTGATCTGTGTGGCTCTCAGGGCCATATCCCCACGGTTATAGACAGTGATACCTGGTTCACCCAGTGTCCTCAGTTCCTGTCTTCTGCAAAATCTGCATTCGTTTCTGGACTCTTCAAAGTGACCTAATGTTCTTAAGTCACAGTTTTATGTTCATGAGGTCACACGAACATTGAGAGCATCACCACCAATCACAGCTAGAAGTTACCTCGCTTGGACATTCTATCACCACACATGGCCACACGTGTGACTGTTTCCTTTTGGGAAAGATATTATTGTGGAATCAAGATGGATTTCAAAAAGAATAATATATACATCTTGAGTTAAGTCAAGGATAGAGTCACAGCTTGAGGCTTCAGTAGAAACTCATTTGCTCTAGCAAGTCAAAGATGGCCCTTAAGAGGGGAAACAGACTAAAATGACAGCAGAAATCAGGTTTTATTCACTGATATTATTCGACACCTAATACACTGTGGGTGACAGCAAAGACATTTCAAAATGGATTTATTAGTTTGTTAAAAAAAAAAAAAACTGTAAAAAAATCAGCTGACTAGGACAATTTTGTGCTTCGCGGTCTTTTCTCTTTCCATGAGCCCCTCATGGAGATAAATCCACATCAGGCCTGGAGGTGGTTGGAGGTGCGGGTGCCCACTCCTTTAAGGACAGAGATTCCCTACCTAGTTCCCAGGCCATGTGCTTTATCAGCACTACCAGGCTCCTGAAGACACGCTCTATGCAATATTCCAATCCCCACTTTTCTTGGAAGAGTTTATCACCCATCTGTGTTCTAGACATTAGGGCCATAAGCTTCTTGCCCATCTAGGCTTGTATTGATGCTTAGAAGTGTATGGCCTCTGTTTTATACAATGGCTATGTGTGAACTATTAATGTTTGGTTTATTCAAGAAAAGTGACCATTTGTGTTCAAAAACATCAAAAAGAGGAAGCTGATTAGGTACTATAAAGTTTGCAATGATGGATTCTACTTTCCTTGTAATTTTTGGTAATTCTTAGAGCAGTTGACATTTCACGCCCTGGAAGTTTCAACTGCAGGTGCCCTAGTGGCAGGTGTGCTGTTGGGCGGGGGGTGGTCAAGAAACAGCGGGTGGGCATGGACCTGTGACTTGGCCAGAGGAGAATTTGGAAAAGGAGATTGGAGCAAATGCACCATATGGTATACCGAAAGCTCCAGACTGTCCTCTCTGCTCCTGCTAGACCTCGCGAATAACAGGGGCTCCTCTGAGTGTGGCTGTACTGACCTCCAGAGTGCATGACTTCACTGGGCAGCCTCTTCACCCGTGGTCACCCTTCCCCAGCACACGCCTGCAGAAAATGGCTAACCACACCTTGGACTCAGGCACTGTCCTGGGTTCTGCCCTGTCCCCTCACTGGCTTGCAGAATCTTTCTTATCGCTCTGCCTTTATTAGCTCCCTTCTTTGACTTCGTATGTCATGCATGCACTCATTCAACATGTATGTTTTGAAAACTCCACCAAGCGTCATGTGAGTCATTGGTGAACTAGACACCTGTTCTTTTTCTCACTTCCTTTTTCCTGGAGCTCCATATGCCACTGTAATTATCTGGAAAAAGCTGTTTCTGAGCTGAATCAATCCCAAGAGTTCTCTTGTCTGTGAAAAGGTATTGAATACAATTAGACTCCATTCTCCTGTGTCTCTGACTCCCTGGGACTGCACCTGCTTCTCCTCTGATCCTGGGTACCTGATTCCAAACCCAGGTTGGCGCCCTGATCCAACTCCTAGTTATTTCATTTATTTGAAAATCTGGCCTGGAAAACAGATCTGTGGTAGTAATCACAGTCATGTTTTTATTTCTAATACTTATACTGATTTGTGACTACACAGATGTGTGCATGATTTCCTCAGTTTACAAAAACCAGTTAAATAGAGATCAGAATTTCCATTATCCATCAAAGTTACCAGACTATTAGGGAGATTAAGATGAAAACACAGGAGAGAAGCATTATTTTTGGAAATTTACAGTAAATTCCACATTTTTATGAATTTAAGTTATTAATAATTTCATGAAAAATAAAATTTAAAATATCTTACTGGCATGAATGAGTTACAAACATCTGACCTTTTTTTGATCCTCAGGGATATAATTTGGATGTGTAGCTTCTTGTATCTTTGAGCAGATACAGTAGATGATGTTTTGTTTTTGCTTTGAGACAATCTTGCTCTGTCCCCAGGCTGAAGTGCAGTGGCAATCATAGGTCACTGCAGCCTTGAACTCCTAAGCTATAGTGATCCCCTGGCCTCTACCTGCTGAGTCCTGAGTCCCTAGGACTACAGATGTGCACCACCACACCTGGCTAGTTTTTTTTTTTTTCATTTTTTTTCCTTTTATGTAGAAATAGGGTGTTGCCATGTTGTCCAGGCTGGTCTTGAACTCTTGGCCTCAAGGGATCCACTTGTCTTGGCCTCCCAAAGTGTTGGGATTAAAAGTGTGAGCCACTGCACCTTGGTGTATATGACGTTTCTGAATATAGATAAGAAAGATTAAAAAGGGCTTTGTGACTGCAATGATCTCTTCTACATGCTGGGGCCTTGGAGACATGTTTAAGAGTTCAGGTTGGCCGGGCGCGGTGGCTCACGCCTGTAATCCCTGCACTTTGGGAGGCCGAGGCGGGCGGATCACGAGGTCAGGAGATCGAGACCATCCTGGCTAACACGGTGAAACCCCGTCTCTACTAAAACACAAAAAATTAGCCAGGCGCGGTGGCGGGCGCCTGTAGTCCCAGCTACTTGGGAGGCTGAGGCAGGAGAATGGCGCGGACCCGGGAGGCGGAGCTTGCAGTGAGCCGAGATCGCGCCACTGCACTCCAGCCTGGGCGACAGAGCGAAGACTCCGCCTCAAAAAAAAAAAAAAAAAAAAAAAAAAAAGAGTTCAGGTTCTGGAGTTCAAAAGACTTAGGTTTGAGTCTTGCCCCATTACTCATGAGTGTCCTGGAGAGAGGTTATCTAATGTAAGCTTCAGTTCCCATGTCTATAAAATAGGGAAAGTACCTGTTTCACAGGGTAATTGTAAATATTATTTCTCTTAAGTGTTTTTGTAGAGATGGGGTCTCCCTACGTTGCCCAGGCAGGTCTTGAACTTGTGGCCTCAAGTGAACCTCCTGCCTTGGACTCCCAAAGCACTGAGATTACAGGCATAAGCCACATGTCTGCCTGTCTGGTTGTGGATATTACATAATCTATATAAGGCATTTAACTCAGTGCCTGGATAACTGTATATACTCATGAATATTCATAAATATAACACATTTCTTCACTTATTTAAAAAGTATTAAGTACTTACTAAGTTCAGGCAATGTGAAGTGTGTGTTGCTATAACAGCAACACAACAAAAACTTAATAAATGATGTAGCACTGGTTTACTCATTGGGCAGCGGGCAGCAAGTAAATTGGTATTGTAGGATGGAAAGATGAAATCTCATGTTATATAGTGACAAACTATTTGGTAAAACCATAACCGGCATTTATTTGGAAGGCATACCAAGTACCACCGAACCTTTGGCTAATAGGGCTTTGGCTGTAGGGACTGGGGAAATGAATTGTTTGTACTGTGTGTGGTTATTTGTGTTTTTTTTTTTTTTTTTGAGACAGGGTCTTGCTCTGTCTGGAATGCAGTGGCGCAATCTCGGCTCACTGCAACCTCTGCCTCCCAGGTTCCAGGTAATGCTTGTGCCTCAGCCTCCCAAGTAGCTGGGATTTCAGGCGTGCACCACCACGCCCAGCTAATTTTTGTATTTTTACTAGAGATGGGGTTTCACCATGTTGTCCAGGCTGGTCTTGAACTCCTGACCTCAAGTGATCTACCTGCCTTGGCCTCCCAAAGGGCTGGGCGTGAGCCACTGTGCCTGGCCTGTTAGTTGTGCTTTTCAAAAGCTTATGAGAGGAGATAAATAGGCTCAGGGAAGGAATGGCTAGTTTACAAGTGGAAATGATAGAGAGCAGATAGATCAGAAATTTGGTATTTCACAGGGTTAGAAAGCTGATTGTACCTAGAACTCAATAGAAAATAAGTATGAAAAATCCTTTAAGTGGCCAGTGAAGACTGCGCCCTGTAGAAAAGATGAAATAATTGGTGTAATTTTAATAGGGGTAATCTTCCCACCTGTGTCTGATGGTCTTGAACGAACCCTATCATTAGAGAGAGAGAGAGAGAAGTCTATGAAGTAGAAAGCATAATTCATCAAGTTAGGGAATTATGTACAACAAGAAACTTTGGACATGGCTATGGATACATGGAAATAACTAGAAGCAAGTACATCAGAACCTGCTACATTTCTGAGAAACTTGCATTGCCCAAGAAACCAACCAGCTCATGCTAGGACCCCAAACTCCTTTAACTGTTCATGCCTTGAAACAACCTTGGGGCCGGGCGCGGTGGCTCAAGCCTGTAATCTCAGCATTCTGGGAGGCCGAGACGGGCGGATCACGAGGTCAGGAGATCGAGACCATCCTGGCTAACACGGTGAAACCCCGTCTCTACTAAAAAATGCAAAAAAACTAGCCGGGCGAGGTGGCGGGCGCCTGTGGTCCCAGCTACTCGGGAGGCTGAGGCAGGAGAATGGGGTGAACCCGGGAGGCGAAGCTTGCAGTGAGCCGAGATCCGGCCACTGCACTCCAGCCTGGGCGACAGAGCGAGACTCCGTCTCAAAAAAAGAAACAAAAAAACAAAACAAAAACCTTGGGTCCTCGGTCTGAACCAGCAGGCGTATGAGGACTTCACAATACCTTCCCAGAAGAGCTTTATAATTGCTGTGGACCAGGGACTGCCATGGGCCTCCGAACCTTCCCTTTCTAATGGCGGTTTTCCTTGTGCTTATCCTGTTTCTGTCCTCAGGAAGGGAGATAGCCTTAACCTGATTTTGGGTATTTTTTGGTGAGCGGTGGGGAATTCTTACTGTTCTGTTTTAGTTTTTACATTGACAGACTATGATGTACCGCTTTCAGGCGCGATGTCCAGAAATGCACATCACTGGAAGACTGTGCAGTGACTGCGTGAAACTTGGCGTTTTCTCCCTTGTGGGAGGTGGGAATGAGGGTTCTCTACGAGGGAAGATGAGTGAAATGGATCCTGTGTACCAGGAACTTCAGATCATGATGATTCACAAACCTGTTCCTTTGTCACCCTGGAAACACAGCTGGCTTTCTGAACAGGGTCATAAGCCTCCCTGGCTATTAGGCATGGCCATGTGAAAGCTATCCAGGCAGTGGAATGAAGGCTAAAGGGACGTTCCCTACCTCCAGGCCTAATCCAAAAGTGCCTCTCACACAGTCCTCCAGTTCTGCTCTTCTCCTGTCTGGCCTTGGGATATTCAGGGTCAGGGCGATCATGGAAGCCATGTGTCAAAGTTAATTGCAGTAGCCCTTGATGCCCTGGGTCCCTAAATCTAGGGATGCAGCTTGGTTACCTAGAAGAGAGCCTGCCACAGGCCAGATTCTCAGTGCGTGTTTGTTGAATGACTGCATGGGGATTGAGGAAAGCTGAGACCTAAAAGATTAGTGGTTATGAGGTGGGTAAACATGGAGAAGAAGAGAGTTGTAGGCAGAGGGAATAGCTTGCACCAAGTCTGGAGCGGAGGAAGAGGGCGATGAGGATTGGAGTAGAGTCAAAGACGAGCTAGAGAATTAACACATTTCAGATCTATTCCCAATCCCCAATCTTACCTCCCTCAAGGTCTCCAGAGGTAGATTAGTATGTGGCCCAAGGGACCTGCGGCAAGCATGGGGACCCAGACTAGGAGGCTTTGGGCTGGGGGAGTCTGTGCTGGTGCATGCATCAGTGCTCTGTCGGTCACAGTCTTACAAATGAGAACAGTAGGTGAATGGGGTTCAAGCAAACTAGAGAGGGCCAGTCACGGTGGCTCATATCGGTAGTCCCAGCACTTTGGAAGGCCAAGGTGGGCAGATTGCTTGAGCCCAGGAGTTCAACACCAGCCTGGGCAACATGGTGAAGCCCCATCTCTACCAAAAATGCAAAATTAGCTAAGCCCAGGGATCAAGGCTGCAGTGAGCTGGGATTGTGCTACTGCACTCCAGCCTGGGTGACAGAGCAAAACACTGTCTCAAGAAAAAAAAAAAAAAAAAAAAAAAGAAAAGAAAAAAGAAAATGGAAAGGATGCAACAGAAAGGGAGAAGAGGGCTGGACAGAGAAGGTATCAGGAAACATGAGCTCTACTCTTCTTTTTTTGTATGTGATTGTTTTGAAAAAACATGCTTTTTGAAGATTGTCATCCTGGTTCTCACTGGAAGTTTACACATAGGTGTATGCTTGCAGCTTTCACACACATGCAGAGGGCATTCACTTTTTATTTAGTAACACAGTCAACACAATACTTACGACTTTCAAACTGCAGTTGGCTATTTCGGTGCAAATCGCTTTAAGAGATGAAATAAAGTTAAACGTAAGGGGATCAGTTTCCTTCCAGAAGCTTATAAGGAGTCGAACTCTAACGCTTCGTAAAACTAATGCTTCTCTTATTTTTGCATCCAAGTCTGGCCAGTAAGTCCTGCAGAAATCATATCCAAATAGTAAAAACAAAGAAATTTAGTTTGGGGAAAGAAGTTTACTAGACAGCACAGAACATTGATATTACTCTGATCATTACTTTATCCTGTAATATATAAACAACCTCATCGGAGAGAAAAACATACAAGCCTCTTAGCTTAGGCACCAAGAAATGATGATTTGCTGGGACCTGCCCCTGCCTAAAAGGAGGTTTCCTGCCACCAGGTCCTTGGGCTGTGTGGGCTGGGGTGAGGACAGGCTGACTGCCACCACAGGCCACCTTTACTACATCTCTGATGCTACCTGGGCCTCAGTCCACTAAGAACTGATTATCCAATAGAATTCCAGTTAGGAACCCTGAGCAACCCCTCAGTCCCCAAATGCCACTAAAACTTCTCTTTGGTGACTGTCCCCGAAATGAACTTCTGCTCTGGTCATCTGAGCTTCCCCACACTTTCCATTCCCGACTGTCCTTGCCGTGGTCTCTCCTGACCAAGACTCCCACTACTCCCCTACCTTCCACATTTTCTGCAGGGCTTTTGGAATCTTCCAACAGGCAAAGTTTCCCCAACAGGCTCGGCCTTTCTCTGAATCCTTAAGCCTTTGCCTTAACTGAATCCTGATTCCTCCCTGAGGCCGCAGCTTCTCCTGGAATCCTGCGTGCATCTCCTACCATGACCTGGCCGCTTGGTTTATGATGCTGGGCAGCCTCCTGCTCTGCCTCTGCCGGCCCCCAACACACGCCGTCACTTCCAGAACTGTCATTTAATTCTATGTTAAAACAAAAAGCTTTCCTGTCTTAAGGACCAAGCCTTAAATCATTCTCCCTCCCCTCGGCCCTGACATTTGTAGACCTTTTGTTTACTCATCAAACTCTTACCCTATATTCTGGGCCAATTCAGTATTTGAACTAATGATATATTATTTGAAACTGTAGCCTGCCAGTGTCATGATCATTGCACCTCTAAAGGCCTCCTGTCCTGATTCCCCACTCTCTTAATCACTCTTTCGTCACATGCAGGCTGCAGATTCATGATGCCTTCAATCAGCCCGGTCCATCAGCCTCTCCTGTCTCCCTTGCCTGCCCAGCCTCATCTCAGTTCTGATCACTTGAATAATACTTGCCTCTCTACCTTCCTCTTGCTCTCGGCAAAAATCTAGATCCTGGATCCACACTACAGTTCTCTTTGTCTGGTTTTATACCCATGAAGCTGAGGAAAGACCGTCTCAGCCTTGTGCTGGAACTTGGTTTCTCTGCCTCCAGTCAGGCACTTCCTCGATGACCACCACAGTGATCATCTAAGGCAGACCTGGTGAGGCTACTTCTTGAATTAAAACAGTGGGGCCGGCGTGGTGGCTCACACCTGTCATCCCAGCACTTTGGGAGGCCAAGGTGCATGGATCACTTGAGGTCGGGAGTTTGAGACCAGCATGGCCAACATGGTGAAACCCCATCTCTAATAAAAATACAAAAATTAGCCGGACATGGTGGTATGCGCCTATAGTTCCAGCTACTCGGGAAGCTGAGGCAGGAGAATCACTTGAACCCAGGAGGTGGATGTTGCAGTGAGCCGAGATCGTGCCACTGCACTCCAGCCTGGGTGACAGAGGAAGACTCCACCTCAACCAAAACCAAAACAAAACAAAACCCACCCCTCCACAAAAATCCATCAAGTGGAACCGCCACAAAGTCACAAGACTCCCCAGTGTTGGGATCTCTGGTTTCTGGCCCTTGCCCCCTCTTCAATTAGATCTCTCACCACTTTACCTTGAGCTCTTTTTTTCTCCATCTGAAACTTGGCTCATGCTGTCCCTTCCACTGGGAAAATTTTTCACCCTTTCTGACAAATTCCTGAGTTTTAAAAAGTTTTTTTCAAGAATTTTTTGTGGAGAAACGGAATATTTTGAATTGTAAGTCAGTGAGCATCTCCTCCAATGGGCTGCTTCTAACCCTGAAGCTGCACGGCAGGGGCTCTTTTACCTAGCGTCTGTAATATTCTCTATAGACGTTCACTGTACCAGTCACACCTCTGTTCTAACAGTCTCTTTCCTGTCCTGTTAGATGGAGGTTGAGATCATATGCTCTTCATGCTTTAATCACTAGTCACAGTGCTCAATAAATATTTGTTGAATGAGGCTGGGCGCGGTGGCTCACGCCTGTAATCCTAGCATTTGGGAAGCCAAGGCTGGTGGATCACCTGAGGTCAGGAGATCGAGACCAGCCTGGCCAACATGGTGAAACCCCGTCTCTACTAAAAATACTAAAATTAGCCCAGTGTGGTGGCATGTGCCTGTAGTCCCAGCTACTACTCGGGAAGCTGAGGCAGGAGAATCACCTGAACCTGGGAGGCTGGGAGGCAGAGGCTGCAGTGAGCCGAGATCTTGCCATTGCACTCAGCCTGGGTGACAAGAGTAAAACTGTCTCACAAAAAAAAAAAAAAAAAAAAAAATTGTTGAATGAATACATAAAAAGCATTAATACTTGAAAGACTAATCAGGCTACATTTTTATTATTCCTTTACACACTTACTGATTTCCTTGTGAAAGATGTATTTTATGTGACTGAAGAAATAAATAATGAACAACTCCAAACTGAGACCTAAATAATTAAGTGACTTGCTTAAGAAAGAGAGCTTGATTGCTAAATCAGGAAGAAGTGAAATAGGGCTTCTGAGTTTTTTTTTTTAAACGGAGTTTCACTCTTGTTGCCCAGGCTGGAGTGCAATGGCGTGATCTCAGCTCACTGCAACCTTGGCTTCCCAGGTAAGTGATTCTCCTGCCTCAGCCTCTCAAGTAGCTGGGATTACAGGTGCCTGCCACCACACCCAGCTAATTTTTGTACTTTTAGTAGAGATGGGGTTTCACCATGTTGGTTGGGACGGTCTATAACTCCTGACCTCAGGTGACCCGCCCACCTCGGCCTCCCAGAGTGATGGGATTACAGGCGTGAGCCACTGTGCCTGGCTGGCTTCTGAATTTTTACTGTAGGATTTATTTAGTCACAGAACATTGCTCCATTCCCTTCCTACTATCTTGAAAAGTAGAAGTTATTTCTAACACTATGGCTAAATAATAGTGTGTGTTTTTTATACATGCTGTTAATCATTTCTGATTTGAGAGTGTATGATTTTTTTCTCTTTCATTTGGATGGTTGGCAATATATAGACTAAAGGTTAAGTCTGATAGATTAATTCCATTAACATACTGAAATTTGTTAGTATTTACCTATTTATTAAAGTTGAATTCACTCCTGAAAAGCTTTTCTGGGACTAGATAAAGATGAGTAACCAGTCTGAATTTATACAAATAATTAATTTATCTGATTGAGAAGAATTTAATTATAATCTTGATGCTTGGACAACTACTTATGTCTCTTTGATGATCTTTCAATTTAGAACGTTAAAAGCATTTACAGGTTTAAAATTTTAAAAATACAATAAAAGAAGTTTCATTTAATAGCTGAAATTGTAGATTCATAACCAAAATGCAAAATTTCAAGTGAGCCTCTGATTTTTAACATTCTTTTCGTTTTCTCTGGATTTCTAAAATATTTTAGATCCTCCATGCTAATTATTTACCCCTTCGCCATAAAGAATCTCAATTTTGTTCATAGAACTTCAGGGAACAAAGGTTTTGTCAATCCTGAGAAATCATCATGCCATCCTAATGTGTAACTCCCTGAACTTGACCTTATTCTCCTTCTCAATAACAGGAAAATCAGGTAAAACCCCTATTATGTTTTGAAATGTTCCCAAAGTGGAGGTAAAATCTAAAACTAAATCTAAAACCAAGTGAACAACAAAGGGAGGAAAAATAAAAAGGAGGGATAGAAAAGGTGTGGAAGTGTGTCGGGAAGAAAATCCATGAGTGTCCAAAGGATGCTCTGTGTGTGTGTGTGTGTGTGTGTGTGTGTGTGTGTGTGTGTGTGTATTGAGATGGAGTCTCACTCTGTTGCCCAGGCTGGAGTACAGTGATGTGATCTTGGCTCACTGCAACCTCTACGTCCTGGGTTCAAGCGATTCTCCTGCCTCAGCCACCTGAGTAGCTGGGATTACAGGCGTGCACCACCACACACAGCTAATTTTTGTAAAGATGCACAATATTTTAAAATAAAAGTGTTTAAATAAATGCATCTTGCAGCTAAAAGTACTTTTCTACTAACTGTTATAAGAAACATTTTCTTGGAGAAAGACTCTTTCTGTAATCCTATGGTTATTTGCACAAAGAAGCTACATATCATGTAGGGTTGGTGATGTAAAAATTATTCAAGCAATATAGGGCATACTTAATCATTTAGCCTCAGTAAATGGTTGTTTTGAAACTGTAATATTCCAGATTAAAAAGGCCTTGGGTCATACTCCCAAAAATATGCACTTTGAAAACATTTCCTGGATCAAACTAATTATTCAAGCACCTCTGCATTCCCAGCAAGAAAGCAAAAGTGGAAATACCTAAGCATGGCCATGCATTTATGCATGCAATGATTTTCCAAAGAGTTTGTCATAAATTCCATCCCTGAATTTATTCCATGTTTGCATGCTTGAACAATGATGAATTATTGAAAAGCATTGCATTTTTAAACTGTTCTCTTTTCACAGAGAAGGATGGATTGACTGAGAACATATATAAGTTTCTCTTTTTTTTTTGAGATGGAGTCTCTGTCTGTTGCCCAGACTGGAGTACAGTGGCACAATCTCGACCCACTGCAAACTCCACCTCCCTGGTTCACGCCATTCTCCCACCTCAGCCTCCCAAGTAGCTGGTACTACAGGCACCTGCTACCATGCCCGGCTAATTTTGTTTTTGTATTTCTAGTAGAGACAGGGTTTCACCGTGTTAGCCAGGATGGTCTCGATCTCCTGACCTCGTGATCCACCCGCCTTGGCCTCCCAAAGTTCTGTGATTACAGGCACGAGCCACTGCGCCTGGCCTCTTTCTCCTTTACATTGAGAAGATATTATGAGAATTTGGCATTAAATGAAGACTGCTGTGAATATAAAACAACAATGCTTCCCTTAAGGAAAGTCTGGCAAGACTACTCAGTTTCAATACACCCTTTTCAGATATATCCTTGTTAATAATTTTCAAAGGATAATTTTTTCATATAATATTTTATCTTTTATCCTTTCAAATAATTTTCCAGTTGAAAGCAACCTAATTTTCTTTCGAAAGTTACTCTCATTTCCATAATGTAAACTACTGAGGTGCTTCTGTAGGGTGAGACCCTAAGCCTTTAAAATGGACTCACTTTAGGAAGAGGTCCATAATGAGTAAATTGCCAGTGCACACTAAAGAGCATTGAATGGTGTACTCTTCCTAAGGCAACCCAATGGCATCTCCATTTCCAGGCTGGCTTCTCCTGTGGTGCCCAGTTTAGTGCCTGGTCTTAGGGACGGGGTTCTCACCAGAGGCTGGGCATTCACTGACCTTTTGGTGCTCGTGCTGGAGATAGGCAGGTAGTCCATGACAGCGATGTACACGTACTGCTTGGCGTCGTCTATCACACTGTAGATGGCATCTATGTCAAAACTTCTGTTTTTAGGGCAAAAGAGTTTTGGAGAATTCTGTGAAGACACAAAAGCCGAACGTTTAGTGCACACTTTTTGGCAGCCGGGAATTTCTTTATTTCCTTTGTTCCCATGGACCTTGGCTTCTAACTATATTTTTGCCAACCTAATTTCTGCTTCATCAAATTAGACAAAGCTATTTTTAATCTTATCAAAGTTGAATAAAGATCAAAGTGTGGTGGGATGGGTCTCAAGTCTGTTTTGGAGAGAATTCTTTCATTATCTGACACATTTTGATTTTCAATTTTTATGTATTAAAAATGTAATTGATACATAATTGTATATATTTGTGGGGTACATAGTGACATGATTCATATAATGTATAGTGATGAGATGGTAATCAGCATATCTGTCATCTCAAGCTTTATCATTTATTTGTATTGGAAACATTCAATATCTTCTAACTATCTGAAACTAATATATCATTGTTAAGTATAATCATAGTTAACTACGGTCCTCTAGAACAAGGGTCTCCATTCCCCAGGCCAGGGACCAGTGCTGAGCCGCAGAGCAGGTGAAAGACAGGCAGGCAAAGCTTTGTCTGTATTTACAGCCACTCCCTTGCTCGCATCACCGCCTGAGCTCCGCCTCCTGTCAGATCAGTGGGGGCATTAGATTCTCATAGGAGCGTGAGCCCTACTGTGAACTGCACATGTGAGGGATCTAGGTTGTGCGATCTTATGAGATTCTAATGCCTGGTGATCTGTCACTGCCTGCCATCACCCCCAGAGGAGACCATCTAGTTGCACAAAAATGACTCAGGGTTCTCACTAATTAAACAATGTAGTGAGTTGTATAATTATTTCATTACATATTACAATGTAATAGTAATAGAAATAAAGAACACAGCCAGGGGTGGTAGCTCAAGCCTGTAATCCCAGCACCTTGGGAGCCCAAGGTGGCCGGATCACTTGAGGTCAGGAGTTCAAGACCAGCCTGGCCAACATGGTGAAACCCCGTCCCTAGTAAAAATACAAAAAATTAACTGGGCATGGTGGTGGACACCTGTAGTCCCAGCTACTTGGGAGGCTGAGGCAGGAGAATCGCTTGAACCCGGGAGGCAGAGGTTGCAGTGAGCCGAGATCGCACCACTGCACTCCAGCCTGGGCAACAGAGCAAGATGCTGTCTCAAAAGAAAAAAGAAAAAAAATGCACAATAAATGTAATGCCCTTCGATCATCCCAAAAGCATCCCTGCTGACCCTGGTCCATGGAAAATCTGTCTTCCATGAAACCAGTCCGTGGTGCCAAAAAGGTTGAGGACCACTGCTATAGAACAATGGAACTTATTCTTCCTATCTTGCTGTTATTTTTATATCCATTAACAAATCTTTCCCCATCCCCTCTTTTCCCAGTCTCTAGTATCCTCTGTTTTACTTTTTACTTAGGAGAGAATTCTTGCTTTCCATGCACACACTTCTTTTTGGAGGAGCACTCCATCTCCAACCTTACACAATTCTGTCATACGTAGCTATAATTTTCTCAGGTGCTACTACACATGCACACACACTGCACATAGCAAGCCATTTACCCCAGTATTTTCATTTCATCTGAAATGTGATGATGTGGGCATGAAAATGTTTCAAACTCAAAATCTAAACAAAAACAAACTGAAAAATCTTGGAGTTTTTTCTTTTCTCCAAAATCTTTCATTGAGTTAGGAGAAGTGTTGATCGTTGAGAAAAGGTCACTGATAACAGTGCAGGAAAATCGGAGGGAGCTATTAAGATGCCCAAATTCAGCAGGAGAGCCACAGAAGAAGCACGTTCTGAGAGATTTAAGCAAAATGAAAAAAGAGGCAAATTCTGCTGGAGGCATTTTTCTCATGTTGCTTAAGGTAGTTTTCATTTTATAAAAATACAGTGTTTGTAGATGCAGTTGCTGTAGAAAAGGAAAGATGTGCTTGGTTTTCTCATCATTTTTCCACTGGACAGGACTGAAAATAGTGTTTCTCATAGTTCCTGTTTTCCTTTGACAAGCAATACGCTGTGACAAGTATCACACAAATAATGCCAGGGGCATTATAATGGGACATAAATAATGCCAGGATGTTTAAAACCAAAAGGCTGAATAAACAGATTTTTGGAACTGCCTGGAATGAATGGTAGTATTGGGCGGTCAGAGTTGCTCCTCACCAATTACGTCTGGAACAACTCCCTACACTGCACAGTAGGAGTCCCCACCCCAGCTTAGAGGGTTGTGAGATGGAGCTGTTGGACTGGATGCCCACCTTAGGAGGGGCATAGGGGTAAGGAAGGAGCATGCTGAGGATCACACACCTTCCAGGTTTCCTCACACAGAAAGCCCTCTTGGCAGGTGATCATGAGCAGGATGAGTTAATTTTTTAAAAAACAATTTCAACTTTTATTTGAGATACAGGTGCAGGTTTGTTACATGGATATATACTGCATGATGCTGAGGTTTGAGGCACAACTGATCCCATTACCCAGGTAGTGAGAATAGTACTCAGTAGTTTTTCCACCCGTGCCCCCTTCATTCCCCCTGTGCTAGTGGTCCTCAGTGTTCAGTGTTGCAATCTCTTTGTCCATGAGTACCCAATGTTAACTCCCACTTATAAGTGAGAACATGGTATTTGGTTTTCTGTTCCTGCATTGATTTGCTTAGAATAATGGCCCCTAGCTGCACCCATGTTGCTGCAAAAGACATGATTTTATTCTTGTTTATGGTTGCGTAGTATTCCATGGTGTATATGTACCGTATTTTCTTTATAGGTTGAGTTTTTGATCGTTTATGTTTTTCTTTTGGAATGAGGATGAACTTCAATTCTGTTTTGTAAAGGTAGTCCTACACTCCTCTGTGATCAGCACACAGATATACAGACACTCCATCTGTCACCAAGACAGAAAGCCTGTGCCTCTGCAGGGTTTCCTGGGTCTGTCCCTCCTCTTACTCTTGATCGCTCAGTAAGTTTCCCTCACTCGGGCACTAGTGCTGCTTGCAGGGATGTTCTAACATCTTTCTAACTAACTGGCTTATCTCTGGGATGTTTAAAAACAAATATACATCACTCCCAGGATGAACTGACTCCTGGTTTCTCAGAATTCAGCTTGAACTCATTGGGAGGGGTGTATCCATGGTCCTGTGTCTCTGCCTCCTTCATTTACCAACTCCCATCCTGTCTGTGACCCCAAATGCAAGTAATTACCAGTCCACAGCTGTGCCCTCATCATGTCTGACTCCGGGCATCTCTGCTCATGCTGGCTTCTCTGGCTGATGTGTCTTTATTTTTGTCTATCAAAGTCCTACACTAATTCTGTTCTCTAAATTCCAGCTCAAATGTGATCTCCTCCATTAATTTTTTTTTTTTTTAATGGAGTCTTGCTCTGTTGCCCAGGCTGGACTGCAGTGGCACAATCTCAGCTCACTGCAACCTCCACCTCCTGGGTTCAAGCAATTCTATTGCCTCAGCCTCCCGAGTAGCTGGGATTATAGGCGCCCGCCACTACACCTGGTTAATTTTCGCATTTTAGTAGAAATGGGGTTTCATCATCTTGGCCAGGCTGGTCTTGACTACCTGACCTCATGATCCACCTGCCTCAGCCTTCCAAAGTGCTGGGATTACAGGCATGAGCCACCACACCCAACAGTTAAGTTGTTTTTAAATCTCCAAAGGTTGCTTTTCCTAACCCTGTACTCCCATATTATTTATTTCTTTTGCTTTTTCTTTTTTACCATTTTTAAGTGTACAGTTCAGTGGATTTTAGGGATTGTATGTTACACATTTTCCTATGCCGTTAAAAATATTCAAATTATTTAATTCCCTTAGCCTGTCGGCTCTGCTTTAAAGGTTCTTTGGTTAACGTGGAGAAGCTGAAGGTCTTTGCTCCAGATGGGCGCTTAGGCCAACTCTGAAATGTGTCCGAACGCTCACATTTGTGTTTCAGTTAGGAACTCCCTGAATTTCACTGCTTGTTCCAAAACCAGATTTTGGTTTTGGGGAGGAAGAAATGTAGGCAGAGTTGTTTGTGGTCTCTTTACATTTGCTATTATCTTACAAATATGGACACTGTGGCCATAATTTAGAGGAAAGACCATGGGCTTTGGTGATATGGGCCAGACTCCAGCACTTAGAACCCGGGGCATCTTGGTGTGTCCCTTACACTTTTTGAGCCTCTGTTTCCTAATGGGGTTAATGACAATAACACACCTTTCATACTGGTTTGCCTTGCAACTCAAATACATGAATGGCCTGTTCGCTGGCTGGGTTCTATGCCCCTCTTCTGTGCAAGCTTTCATTCTATCAGCAAATATTCCCAGGCTCTGGTCTAGGAAGGGGACATACATCAGTGACCAAGACAAGATCCTTGCTTTGTGGAGCTTCATTCTAGCACATGTTACATGGAATTGCATTCATCTGTCTATGTATTTAGCCACTTGCTTGTGAGCTGCCTGGTTGTGTAGCTCTGGCATCTTGTGCCATGCACATATTACATGCTTAATACATACTTGTGGAACGAATGTGAAAGTGCTTCATAAATGCATAAACATTGGAGGTTTGTCTGTGGGAGTCTGTTGCTTCAATCTGGGTATTTCCAAACCTGCGTCAACAGATCTTTATAAGCACTTACCTGCCCTATTGCTTCCTGTGTTCCCACTGCCTGACACAATGGCAGGTGCTCGAGCTCCATGTGTTTATGAAGGAAATGCATATTTGTATCAGTCCCCATGCACCTGCGGGCTGGGTGGTACTTCGCTATGTGTTCTAGAGTCTTCTACCTTTAAAAATAGTGCCTGGATAGACTAGTGGCTTTAAAATGTTTGCCCAGAATATAAATGAATAAACAATAACACAGAAGAATGAGCTGGCAGAGGAAGTTAACTAGTTCCAACTGTTTAATTAAAGAGAGGGCTAAGCTTCCCTCTCATCACTCCTGAATTAATTTTCTGAGCCTTGTGCTGTGCACTTCTTTGTTCCATAGTAAAGTAGAAGGAGAGGGAAAATACAGGTCCTCTTCAATATTCCAGCTCTGTAGCAATCTTTTACCAGTCAAGACCTCTTGAGGGACCTGACTTCTAGTTTAATCTGGGTTTGTCTCTTAGATCAATAGGTGCCATATGAATGTAACTTATTTTGCATACTCATTGTATAATCACCTTGTACAAACCTTAGCAGGTTTTTAATTGTTTTATTAACAGTTTCATGGTTTTTAAAAGGTATATACTCTATTTGTAGAATATATATGTTCAAATATAATTAAATATGAAAAGACAACCCATGGAATGAAAGAAATAAAATACTGGCAAATCATATATTTAAACCAGACACCTGAACCCAGGAATTTTAGGCCAACCCCAACAACATAGTAAGACCTTGTCTCTATAACAAATCATATTTCTGTTTAAGGGACTTGTATACAGGCTGTATAAAGAACTCTTATAACACAAATTTTTAAATAACCTAATTTAAATGGGCAAAATACTTCATATTTGATAGATATTTGTACCTCTTCTCCAAAGAAGAGATACAAATGGCCGATAAGCATGTTAAAAGATTTAAATCAAAACAAAAATAAGATTACATTTTATACACTCTAGTAGACCTAAAATAAGACAGAAAATAACAAGTGTTGCCAAGGATGTGGAGAAATCAAAACTCTCCTGTGTTGCTGGTGGGATTATAAAATGGTGCCACCAATTTGGCAAACAGTTTGGTAGTTTCTCAAAATGTTCAACACAGAGTTACCACATTATCCCGTAAATCCACTCCTATGTACAAACTCGAATTACAAACAGCTATTCACATAAAAACCTGTACATGAATATAGCAGCACTATTTACAAAAGCCAAGAAATAGTAGTAATACAAATGCCCATCAGTTTATAGATGGGTAAACAAAGTGTGGCACATCCATACAATAGAATTATTTAGCCATAAAAAAGAATAAAGGCAGTACTGGTCCATGCTACAATATGGATAAACCTTGAAAGCATTATGTTAGGTGAAAGAAGCAATCACAAAAAAATTACACAGTGTATGATTCTATTTATATAAAACATCCAGAAGAAGGCAGATCCATAAAGAAAAAGTAGATTGGTGGGCGCCAGGGACTGACAGAAGGGAAAATAGTGACTGCTAATCAGTATGGGGTTTTTTCTTTGTGGTGAAAAAAAGTTCTAAAATTAGATTGTAGAAATTGTTGCAAAACTGTGACTATACTCCACTATATTGTATACTTCATTTTTTTGTTTTAATTATTTTTATTTTTTAATTTTTATTACTTTTATTTTTTATTTTTTGTATGTTTAGTAGAGATGGGGTTTCACCATGTTGGCAAGGTTGGTCTTGAGGTCAGCAGCTCAAGTGATCAGCCAGCCTCGGCCTCTCAAAGTGCAGGGATTACAGGCGTGAGCCACCATGCCTGGCCTGAATTGTATACTTTAAAAGGGTAAATTTTATGGTGTGTAAATTACATCTCTGTAATGCTGTTAAACCAATTATAACAATATACACAGAAGGTTCTAAAGAGGAATGTGAGGTGGTATTTTTCCATAACAGCATCAAGTTCTATTTAATGTCAGCTCTCACTCACTAAATATATCTCAGTACACATGACTGATAGGTGAATTAACTGAACAGTAAACAAGAAGTGAAATCTGTCTAACATCAATAAAAACAGACCTGGAACTAATCTTTTATCTTGGAAAGCAATTGCTTAAGCTTAAAGACTCCAGAAAGAAATCTACAAGACAGAAACAGCCAACTATTGTTCCCATCCTCCAATTTCAATGGGAAATGCAAGAAAATTAGAATTATCTGGCTCAAGTTACTAGAAATCACACAGTTAAATCTAAGTGCCTATTTGTGTTCCGGGAAAAAATCGGAAATAATCTATATTTGCATCATAAGTTAAAATTTATATCTATCTATGCTGTTATCAATTATCTAAAATCTAACTTTGAGAATGGTTACAAAGGTCTTCAAATACTGTTTGTGTTCAACTTAGTTGTGAGACAATCAGCTTATAAAAATATACTATTTTAAGATACAACAAATATATTGAATTAAATTTGTCTTGGCATTTGTCTGGCATAGATTACTGAGAAAACTGTATGCATTCTGGAGCTTTCTATTAATATTACTACTAATAAAACCTACCCAACATTTATTGCTGCTTTTAGCCAGTACAAAGTGAAATGCTGGGAATGCCAGTGATGAAGAGAATATATTAATAGGAGATGATCTTCAGAGTCTAACAAAATGGTGGGAAAGATGATTATAAATCAATAGTTCTAAAAATGTGGCAAATGTTATAACAGAAGGGAGTTACCAATTCCAATTGCAGGGTTTTCTGACTGTTTTTATACCTGTAAGATCTTATAACTCTCCAGAAATGGTGTTCAGTCAATATCTGTTGAATTGAAACTCAAAGGCAGGCTTGATATTATTAAAAAACAGAAAATAAAACAGGAAATTAAAAATAGAAAGTAAACTAGAAATACCATTTGACCCAGCCATCCCATTACTGGGGATATACCCAAAGGGTTATAAATCATGCTGCTATAAAGACACATGCACACGTATGTTTATTGCAGCACTATTCACAATAGCAAAGACTTGGAACCAACCCAAATGCCCATCAATGACAGACTGGATTAAGAAAATGTGGCACATGTACACCACGGAATACTATGCAGCCATGAAAAAGGAGGAGTTCATGTCCTTTGTAGGGACATGGATGAAGCTGGAAACCATCATTCTGAGGAAACTACTGCAAGGACAGAAAACCAAACACCGCATGTTCTCACTCATAGGTGGGAACTGAACAATGAGAACACTTGGACACAGGAAGGGGAACATCACACACCCACACACCAGGGCCTGTCATGGGGTGGGGAGATGGGGGAGGGATAGCATTAGGAGATATACCTAATGTAAATGATGAGTTAACAGGTGCAGCACACCAGCATGGCACATGTATACATATATAACAAACCTGCACGTTGTGCACATGTACCCTAGAACTTAAAGTATAATAATAAAAAAAAGAAAAACTATTATATAGTTTAAAAAACTACCCAAAGAAATGTCTCACAACTCATTTTGTGGTGAACTCTTTAAGAAAAAGCCACTTATGAATTTGCCCTAGAAAATAACAAAGGTATCGAATTGTAGTAGATTTTACTAAAGGCCTGAGACCACTCTCTCTGGGAAATACGTTAACTTTAGAATCAACAAAAACTGACTCTCCCTGTTTAAGGGTTAGTCTGTAAATGTATGCAACAACCATATTCACTTATCTCTAAGGTTGAAACTGTAAATTCAAAATCCAGTGACTATTCAAAATTTGTTCATTAATTCATCTGTTTTTTGCCATTTCCAATTTGTTTTTCGCCATTTCCAATTTGTTTTTCTACTGGGCCTGATCAAGTGATCCATGCTTGGCATGTAATGTCACTCTGCGACCCTCTGGATTAAAGGTTCCTTGGCAAATCTTCTATTGCACATTGGGAATTCTCCTTGGCCTCCTGGTCTTACAGGGTCATCTTGAGATGAATTGAAAATGTCTATATAATTTATATTTTGTTAGTAAAATGCCCTATACTATGCTACTTGCTACTCCATTCTTGACCTCCTCCATACAAAAAAGTTATTTTAGCTCTAGCCGATCAACATCCTTCATAGTCTATTTTCTGCTCTTCACATTTATGTGAATTTGTTATTTAAGACAACTTGAACTTTGTCTTTTCTTTCTATTGTTACACGTCTAAATTTTCTGCTGGGGCCTTCATCTGAACAGGCAAAAAGGATAAAATTCACTTTAATTTATCTTCAATAAAATGCGGTTTAGTGACATAAAAGTTGTTGGCCTAAAAGCACTGATATCAACCAAGGTCGAAATAGCAATATTAAATTGGGAGCATTACTCAGAGAAGTTGATCTGAACATCAGGAGAATTTCAGAAGCTTGCTTCAAATAAAAATTCTAAGATCTCATCTCAGATCCAGTGGATAAGATCCTGGGTGGGGACAGGGGACACTGTAAATCTGTACTGTAAACAGGCTTCCTAGCCAATTTTTTTTTTTGAGACGGGGTCTCCCTCTGTCACCCAGTCTGGAGTGCAGTGGTGCGATCTTGGCTCACTGCAAGTTCCGCCTCCGGGTTCAAGTCATTCTCCTGCCTCAGCCTCCCGTGTAGCTGGGACTACAGGTGCCCGCCACCATGTCTGGCTAATTCTTTTTTGTATTTTTAGTAGAGTCGGGGTTTCACGATGTTTGCCAGGATGGTCTCCATCTCCTGACCTTGTAATCCGCCCGCCTCGGCCTCCCAAAATGCTGGGATTACAGGCGTGAGCCACCATGCCCAGCCCCTAGCCGATTTTTAAGTACAGTAAGTCCTCACTTAATGACATCAACAGGTTCTTGAATACTAAGACTTTAAGTGAACTGATGTATGATGAAAACAATTTTACCATAGGCTAATTGATATAAATGAGAGTTAAGTTGCTATGGCTTATTTCTGGTCACAAAAACAGCATCAAAATTCTAAAGACCAAAACACTTTGAATATTAAACATTGAAACAAATGTGAGCTATACATACATTTAAGAAAGACTAATAAAAACAAGTGAAATAATTATTTACCCTCTTACTCCAGTTCAGGGTCATAGGTGGCCGGAGCCCCTCACAGCCGGGAGCCCCATGGACAGGATGACATCCCATTGCAGGGCACTCACACTCACTCACACTGGGACCACACACAGATCTGCCAGTTCGTTTCACTTGCACAGCTTTGAGATGTGGGAGGAAACAGGAGTACCCGGCAAAAACCAACACAGACAGGTGGAGAATGCGCAGACTCCACACACACAGTGGCCTCCGCCAGAAATTAATTGTTTTTTTTTCTTATCAACATGATAATGAATGGGCATTGAACAAAACAATGTTATTGAAGGATCTACTGTACTACAGTTTGAGGACTAGGACTGTAGGCCCAGATATTTACGTTGCCCCTTTCCAGTAACATCTCTGGATAGCTGTGGCATGTGCCCAGCTGGGTGGTGGACTGGGAAGGTGAGGGTGGGTGGAGGGTGTGGCTAATGGTTCTTAGCAGAGTCAGAGGCCTGAAGCTGTTCAGGGAGCACTGTCCTGTTGTGTGGGCCTCTTGCCCACTTGCCCCAACCAGGTACAGCAGCTCTGCTTTTCTCTGATCTATACACTGAGATTCCCTCAGATTTATCTCATCAAACGGTTCTGCTAAAAACAAGTCTGAAAAATCAATGTATGGCATTGAAAATAGGCTAATAGGCTCTGGTGTCAGAAGAGGTGGGTCCTGGCGCCTCTCTTGGCGTGCCTCATCTAATGGGTTTTTTTGCTAGTAGGTAAGGTCGATACCTTCATTTGCAAAATGGTCACAACCCCATACCTAGCTTACAGGGTGATTGAGGGAATCAAATCAGATAACTCAAGGTATCTGACACAAGGAATGATTATCAAGATTTATTATGTTTGAGGATACGATTGCACATAAGGGTAGACACATTTTAACTCTTCACGTTATGGGACAGAACCACTGTAATTCATTTTTGCCCAATACAGGATCACACTTAAACATTCCAACTTAATGAAGAGCCTTTGGAGGAAGAAGGAGAAGGGGAGGAGAAAGGGAAAACAACTCACCGATACAAATGCTTGAGATTTGGTTTCATTCAACTGAAGTTGCAATTTCTTTTCATTGTCATAAACTCCATAGAGTCTTTTGGACCAGGTTTGAGGTACTCTGCTTTTGAATTTTAATGAACTATATAGAGCAAATATCCTTTGTAAGTCTAGGACCAGGCAGCTGCAGTTGTAGAAGATGACACCGAGTTCTTTCATCTGTGAAATTAAAATTGAAAGCATCAATGTCACATGTGTCTTATGCTGTTATTTTCAGAAAAAAATGAATGCATAAGAATGAGGTAGTTGTGACATCTCTTTTCTTGCATTTGAAGTAAGTAGATATAGTTATATTATGGTACATAGAGGTGATATGGTATAAAAATGCTAAATATTTAAGTAAAATTTTGCTGTTTTTTTTTGTATTAGGTCTCTTGCAGATAATTTTCTTATATTCATCTATACTTTTCATATCAGCTCTTCAGATTTGTTTCCTGAACACTATTTTGTTTTGTATGAATCATTAAATCAGGTGGCAAGAAAAAGGTCGATTTTAATTGCAACATAACAGAATGGCTGGAATCATGGATTCTGGAGTCAGACTGCCTGGATTTAGGTTCTGTTAATAGCTCCACAACTTTCTAGCTGTGCGACTTTGAACAACGTACTTAATTTCTGGGCATCAGCTTCTTCTTCCATAAAATAGAGATAATAGTATTTATTTCATATGTTGCTATGAGAATTAAAGTGGTTAATACATATAAGAAGCTAAGAACAGTGTCTATCACATGGTAATCACTAGCAGTATGTTAGTAATTATTATTCTTATTAACGTTCCACAAGCCTTAAGAGTAATAGACCAATAGAATCTTAAAAGACCACAGAGATCATTTTGTCCACCTCTCTCAAGGGATGGATGAGGAAAGTAAAGCTCACACAAATAAATAAAAATATTAGCCCCAAGTTAGAGATTTAGTCAGTGGTAAATTAAGAATTGAGTGCAGATTTTCTGACCCCTAATCAAATACACTCAGGAACACAGCTATACTGGCTTCAGTTGAGTCCAGTATCGCTTTGCAAAAATTACAGATGATTTTTAATTTAGTCAATGAAACTATACATTGTGAAATTTTGGTCATTAAGGAACAGCACACAAAAATACATGCTTTCTATGACTTGAACACCCAGTGAGGGGTTATTAGGGAAACCTTGGCTCTCTCAAGTCCTGGGGTCCATTGATAGTAAACTCCCTTTTTACCCCTTCCTTAAGCCCCTCGCCAAGACTCTTTACTCAGGATGATAGGAGAGGTCATCTACCATGTATGAACCTGTCTCTCTTTGCTCTGAGGACTCCCCAGTACAACATGCCCTGGAGATCTTTCCATGTTCCTTTGTACAGATCTGTCATCCTTTTCCAGCTCCCTGGTAACCATAGGATAGATGGACACAAGTTGTTTAACCCACTGATGGACTTCATTCCTATACTTTCCCTAATGCAAAAAATAAAACAATGAGCATCCTCATATACCTTTGTGCGCCTTTAATACAGACTCCTAGAATGAAATGTACAGACACATTGAGGACTATTCATGGTCAAGTGAAAGGAGATAGAGCAGGTAGGACATATCAGGCATGTGCAAAGGCACAGAGGCTAACCAAGGAGGTGAAAGACCCCTCTACAAAACACTGCCGAAAGAATAGATGACACAAACAAATGGAAACACATCCCATGCTCATGGATGGATAGAATCAATGTCGTGAAAATGACCATACTGCCAAAAGTAATCTACAGATTCAATGCAATTCCCATCAAAATACCACCATCCTTCTTCACAGAACTAGGAAAAACAATTATAAAATTCATACGGAACCAAAAACAGCCTGCATAGCCAAAGCAAGACTAAGCAAAAAGAACAAATCTGTAGGCATCACATTACCTGATTTCAAACTATACTATAAGGCCATAGTCACCAAAACAGCATGTTACTGTTATAAAAATAGGCGCATAGACCAATGGAATAGAATAGAGAACCCAGAAATAAGCCCAAATACTTACTGATCTTTGACAAAGCAAACAAAAACATAAAGCGGGGAAAGGACACCCTATTCAACAAATGGTGCTGGGATAATTGGCAAGACTCTGTAGGAAAATGAAACTGGATCCTCGTCTCTCACCTTGTACAAAAATCAACTCAAGGTGGATCAAGGACTTAAATCTAAGACCTGAAACCATAAAGATTCTAGAACACAACATTGGGAAACCCCTTCTAGACACTGGCTTAGGCAAGGATTTCATGACCAAGAACCCAAAAGCAAATGCAATAAAAACAAAAATAAATAGCTGGGAGTTAATTAAACTAAAGAGTCTTTGCACGGCAAAAGGAATAGTCAGAAGAAAAAAAAGACAACTCACAGAGTGGGGGAAATCTTCACAATCTATACATCTGACTAATGGACTAATATCAAGAATCTACAATGAACTCAGAAGAAAACAACCCCATAAAAAAGTAGGCTAAGGACATGGATAGACATTTCTCAAAAGAAGGTATGCAAATGGCCAACAAACATGAAGGAATGCTCAACATCACTAATGGTCAGGGAAATGCAAACCAAAACCACAATGTGATACTACCTTACTCCTGCAAGAATGGTCATAATCAAAAAATCAAAAAATAATAGATGTTGGTGTGGATGTGGTGAACAGGGAACCCTTCTACACTGATGGTGGGAATATAAACCAGTACAACTACTATGGAAAACTGGAGATTCCTTAAAGAACTAAAGTAGAACTACCAATGGATTCAGCAATCCCTCTACTGGTATCTACCCAGAGGAAAAGAAATCATTATACGAAAAAGATTCTTGTACATGCATGTTTATAGCAGCACTGTTTGCAACTGCAAAAATGTGGAGCCAACCCAAATGCCCATCAATCAACGACTGGATAAAGAAACTGTGGTATATATGCATATGTTGGAATACTACTCAGCCATAAAAAGGAATAAACTAATGGCATTCGCAGCAACCTGGATGGGATTGGGGCCTATTATTCTAATGGAAGCAACTCAGGAGTGGAAAACCAAACATCATATGTTCTCACTCATAAGTAGGAGCCAAACTATGAGGATGCAAAGGCATAAGAATGATACAACAGATTTTTGGGACTAGGGAGAAATGGGGGAAGGGAAGGGGGTGAGGGACAAAAGGTTACAAATTGGGTTCAATGTACATTGCTTGGGTGATGAGTGCACCAAAATCTCACAAATCACCACTAAAGAACTTGTGTAATCAAATACCACCAGTTGCTCAAAGACTTATGGAATATAAATAAATAAATAATAAATATAACTAAATCAGTGCTATTCAAGCATAGTAGAGCTAGAGATAGGCCCCCATGAAAGTAGATATCAAGGGAATCGTTTGACTTTTGAGTCCAAAAGGCAAATTCAGTGGCCATAATTCACTTTCACTATGTTAAGATCTCTTTGATTTCCTTTGGTGTCTCCACATCAGACCTGTGATGTTTTCAGGTCGTTTGCTGGCACATGGCAAACATTCATGCCTGGAAAACTGTTCAAAGCTTGGATGAGAATATGCTATTTAAAGTCAGGCATGGGAGGATTGTTTGTTCAAAAGCAGTCTGGGCAACAGAGCGAGACCCTATCTCTACAAAAAAAAAAAAAAAAGCTTGGTGTGGAGGCACAAAACTGTAATCCCAGCCACTTGGGAGACCGAGGTGGGAGGATCTCTTGAGCTCAGGAGTTCAAGGCTGCAGCGAACAGTGATTGCCCTACTGTACTCTAGCCTGGACAACAGAGCAAGATCCTGTCAGAAAGGAAAGAAAGAAAGAAAGAGAAAGAAATAAAACCATGCTATTTCCCTATCCACCTTGTTTCTCAGGAGTATTTGTCTGCTAATCTTCATGTGGACGTTTGCCCTCTCTGCTGAGGCTGGGGCAAATGAAAGCCAAAGGCAGTGGCTGTGGATCAAAGCAGCTGCCCCTCCCACACTCCCTGCTGACTTTCTCCTGATGTGTAGAATGATATTAAATGAAGTAGTCACAGCACGTTCAGGCTGCTGTTGAAGACGAAAATCAAGCAAACAAAAACAACTATTGCAAGCTCCACCGATCTGAAGAAAGACACCTGCTCTTCAGTATGATAGGACGCGATTATTCTGGATAACTTTTATTTTGAAAATTGACACCCAGAAGGGTACCAGGATGCCGACTCTGATAGCTCCTCCCTGGCCAGGGGGCACAGGAACCAGAGAGAGACCAATATGGCCTAGTTAGGACATAGCAAGTCACCTATGGAGCAGGCTCTGGAGACAGACTAGCTCCACCACAGGCAAGGCACTTCAGCTCTTTACCTTCTCCATCTAAAGATTGGTATATTTCATAAGATTGCTGTGAAGAATAAATGAAAAGGTGCAGGCAAATATTAGCTCAGTGCCTGGCTCAAACCACATTAGCTAATGGAAAATTGAGAAAAGTAACATAAAAATGCTTCTGTAATGGTACCATAATTCTAAGTGATGTTTGACCCTTTAGGTAGGATCAGATGGAGGGAAAAATATGAACATTCTCACCATGTGTCTACCCCAAGACTCTCCTTATAAACCACTGATCACCATCAAGATGCAAGTGGGCACCGTCTCCCTGGGCACTGTCTAGATTTTCTCTGGTTTTCAATAACTTTATTCTAAACAAAGATTTAGTGTTGCATTTCCCCTGTCGCATAAACTAAGCTTCAGGCTTGCTGTGAGGTTTTATTTGCACCCCCTGACATCATTCCATTCTGTGGCTACATTACAGCTTTAGGAGCTGGAGGAAGGGAGGAGGCCAACCACTGCCCTCTAGAGATGTAAAGAGAATTAAATTTCCTCTGAATATCTTCCTCTCTACCCTAGAATGACTCAAGCCCATTTCAAGTTTTACATATTAGTTCAGGCTGCTACTGACGATGGAAAACAAACAAACAAAACAGAACAAAACTGGCTTTTGTTTTGCAGCTTTTTCACCAGAGCAAGAAATTCAGGACAGATTTATGACAAATTTTAAAATGCTGGCAATGGGAAAAATAATGTAGAGTTCTGGGCTTCTGATGAATTTCTATGTCTAGATTATCAAAGGGAAAAGAAGCTGAAGGTCTGATTGATTTGCTGACAAATTCTTAATTTTTTAAAATAAATGTAAGGGGTACGAGGCAGTTTCGTCACGTGGATATTTTGCTCAGTGGTGAAGTGGGGACTTTTATCGTAACCATCATCACCTGGATAGTATACATTGTACTCATTAATTTCTCATCCTTTGTCCCGCTCCCATGCTCTCACCCTTCTGAATCTCCAATGTCGATTATTCCACTCTCTATGTCCATGTGTACACACTATTTAGCTTCCACTTATAAGCGATAACATGTGGTGCTTGATTTTGCATTTCTAAGTTGTTTCACTTAAGATAATGGCCTCCAGTTCCATCCATGTTGCTACAAAAGACATGATTTCATTGTTTTTCGTGGCTAAATAGTATTCCATTGTGTATATATACCACATTTTCTTTATCCAGTCATCTATTGATGAACATCCTTTTTGTTTTTTTTTTTTTTTTTTTTTTTGAGATGGAGTCTCGCTTTGTCACCCAGGCTAGAGTGCAACGGAGTGATCTTGGCCCACTGCATGATCTGCCTCCCAGGTTCAGGTGATTCTCCTGCCTTGGACTCCCGAGTAGCTGTGACTACAGGCTCCTGCCACCACATGTAGCTGATCTTTGTATTTTCAGTAGAGAGACGGGGTTTCACCACATTGGCCAGGCTGGTCTCAAACTCCTGACCTCGGGTGATCCACCCGCCTTGGCCTCCCAAAGCGCTGGGATTACAGGCATAAGCCACCGCACCAGGGCTGTTGATGAACACTTTGATTCCACATCTTTGCTACAGTGAATTGTGCTATGAAAAACATACAAAGGCACCTGTCTTTTTGATATAATGACTTCTTTTGCTTTGCATAGATACACAGTAGTGGGATTGCTGCATCGAATGGTAATTCTATTTTTAGCTCTTTGAGAAATCTCCACACTGTTTCCATAGAGGTCGTATTAACTTAAATTCCCACCAACAGTGTATAAGGATTCCCTTTTCTCCATACCCTCACAAACATCTATTATTTTTTGAATTTTAAATAGTTATCTGAGGACTTGCCAGGGATCAGCCCTTTGCCTGGTGATAGGTTGCTCAGCCCTGTCCAGCCTCTGTGGCCGACCACACGCCAGAGAGCATCCTGATGGGCTGCTCTGACTTCCTAGTTCAATCACACAGTTGCTTCATGCAGTCAAAAATAAGTTAAATGATTGACTGAATGGTTCAACCGTTTGAATAAAATCATCCTGAAAAAGCTGGATATTTATACCTAATTATTCTTTGGAAGAGATCGATTTCTTTTCTTACAAAGTGGGCATATTGTTAGTGATGAACCCATGGAGCAGAGACAGGCTTAATTAAGGTCTCAACAACTGTAGTCCACTGTCAAGAAGCTGTTATCAGTGTAGTTATTTTATTGAAAACTCAAGTTATGGCTGGGCGCGGTGGCTCACGCCTGTAATCCCAGCACTTTGGGAGGCCAAGGTGGGCAGATCACTAGATCAAGAGATGGATACCATCCTGGCCAACATGGTGAAATCTCATCTCTACTAAAAATACAAAAAATTAGCTGGGTGTGGTGGCGCATGCCTGTAGTCTCAGCTACTCGGGAGGCTGAGGCAGGAGAATCGCTTGAACCCAGGAGGCAGAAGTTGCAGTGAACTGAGATCATGCCACTGCACTCCAGCCTGGCAACAGAGTGAGACTCCGCCTCAAAAACAACAACAACAACAAAACTCAAGTTATGTCAGTGGTTCCATTCTCTCTCTTGCACTTTGACATTTTGAAGTATGGGGGACTTTGGTGGGAGTGTTTGGGTTTCATACAATCCAAGGAGATGTTCTCAATCTGCCGCATAGGGAGAACTAACAGGAGAAGCAATGCTAATTAATTATAGTGCTTGATGTGTGCACTAGGTACTGTTCTCAAGGCTTCATATGTCTACATGCATTTAAACCTCACAACAATCCATTTCACAGTAAGAAAACCGAGGTACAAAGAGATTAAGGTCTTCAAGAAAGCTGAAAGAATATTCAAAAACCAGTTTAATGTTTCATCTTCAGGAAGGATTATTTGCCAAGTGAAGCACTGGCAAGTCTAGGCATTCCCTGTGGGTGGGGGCCAGGTCCTACTTGCCATGTGCTTGTCCTCCTCTTTCTGCCAGGTGTTTTGGGTTTCAAAATAAAAATAGGAATTAGGAGAAACACGTAATTACACCAGAAAAATATTTTTCTTTTTCTTTTGAGATGGAGTCTCTCTCTGTCACCCAGGCTGGAGTGCAGTGGCACAATCTCGGCTCACTACAACCTTTGCCTTCTGGGTTCAAGCAATTCTTCTGCCTCAGCCTCCCAAGTAGCTGGGATTACAGGAGCCCGCCACCATGCCTGGCTAATTTTTTATTTTTAGTAGAGATGTGGTTTCACCATCTTGGCCAGGATGGTCTCGAACTCCTGACCTCAGGTGATCTGCCCACCTTAGCCTCCCAAAGTGCTGTGATTACAGGCATGAGCCACCACACCCAGACTTTTATTTCTTATTTTGTCAAAATTAGCGAAAGGTGGTCATCAAAGAGAACGCAGTAAGTGGGGGGGAAAGCAATCATTTTTAGCTAGGTAATGAGAGGCAGCACAAAGGGAGACAGAGTTGGTTTGGTGGGTTTTACTGGTAATGCAGAAACCAGTGTGGGTGTCTGATGGATGCTGTTGTCATCAGAATGGAGAGAGGAGAGGTATTAGCACCGTTCTTTGCTGTAATTCAGAATGATTAATACAAGTTAGCTCAAGCACAGCTCCATTTATCATTTACAGATGCCCAGTTTATTGTTTCCATGATTTTATAGAAATGTGAACAAGTATTTCTTTAATTTGCTCGACAAAGACCAAAGAACTTGCAACTGGGAGCAGCTCACATGCATCCAGTTAGCTGCTGATTTATATTCTGAGTTACTGCAGGAAATTTAATTACTAGGAGCTCTAAATTGATTTTGTTTCTGCCCTCGAGGTGAAATTTTTGTTACGGGGGATAGAAAATCAAGAATCGAATCTTGGGAGCTGAAAGCAGCCTCCTGCTCAGAAATGTGCTTACTCTCCTGCCCCTTCATTCCCACAGTGGGTGGTTTATACCACTTAACTTCTTGATGTCTTATTTTCTGTGTCTACCACATGGGAATCATAATGCCTGCCAGAAGGAACATGACTAATTGAAGAGACAGGGGAGGATGTTAGAATCTTAGAGAACAGTTAGTTCAACCTTATTTCAAAATTAGGGATACTGATGAGGCAGCAGAATAGGGTCTGGAGGAAGGGAACCTAAGGCTGATTTGAATCGAAAGGAAAACTCCACCTCTCCACTCCCAAGTAACAAAAGGATCAGAGGCTATTCCGTTTGCAACTGCCCTTCCTTCCCATCCCCCTTTCTTCCCAACCCCCCACCCCCACACCTTTTCTCTGTATCACACAAGAGAAATGGAAAGTACCTCTGACTGGCCCCCTCCCACAACCAATCACACTGGTCAGCAGCCTAGTCTTCATTTGAATAGGGGTCTAACTTTGTGACTTCACTTCAGCCTCTGATTGGTCACCTTCCCCAACCAATCAGACATTTGCATAGGGTGTAACTTTGTAACTTCCCTTTAGCTGCTGATTGGTTGCGGGCCACTACTTCATTTATGTAGGGTGTAAACATATAACCAATGGGAAACCTCTAGAGGGTATTTACACCCCAGAAAATTCTGTAACCTGCACTCTTGAGCTGCTTGCTTGAGCCCGCTCCCACTTTGTGGAGTATACTTTTGTTTCAATAAATCTGTGGTTTTTCTTTCATTGCTTTGTTTGTGCATTTTGTCCAATTCTTTGTTCAAAACACCAAGAACCTGGACACCCTCCACTGGTAACATTGAGACGACGAAAGGGGAAGCGACTAGCAAGATCACAGAATAATGTCCCTTCATTCTTCCTTTCCTTGTTTCTTTCTTCCTTTCTTCCTTCCTTCCCTCCTTTCCTTTCTTCCTTTCCTCCCTTTCACTGTAGTCAATGCTTCATCTTTTATAAGGATCTAAAAACTTTCTAAAGGACAATTATTCACTTGGCATCTTTGAATTCTAGCTAGAAGGAATTCACACAACAATTCCTGGCTTTATCTAGGCAAAGGAAAATCAATAGATAAAACCTTGAGTAGATCGTAACTGGAGAATATTAATGGGAGGCATCTTAAAGGGATGGGGCCTGAGAGTGAAATGAGATGAAGCAAATTGGAAAGCATATCAGTTATTTCTTGCAGTACTTTAATTTCATCATACTTTTTTAAGACAGTTGAAAATTATGCCAAAATGCCATCAAGGCTCCTCCTGACCTTCCTGCTTTCTGTCTTCTTAGCTTCTTAACGAGCAGTGAGGAAGTTGAGGTCATTCCAGTTTCAGTGGGTTGTATTTGATTCCCTTTTCAAATCCCTCGAAGAATCTATTCTTTTGACAAAACACTGGGCAACCCTTTCAGATTTGTAAAATAAACACCCCACCCCACTTATGCACAAGATATTAACAGAAATGTGCATGTTACCCATTAAGCTTGTTTTTATTTAGGACAAGATGAAATAATGGGTAGAACAAATATTTCCTAATGGCAAATTTGCCTACAGCCGTACTATGCTGAACATGCCTGATCTCTGAAGCTAAGCAGGGTTGGGCCTGGTTAGCCCTTGGATGGGAAGCTGACTGGGGAAGACAGGGTGATGCAGGCTTCGGTTTTTTTTTTTTTTAATAATTAGAAAAAGAAAAAGAAAATTTTAAGAAGTATAAATCTCAGGCTACTTTCCTTTACAGCCAAGTCATCAAATAATGGGAGGCATGGACACATGGATGGAATTTAGTGGGTTTCCATTTGTAGACTATAATTCATAAAACACATTTATAGTCTTCAGAGTCTAGGAGAGACCTTGAAGCAGAGAAATGCTGTAAAAATATTCAGAAAAGGGGGATCTTCCTCTTGCTCCAGAGAAATGTTTTTACTTCTGTGTGTTACTTCTGATTAATTCCTCTGTGATTCAGAGCATTGCTCACTGGACTTCTCCTCCTCGACAATGCCCTCTGTAGCAGCACTGCTTTTCCCACACTTACGCCACAGCAGTGGGAGCAACAAGGGCAGGTCTAGCCTTTTGAAAGGAAACCTGGCATCTAGATTCCCAGCACCATTGGTTCTCATAGCTTCCCTGTCTGTGAAGTTCCAGAAACATTGCAGAATGATGAAAGAAGACAGCGCTTCTCCTCTGGTCTGGATGACCACTGGGCTAGCCTGCAACCCTGAGTGCAATCGCTGTCCATCCAGAAAGTTTTATCTGTCTTAGTGGCTAGAGCAAGGACTCAGGATTCAATTCCAGTTCTCCAGCCTTCTTGACTTTGGACAAGTCCCTTAATCTTTTGTGTTTGTAACTGACAAATTCCTTAGCATTTCTGTAAAGTGGGGTAGTAATAAAATTCATAGGGTTGTTGGGATAATTAAATAATTTATTATGTGTGTGTGTATACAGACATATGTATATATACAGATATGTACATATACAGACATTTACATCTGCACATATATATGTATATATGTATAATCCGCTTAGGACAATGTCTGCAAATGTAACAGCATTTGCAGTTATTAACAGCAGCAATATTATTATAACCAACCAGACATCAGGAGTTACGCCGAGGCACAAGAGCTGGAGTGCACGCTTTTGCCATACCTTCTGTCGCACCTACACTCTCCAGGAAAAGGGTCATGGACATGCAGTGACCTGCTGCACCCTGCATATGAAAATTACAAATGCACTTGCCATTCTCTGCTGCTGCCTGACTCAAACAGATTTCCCTTCCTTCTCTAATTTCAAGCAGGAAACTTGCCCATCTACCTGTTTTCCATTTTTCAGCATTGGATGCTAGGAAAACAAATGCAGCGAGGCTTCATAGGATTATTGATGGAAAGATACCAGAGGTGTAAAGTTATCTTCACTTGTAATGAAAATAGTTAATAAGGCTGTCCCAAATACAATCCAGGGTCATGACTGAATCTCAGTTCATATTGTAACTTGGTCTTCCTTGTCTCCATCATGACTTTGAGATCCACCCTCTCCCTCTCCCGGGGTTTCTACTTTGCCCAGGGCTTTGGCCCAAAGATTAAGTACTTCTACCGTTTTGGAAGCATTAAAAAGCATGACTTGCTCCTCCGTTCTACTTCTCACTGACTTATTCCTCCTGTGGCAGGAAGATTAACCTCCCTGGCGAGACTAAGGAATGAATTTAGCATGCAGAGCATTGCCTCCCCTTCTTTAGAGCAGCCTGTTTCCCTGAACGTGTTCCTCGGGGGTGGGAGGGAAGGTAGGGGAAAAAAAAGCAGCCTGGTCTTTGATTGTTTTGTCCCTGCCCTCTATGGGGACATGCACAACCTGCAGATTTGCAGCTGTGACTCCTTCCACTTTGGCAAGTTCAGTTCTGGAAATAGGAGGTACAACTTTGACCACATATCTAAACTGCATTTTCCATTCTGGCTTCGTGAGTAACTAACTGACAGTTTGTTCACCGTCATGCTCACTGTCATGCTCAACCTCATTCTCCTATGGCTATTCCCATGAATTTGAATCAGGTGTGAACACTCCAAGGCACTTCCATTCTGACTTCCATAAGCAAAACATTCAGTTAGAATTTTATAAAGGTGACATTGACCTTTGTGCTGTATCATAATGTACTCTTGATTGACACCTGTTGCTTGTAGACTGGTCATATTTTTCGTTTTCGTATTTACTATACCCTCCCCATCGTGCTTTGCATGGAGCAGCTGCTCAAGGTGTTCCAACATCGTTTGAGAAATTGATATTCTAACCTCACAGTATGGGCCTGAGTCTAGAAATACAACTGAGATGAACTGAATCCTTGTCTAATCCTTTTGTTAATTTCTAGAGCTAAACTCCCACAAAACACCCAAAGCACTACTCTGTTGAGCCTATGGTACCATGTTTGTGTTTCTGTGGTGCATCTGACTCCTTTCAATACATATCCAACCAACATCTCTTTCAAACTTGACATGGGAATGCTTTAGAAAGTGTCAATATCTGGCCAGGCATTGTGGCTCAAACCTGTAATCCCAGCACTTTGGGAGGCCGAGGCGGGCGGATCACGAGGTCAGCAGATCGAGGTCCATACTGGCTAACACGGTGAAACCCCATCTCCACCGAAAATACAAAAAATTAGCCGGCTGCGGAGGCGGGCGCCTGTAGTCCCAGCTACTCGGGAGGCTGAGGCAGGAGAATGGCGGGAACCCGGGAGGCGGAGCTTGCAGTGAGCTGAGATCCGGCCACTGCACTCCAGCCTGGGCGGCAGAGCGAGACTCCGTCTCAAAAAAAAAAAAAGTGTCAATATTCAAAAACAGGGTAAGATTTGAAATCTGGGAACCTTATACAACAATTTCCCATTAAAGGGATCAATGTACTTGCAAAGTGATCGTCTCAGATCAATGTTTCAGTTAATGGAAGGAAGTCGTCTTACATATCCGGAATGGGAGACAGTCCAATAGCTCCTTGGCAACTGGTGGGTCAAAGGCTACAAAATACAGAACATTTCAGTGGGCTCGAACAGGGATAGGTGTGTGGGGCTGAGAAGACTTACACAAACAGTTTACTGTTTCCCCATGAATATAACCCATGGAATCCTAATGAGGAAAAAGAAGTCAGGCTGGCAGCAGCAGGGGAAAACAGAAAGAGAAAGGAGATAAGCTACAAATCGGCCTCTCTTCATGGCCCAGGACACATGGCCCTCCTGGGCAAATAACTCACAATCTTCCTGTACCCAGCTATCATCAGACACTCAGCTGATCGGGAAATGCAAGTTAGCTCACCGTAACTTTGGCATTATCATTGCTGTATGAAGCCCTCTCCAGCACACAGCACAAGTACCATCCTATAAAATCCCCAGTAACCCTTTCTCTCATTACGGTCAGCTCCTCTCTTGCTGGCCTGCCCACTGCTTCCTTGCAACATACTTTCCTACTTTCTCTAATAAATCTGCCTTTCTTTACCTATAACGGTCTTGGTAAATTCTTATTCCCTCCCATGCTACCAGCCCCAGGTAGTCGCTACCTGTGACACAACCAATATTGTCTTAAAAAACAGCCACAATAATAACACGTTTTAGGGATATCCTATTTGGAACCAGACTGACAATATGATGGGGTGGAAATGTCCCCAGCAATCTTATAGGAGGAAATGTCTTGAAGATTTTCCATTAGGCGGCCCTGTGTGGTTTGAACTTGCAAGATTCTTTGGGGAGAACCATCCTATAAGGTACAGCCAAGTGTACCATGAGCAGCAGGGCAATAGGATCCCATCGATCATAAACCTGGGCTGAGAGCATCTTCAAAAATGCATCAAAGCCACAGAGACACTAAATACCAATGGCAGAGAAAGCTGCTCCTTAAGTATTACCTGATGGAAAAAATGAAAGTAATGCCACTGAATGTGGGGGGGGGAAAAAGAAAGAAAAGGCCAGATGCTTTGTTTGCCCATTTGAAAATTCTCATTTGGACTGAAAATGAAAGTTTAATTATTCAGTTCTTTCCACATGCTTATGGGTTACTAAGATATGGCTGTCATCAATAATTGAAATGAATTAGCTGTCTGAGGGTAGTTATAGCACAGAAAGCAGTCTGGCAACCAAACATTACCAGAACAATGTGTGCATCCCATGTCTAATTATAAAATGATAATTTTGCCAATCTTCCAAGCAATGCAATTTTTATATAAAGGTGACAACTGCTTAGTTCATAGACTGGTATCCTGGGTTTATAAATAATTCAATTTAATCCAATAATTAAATACTGAGCATCTCTCACATACAAGGCACTGTATTAAGAAGCAGGATAAACAATGAGCATGTCCTGATCCCTGAAATATATGGGTGTGCATGGGTGGTTGGGGGATGCAAGAGTGATGGCAGCTGGGAGAGGAGATTAAAAAACAAGCATAAAATGAGCTATAAAACAAAGCAGAATCTGATAAGCAGCTTAGGGAAAATAGCACCAACATTCTGTAGGATTCAAGTAAGGGAAATATTGTATTAGATTACAAGGGTTTTTTTTTTTTTTTTTTTTTTCGTTTTTTTTCCCGAGTCACATTCTTTATTAGAAATTCCCTTGAAGAACACTGGAAGAAAATATATGATACAAAACAGTTTTTCAGGTAGAATACTATCCATCACCGACTACAGTAATTGCAAGAGATTTTATGAAGGTCCAATGCGGAAATAAAGCACATGTTTTTCTGTAAATATATCAGCAATAGTCAATAAATATGATCCAGCATGCAAATTATAAAATGAAACTTCTCTCAACTCGTGGTCTGGAGAGTGGCCAATCTGCTGACATGGGGCTACATCCCATATCCCCCAACAATTACTCCATTGCTGGAATGACCACCTTTTTCTTGGGGATGGTGCTGTATGAGCATCTCTGGGGAGAGTCGCATGGGGCTACATCCCACATCCTCCAACAATTACTCCATTGCTGGAATGACTATCTTTTTCTTGGGGATGGGGCTGTATGAGCATCTCTGGGGAGAGTCTTTACGCACACTGAAGGACCACACACCTGTGCCTCTTACTCCTACCTGCCAGTGTTAAACCTCTCAGGAGCCACAACTGTGTAAGAACTAAATGGTTTGATATTATGAGCAAAGTTTGGTTTCCCTATCTCAAATTTCCTACGTTTTCTATTTTTCATGCTAATAAATTTAGGGTAGGCAGTTTTAGGACCTACTGTCAAATTTGACTCAAGCATGCTGGTCACTTTTTGCACACCTGAATGCTGGAGAGGGACACTGAAAATCTCATTGTTTGATTCATATGACAACACTGCAAGGGTTTTCAGGTTTTCATGCTTATTGTGGACATTTTCAAAACTTGTCAGCAACCCCAGGTCCGCCTGCAAATACTTCTGTGTTATTTCACAACACAGATTTTTCTAAGGTGAAAATATGGTCTCAATTTCTGCTTTTGTTTCACTTAGTTTTTTTTTTTTTTTAATTTTTCTTTTCAATTAGTAGCCTGCCATGAATTGCAACTTGTTTCATTCTTAAGAAATGCTTATATTGTTCCAATTCAGAAAATAAGTTTCTCCTCTGCTTTTCCTCCTTCCTGGTCACCGCAAAAGATTCTGAGATGTGCATTTCGCACCCCATGGCAGCATCTTTAACTTGCTTTTCCAAGAGTTCAAAGTAGTTTTTTTTTTTTTTGAGACAGAGTCTTGCTCTGTCACCCAGGCTGGAGTGAGTGGCGCCATCTCAGCTCACTGCAAACTCCACCTCCTGGGTTCACACCACTCTCCTGCCTCAGCCTCCCGAGTAGCTGGGACTACAGGCACCCGCCACCACGCCCTGCTAATTTTTTGTATTTTTAGTAGAGATGGGGTTTCACCGTGTTAGCCAGGGTGGTCTTGATCTCCTGACCTTGTGATCCGCCCGCCTCAGCCTCCCAAAGTGCTGGAATTACAGGCGTGAGCCACCGTGCCCAGCCTCAACGGAGCTCTTGAGCTGCTTCCTGTGCTTAGCTGCAGCTTGTTCAATGGGCATCAGAGGACAATCTCAGTGGTCGGGGGAGACCCTGCACTGGGGACACAGTAGCTCAGGATCCTTCTCACAGAACAGGGCCACATCTGACTGCACTTCCTGCACACGGGCTCCTCTCCCTGCAGTTTCCTCTTGCGCCTTGCAGTGGCGAGAAGCTGCTGAGCAGTATCGGTCATGTGGTATAACTGGAAGTTCCTCCTGAGGTTCTTGTCAGGACAGTGGTGGAGGCAGACGGGACAGGGAGAGATGTTCTGTAGACCTTACTAGCACTGCTGGATGCAGGCGCCTCAGATGTAGTGCCTGCAATCAGTGGTCACTGGGTCTCTCAAGCAGTCCAGACAGATGGAGCATCTGGCCTCTGCTTGCTGCCGCTTGTCCAGGGATGCTGCAGCGGCCACTGGGGCACCACACACATCTGTAGGTGTGATTCTCCTGCAGCGTAGGGTCTTAGGATCTCTTGCAACTAGGAAAAGTGGAAGCTGATGACTCCTTGGTCTTTTCTTGCCCTCCTGGCAAGCAGCACCTAGGAAAGTACAGCCCCTACATGTGCTTCTGCATTGTAGGAAAACAACCTATTCCATGGCCAGTGTGATGCCATCTTGAAGTAAAACCACCATGAGGACCAACGTGTTCAGCACAAGGTCTTTTGCAGCAAGATCTTGAAACAATGCCCATACCATAGATAATCCTACATAGATAACCCCTCATAAAGATGCTTATCTAACCTCCACAGTGGTTACAAGTTTTTGCAAGAAAGTCTAAGAGTTCTTGCAGCTTTCAACTGAACATATTATATCCCAAAACCTTGCTACATCAGGGATACTTTCTGAGGCTGGGGGCGGTGGCTCATGCCTGTAATCCCAACACTTGGGGAGGCTGAGGCAGGTGGGTCGCTTGAGCCCAGGAGTTCAAGACCAGCCTGGGTTTGGTAGCCTTCTCTACTAAAAATACAAAAATTAGCCAGGCATGGTGGCATGTACTTGTAGTCCCAGCTACTCAGGTGGCTGAAATGGGAGGATTGCTTGAGCCCAGGGGGTTGAGGTTGCAGTGGGCCAGGATCACACCGCTGCACTCCAGCCTGAGTAACAGAGCAAGACCCTGTCTCCAAAAATAAATAAATCAATCAATAAAGGATATTTTCCGGAAGGTGGTGCAAGGACCCGCCACCTTGGGGCCAACTGATACATTGTTTCTCTTTCTACATCCCTATTATTATTATTTTTTTTTTTCTGAGAAACTGCGTTTTTCAGCCTTTTTCTTTAGCCTCTCAGCCCCCTTGGCCTTAGAGGATAGGCTGCATTGACCTGATCACTGGGGAACATGCTTCCTTCCTGTTAGTTCCAGAGGGAACCTCCAAGAGGAGTCACAGCCCACAGGTGATGGCAGGCTTTGCTGTCATCTTCTTTTCCTGTATGTGATGATCCACCAGAATTGAAGGTCAGCTGTGCAGCCCTTGTGGTCAGGAAAGAAGCACAATTCCACGTCCCTCTGTGGTGTCTGTGAACACTCTGCTAAGGCCTTGGCTCTGCGCTGGATGAGGAGCTGCCCTGTGTCTTTGAGGCTTGGCTCGTGCTATCAGCACTGCCCACCCTGAACTGCTGGCTCCTTCCTTTCTCACAGAGATGACTTGTCTTCGTAGATCCAGATCTGAAGACACAACACAGCCTAAGTTCTGCATTCCCTGCTATGGTCAGAACCTGCTTGGTTTGGAATTGTAATCCTGCAGGGAGGTTCCTTTCAAGGTCCCATTGGACAGACTCCAAATGCAACCACCCGTTGTAAAATGACAGGCTCCCGATGACATTTTCCATCTTCCTTTCTGATAGCATCTTCTGTAAGGGACATTCAAGATTTGACTCCTTGTCCCTGATTCCCAACTCCTCCTACTTTTCCGTTGAAACTCCTCTATCATTGATCTGATTTATGACGCCATTGAATACTTTGAAAAGTCCGCGTCTTGTCTTTCTTAAGCAGGTAGATGTGTGCTTTGGGGACTGGTTGTGACCTCCTCCTTCTCAGGCAGTTTTAATTCCTTCTATTCTCTAAAGAGGATATTTTCAGAATGTGTTTTTACTTCTGTTTTGTGAGTTTACAAACTTATCCTGTAGTTGTCACCCTCCACAAGCTCACGTGAAGCAAGCAAGCTCTCAGTAGCAACATCTCTCCTTCGTCTGACCTCATTCTAGAAATGGGGCCTCTGCAGAAATTTGGGAGAAGGGAAAGGGAAAGCTATGACTGAGCAATGCCAAGGCAGGTACCAGAGCAGCCTCCCCTAGAATGAATCAGAATTCTGCTTTTAAGGAGGATTAGACATGTAGTTTACATAAATCCACCTGCTGCCTCTGACATTTTGTGGGTTCCTCAATAATCTTGCATCTCCACTTCCAGATTTGATCTTTCTTAGGATCTTTATATTTATACATATAACGTCTATTTCACTTCCCATTCATTGACAACTCATCCACTCTTACATTCAATCAACAAAGTCACTGAGTGCTCACTGTCCATCAAGTCTGACCAGAAGCCTGGATCACAAGGATAGCAGCACAATCCTCACCAACTGGGAGCTATGGCACAGAGGGGAGAGAGAGGAGCAACAGAAAGGTTTTGGCCTCCTCTTCATGGAGACTTTATCTCCTCAGAGGACAGCTTGAGGCTTTTTCTTTTGTCAGGAGTATAAATGCCACCTGTAGTCCAGAATTATCGGCTGTAAAAGGTTTTGACAAGTGAAATGAGATGCGCTCTGTAAGAAAGAAAAGCCTTCTATGGTAGGATGGTTATGAGGTGACTTCTCTGTTTGCCTTTCTAAAGAAATATTTTCTTTTTCTTTTTCTTTTTTTTTTTTGAGACTGAGTCTTGCTCTGTCGCCAGGCTGGAGTGCAGTGGCGTGATCTTGGCTTATTGCAATCTCTACCTCCTGGGTTTAAGCAATTCCCCTGCCTCAGACTCCCAAGTAGCTGGGACTCAGGTGTGTACGACCACACCAGGCTAATTTTTTTTTATTTTAGTAGAGATGGGTTTTCACCATGTTGGCCACGATGGTCTCAAGCTCCTGACCTCATGATCCACCCACGTTGGCCTCCCAGAGTCCCAGGATTACAGGCATGAGCCACCGTGCCTAGGCCAATAAATTCTTCTTAATGGCTTTTTGATGAACCTTCTCAAATAGTCTACATAGATAAGAGCAGACATTTATCTGACTTATATGTGGACCTGTACAAAACATTCTCCTTAGTATTTCCAAATGGGAACAACTTACATATTCTACAACTGCCTATTTTTCCACTTAACTTTGTCCTATATCAGCACATATATTTTATATATTCTAAAGATGTATTGTCAGTGCTAAGAAAAAGACTGAGTGGGAAATCGTTAAATAGGATGGATGTTTTCTAAGAACCTATAGCTACCCACTTCTTTACACTAATGTTTCCCTAGAAAGGATTTTTAACCTCTGGACCATGCATGGAATACCAAGGGTATACTGTAGAGCTGCATGTTTCTTTTCTTTTCTTTTTTTTGTTGAGACAGAGTCTCGCTCTGTCACCCAGGTTGGAGTGCAATGGCATGATCTCAGCTCACTGCAACCTCCGCCTCTCAGGTTCAAGTGATTCTCCTGCCTCAGCCTCCCAAGTAGCTGGAATTACAGGCACCCACTACCACGTCTGGCTAAATTTTTGTATTTTTTAGTAGAGACAGGGTTTCACCATATTGGCCAGGCTGCTCTTGAACTCCTGACCTCAAGTGATCTGCCCACCTCAGCCTCCCAAAGTGCTGGGATTACAGGTGTGAGCTACCATGCCTGTCCTCTTTTTTTTTTTTTTTTTATTTTCGAGGTAGAGTCTCCCCTGGTTACCCAGGCTGGAGTGCGTTGGCGTGATCTCGGCTCACTGCAACCTCCCCTCCTGGGTTCAAGCAATTCTCATCCCTCAGCCTCCTGAGTAGCTGGGATTACAGGTGTGTGCGACCACACCCAGCTAATTTTTGTATATTTAGTAGAGATGGGGTTTCACTAATGTTGGTCAGGCTGGTCTTGAACTCCTGGCCTTAAGGGATCTGCTCCCCTTGGCCTCCCAAAATGCTGGGATTACAGGCATGAGCCACTGCACCCAGCCTTAATTTTTTTTTTTTTTACATATTGTTAAACAAACCGAAACTTGTGTAGGCTGGGTTGGCCCTCATACCATGTCAGCTTGGGGTATTAAGTGAAATAACATTACTCAATTTCTCTGAGGCTGAATTAGAAACGAAAGAAACTAGAAGCAGAGCACGGGAGAGACAATGAAGTCTTGAACCACAGAGACATGAGGTAATTATGGTAGCACCTGGGGAATGATGGCTATGTGGTGACAGAGAATGGAAAGAGGTTGGGTGCATGGCTCACGCCTGTGATCCCAGCACCTTGCGAGGCCGAGGCGGGAGGATCACTTCAGGTCAGGAGTTCGAGACTCGCCTGGCCAACAAGGTGAAACCCCATCTCTTCTAAAAATACAAAAATTAGCTGGGTGTGGTGGCACACGACTGTGGTCCTGGCTATTCAGGAGGCTGAGGCAAGAGGATCACTTGAAACTGGGAGGCAGAGGTTGAAGTGAGCCGAGATTGTGCCACTGTACCCCAGATTAGAGATGGAAAGTGGGGAGTCCCAGATGAATTCATCCAGCCTGGGTGACAGAGTGAAACCCTGTCTCAAATAAGTAAATAAACAAACAAATATAAATAGAATGGAAAGAGACAAAACTGACTCCTGGGTTTCTCAAGTCGGTGACCTGAGTGAACAATGGACATAGCGAATCTGATGCAGACATGGTGAGTTGTAGTACATTTGAGAAATCCAAATAGTGATATGAATATTAATGATAGTAAAAAGAGTTAACGAGAATTTGGGCTCTTACTGTTTTATAAGTTTTCTATGTATTAACTCACTTAGCCCTCAAAACAAGCATGTTAGGTAGCTATTAAAACTATTAACCCACACCTAACACACGGTGCAACTGTGGCCCAGAGCAGTTAACACCAAATGCTTAGTAAAGGATGGTACTAGGATGTGAATACAGACAGAGCAGCTCCAGGATCCACATCCTCAACCACGATGCTCTGTATCCCCCCTGGGTGTGTTGGTGACCCTGAATCTAGGAGTTCGAGGGAGGGATCAGAGATGGTGACATAAACATGAGAACCATCTCACAGAAATAAAGGCTGTCACTTCAAGAGTAGACAGTTCCCTCAGGAAGAATAGGTAGGCTCTTCAGGATGTTATTAGCACATTTGTTTATTAATATACGTCCCTCATAGAGGACAGTGACCTTGTTTGTCTTGCTGACTGCTGTATTTCCAGTACCTAGTGTGTCATGGATGTTTGATAAATATATGTTGAATTAAGGGAATGAAATCTCAGGGAACACCATTATCTGAGGGAAGAAATCAGTGCTTAAGAACCCACAACAGGAGACAAAGAAGAACTATTGAAAAGGGTAGGAGATGAATCCAAAGATTCAGTGTCATAGTTGATAAGAACATTTTTTTTTTAATTTTTAAAAATGGAGGACAATTTCAAGAAGAGAGCAACATGGGCTATCCAACAGGAAGTCTCATAAGATGAGAGTTGAAGAGTCCACTTTTCTGTCTCGCCCTGTCACCCAGGTTGGAGTATAGCGGCACAGTCTCGCGTCACTGCAACCTCCGCCTCCTGGGTTCAAGTGATTCTCCTGCCTCAGCTTCCCAAGTAGCTGGGATTATAGGCGCACATCAGCACCACACCCAGCTAATTTTTATGTTTTTAGTAGAGACAGGGTTTTGCCACCTTGGCCAGGCTGGTCTCGAACTCCTGGCCTCAAGTGATCTGCTCGCCTTGGCCTCCCAAAGTGTTGGGATTATAGGCGTGAGCCACCACACCCTGCCATTTGCCAATTTACTTAAAAGTACGTAGGAAAGTTTTCTGTGTTTCTAAGAGGCTGTTCTTAAAGTGGAGCAGGGGTTAGAGATGGAAAGTGGGGAGTCCCAGATGAATTCATCAATCAAGCCGATTGATCATGATGTCATGATTATCAGTGTTGCTTACCAAGCTCAAGAGGGAAGGTGGAGCCCAGAAGGGAAAGTGAATTTTTTTTTTTGATTATCAAAATAATATCAGTGTATTTACATAACACTTATGATTATACATATTACATACTGGAAATTGCTCTAGCATTTATGTAAACAAGAGAGATGAGGCATCAGATTCTCCTATATCACACATAGGTAATCAGCACGATTTAGTTTCTGTTGTCTCTTTGAGTTCAACTCTTAGGCATGAAGAATAGTTGTGTGTTGTTACCCTTTGCTCACAGTTCACTTTCTTTTCTTCTTCCTGACATTAAACATTTGTCTTCACTCAGTTTTTAGCAATTCAATTGATTTCATTTCCTGATTCCAAATGACCTTTTTTATTTGTAAATTAATAAAAAGATAATACAACCAGTAAGTAGCCTATGCCTGAACATTTAGATGAAAAGGCAGAGTAATTTTTCTATTGTTGATACATTATATCAGTACAAATACAGATAATATAATAGTGAATACATCAAAGTCTATTTACCTAAAAAAACCCTACCTTAATTTTTATAGGAGAGATGGCTTCAATTTCTCCTTCTCAAATAATTTGGTTTTTTTTTCACAGCATGCAATACACTTGAAGAAATTTTTATAGAATGCCACAATTTTATAAGCACTAACAGGAACACTTCAGATGCTTTTATCTAGAGTTATTTTTATGACTCAGAAAAACAAAGATTCTATATATTAAAAAGTTCTTAGGTTAAAATGACAGCAAGAGCTGTGTCAGAAACGTGGAGTAATTTATAAGAGCAGCTCATCAATATTCACTGACGTTACTCAAGCTTAGTGCAAGAGAATGCTGAAAACCAGCCACTTTTTGTCCTGTTCCTGGTTTCATTTTCTCCATGGGAATCATGAACTCACAGGAAGCCTTTTCTAAAATTCTGTGCTGGATAATTCAGAACCAACAGAGGCTTTGCATTACTAAACAGTTAATGTGTTCAAAACTAATGTTTAGGTGAGTGACAGTTTTTAAATCCAATACCATTAGAAAACCACAGGTTTTAAGAAACTTTTATTTTCCATTTATATTGAGGTACAATCGACATATAGTAAAATTCACCCTTTTAAGCACACAGTTCTTAGAATTTTGAAATACAGTCATGTAACCACCATCACAATCAAGATACACAACAGTGCCATCAGCCCCCAAGATTCCCCCATGCCTCTTTTGTAACCGTTCCCTTCTCACACCCCAGCCCTTGGCAACCACTGATCTGTTTTCCTTCCCACAGTTTGGCTCTTGTAAGAATGTCATATAAACTGAGTCATGGAGTATGTAGCCCTTGGTATCCTGCTTCTTTCAGCTAGCATAATTCATGTGAGACCCATCCATGCGGTTGCACGAAACAGTAGTTTGTTTCTTTTTATTGTTGAGTAAGTATTTTATTGTATGGAATGTACCAGTTTTTTATCCATTCTCCAGTTGAGAAACATTTGCGTAGTTTTTAGTTCCTGGTGATGACAGATAAAGCTGCTGCAAACATTCATGTGCATGTTTTTGTGAGGATGTAGTTTTCATTTCACAGTGAGATTGCTGGGTCATGTAGTAAGTACATGTTTAACTTCATAAGAATTTGTCAAACTGTTTTCCAGGATGTCTGCACCATTTCCATTTCCACCAGCAGGTATATGTGAGTTTAAGTTGCTTGGTATACTTGCTGGAACTTGGTCTTTTAATTTTTTTATGTTTTGAATATTTTAGTTATTCTAATAGCTGTGCATTGGTGCCACATTGTGGGTTTAATTTGCATTTCTTTAATGACTAATTTTGTTGAAGGTATTTATACACTGACTTGCTGTCTATGTGGGATGTGTCTGTTCACATAGTTGGCATAGTTCTATTGGATTGTCTGTTTTCCTGTTAAATTTTGAGGGTTTCATTGAGTTTGAGAATCTTACGTATTCTGGATACAAACCCTTGACTAGAGATGTGACTTACAAATATTGCTGCTCAACCTTTGGCTTTTATTTTCATTTTCTTAGCAATTTATTCCAACACACAGTTCTTAATTTTGATAAAATTCAATTTATCCATCCTTCCCCTTATAGATCATGTTTTGAAAATTTTAGTTAAGGAATCTTTGCCTAAGCCATGATCACAAATATTTTTCTCTTTGTTTTCTTCTGGAAATTATATAGTTTTAGTACTTGTATTTAAGTCTATGGTTCATTTTGAATTGATTTTTGCATAAAGTATGAATCTAGATCATTTTCTTGCATATGTATATTCAATCGTTCTAGTACCACTTGTTGAAAATCAGCTGACTTTGCACCTTTGTTAAAAATCAACTGGCCATGTATGTGTGGGTCTATTTCTGGACTCCATTTGCTTTCATTGGTCCATATGCCTATTCTTTCTATAGTATGACACTGTCTAAACTTAGTATAGTACATCAGAAAATCACATTGTATGAGTCCTCTGCCTTTCTTCCTCTATTTCAAAATTGTTGTAGCTGTTCTAATTCTTTGGTCTTTCTAAATAAATGTTAGAATCCATTTGTCAATTTCTATGAAAGTCCTGAAGGGATTTCAGTTGGAATTGCATTGAACCCATCAAACCGTTTGAGGGTAAGTAACATTATAACAATATGGTATTTTCTAAATGACAAATATAATATCTCCATTTTAAAGTCTTTTAAAAATTAATTTGATGAGTGCTTTGTGGTCCTTAACATACTTTGTAAGATTCATACCTAAATATTTCATAGTTTTGATATTACTGTAAATAATACTGTCTTTTTAATTTCTAATTGTTCATGCTGTTGGATAGGAATATTGATTTTTGTCTGTAGAAACACTGTATACAGAAAACATTTCCACATATAGAAACATTAATTTTTGTATACTGATCTTATATCATAAAACTGTTCTAAACATACTTAGTTTCAGTAACTTTTTAATAGATTCTTTGGGAATTTTTACACAATCATGTCATCTGCAAATAGAGAGTTTTATTTCATCCTTTCCAAGTCTATGCCTTCTATTTCTTTTTCTTGCCTTACTGCACTAGCTATGACTTCCAGCACAATGTGCAATAGGATTAGTGAGAATATTGTTGCTGACTTTAAGGGGAAACCATTTAGTCTTTTCCTATTAAATATAATGCTAACTGTAGGCTTTCTGCAGACACTCTTTATCAGGTCAACAAAGATTCCTTTTAACCCTAGTTTTCGGAGAATACCAGAAATGAATGTTGAATTTTGCCGGAGTCTTTATTTGAACTCAATGTGATAATTTTTCGGTTTTGCTTCTTTAGTCTTTTGATACAGCATTTTACATTGATTGATTGTTCAATACTGAACTAGCCTTTCATTCCTGAGATAAACTCTACTTGATCATATTTTTTAATACGTTGTTGCATTTAATTTGCTAGCATGTTATTGAGAACTTCCCATCTATGTTTATGACAGATACTCATCTTTCTTTCTTATAATGTGTTTGTCTCATTTTGGTATTTGGGAAATGCTGGCATAAGATGAGTTGGAAAGTGTTTTACTTTTTTTAAAAAAATACTCTGGAAGAGTTTGTGAAGAATTGTTACTGTTTCTTTCTTAAATATTTAGAATTCACCAGTGAAACCATCTGAACCTGGAGTATTTATTAATGGGAAGTATTTACTACATATTCAGTTCCTTCAGAAGACTTAAGTTTTACACACACACACATACACACACAGATTTAGTAGTTGATGTCTGAAAAAATTTATCTGTTTCATCTAAATCATCAAAGTTATGGCCATAGAGTTATTCATGGTTTCTCCTCTTATTTTTTCAATGTCCTTAGGGTCTGTAGTGATGTCCCTTCTTGTATTCCTGATGTTTGTGATGTATGTCTTCTCTCTTTTTCTTTGGTCAGTCTGGCTATATGTTTGTAACAGTGTTAATTTGTTCAAGAACTAGATTTTTATTTTATTATTTGGACCTTCTTCCTAACAAAAGCATCTCGTGTTATAAACTTCTTTCAAGGTGCTGCTTCAGTTGCAACCAAAATTTTTGATATGCTCTATTTTTCTTTTCACTCAAATCAAAATATTCAATTTCCCTAAAATTTCCTCTTCACACAATGAATATATGGGATATTTTTCCAGATTTTTTAAATTGGTTTCTAGTTTATTCATAAATTCATAGATTATATTCATAAGTACTTTTTATAATTTCAATTTTTGAAATGTGTAACATTTTATGACCAACAATATTGGCTCTCTTGAGACATGTTCCATATGCACTTAAATATAATAACTGTTGTACTGTTTTGGAATACAGTGTTCTATAAACATTGGTTAGGTCAAGTTGTTGACAGTGTTTTCAAGTTTTCTATATCCTTACTGATTTTCTCTCTACTTGCTATCAATTACTATAAACTGAATGGTGAAGTCTTCAGTTATAATTGTGGGTTTATTTCTCCCTATACTATTATTAGTTTTTGCTCTATATATTTTAAAGCTCTCTTGTTAGATGCATATACATTTAGTATTATTATGGATTCTGGGAGAAATGACCCTTTTATCATCACGTAATGTTGCTCTTTATTCCTGGTAATAGTCACTTTTCTGATGTCTATTTTGATACTGTTACAGCTATTCCAACTTTCTTTCAACAAGTGGTAGCATGATAAATTTTTAGAATCTTTTCATTTTTAGCCTATTTGCATATTTATATTTAAAGTGGCTTTTTTGTGGACCATGCATAGTTGGGCCTCGCTTTTTTATCCAATCTCTCAATCTTTTTATTTTATGTGGTATGTTTACACCAATTATGTTTAATGTATTAATGACATGATTAGATTAAAATGTACCATTTGAGGACTCTCTTCCATTTTTCCTCATCTATTTGTTGTTTCTTTTTAAGGTTTTTCTCCCTTCATTTAGATTTAGTATATTATTCATTATTCCATTTCTATCCCTATCCTCAGCTCATTATTTATGCATTATATAAAATTTTTAGTGGTGTGAGTTGTTGCCCTAGACTTTACAATATAGATTTTTAAATAATCAGAGTTCCTTCAAATAACACATACCACTTTATATATAATATAAGGACCTCACAACAATATACTTTCAATTCCTCCCTCCCATCCTTGGTATTATTGTCATATTTTACTTTTATGTATGCTAAAACATACAATATATTCTTATGTTTTCCTATAGACATCAGTTATCTTTTATAACAATTAAAATAAAAGTATTTACTTTCATTTATTCTGTTTCCAGCGCTCTTCATTTTAACATTCAAGCTTCTTTCTGTGATCATATTCTTTATGCCTAAGGAACTTCCTTTAACATCTTATATAGTGCAGTTCTGTTGGTAATACATTGTCTCAATTTTTCTTAGAGAAAATTTTTGTTTCTCCCTCATAACTTTTTTTCTAATTTTGGAAGAGATTTTCACCAATGATAAAATTTGGGGTGGACAAGGAGTTTTCCCCCAGCACTCTAAAGATGTTACTTCATTGTTTTCTGGTTTGCAGAGTGTCCCAAACGTAGGCTCCTCTAACTCTTGTCAATGTTCCTATATTGATATGTTTTTTTCAGTTTTCCTCATTGTCTTTGGATCTTTGGTTTTCAGCAGTTTGAATATGCCTAGTATTTGTTTGCTTACTTGTTTGCTTTTATGTATTCTAATGCTTGATGGTTTCTGAGCTTCTTGGATCTATGGTTTGGTGTCCATCATTAATTTTTTGGAACATTTTTGGCTATTCAGACATTTCTTCTCAGTTACATAAATTACTCAAGTATATCAATTTTAATATTTTTTACATTGTCTTTCAGCTTTGAATTCTGTTCTTCTATTTTTTCTTTTTCTTTTCAAGTTAAATATTTTGAGATAATTTTAGACTCACAGGAAGCTGTAAGAAACAGCACAGAGAGATTCCTTGTACTTTTTACCCAGTTTCTCCCAGTGGTAACAACTTGAAAATCTATAGTATAAAATCCACACCTAGAATATTGATGTTCACACAAGAATATTGATGTTCACACATTCAATATGTAGAACCTTTTGTTTTTCAGTGCTGCAAAGGTACAAAAATGTATTATCATGCAGTTCGTAGTTCAAAAGTTCGAGACTCATCTCCCTGGGATAAAATCAAGGTGTCAGCAGAATGGAATTCATTTCTGGAGGCTCTAGGAGATAATCCGTTTTCTTGCCATTTCTGACTTCTAGAGGCTGCTCACCTTCCTTGTCTCATGGCCTCTTCCTCCATCTTCAAAGTCAGCAGTAATGGGTTCAGTTCTCATGCTACCATTTCTCTGGTCCTTTTTATCTAATTCCCTCTCCCAGTTTTAAGAACCCCTGTGATTCCATTGGACCCATCTGGATAATTAGGATAATGTCCCTATTTTTTTTCTCATTATGCTTTAACTTCTGGGGTACATGTACAGAATGTGCAGTATTGTTACATAGGTATACATGTGCCATGGTGGTTTGCTGCACCCATCAACCTGACACCTACATTAGGCATTTCTCCTAATGCTATCCCTCCCCTATCCCCCCACCCCTTGACAGGCCCCAGTGTGTGATGTTCCCCTCCCTGTGTCCATATGTTCTCATTGTTCAACTCCCAGTTATGAGTGAGAACATGCGGTGTTTGGTTTTCTGTTCCTGTGTTTGTTGAGAATGATGGTTTCCAGTTTCATCCATGTCCCTGCAAGCGACATGAACTCATCCTTTTTCTGTGTCTGCATAGAATTCTGTGGTGTATATGTGCCACATTTTCTTTATTCAGTCTATCATTGATGGACACTTGGGTTGGTTCCAAGTCTTTGCTATTGTGAATAGTGCCACAATAAACATACATATGCATGTGTCTTTATAGTAGAATGATTTATAATCCTTTGGGTATATACCCAGTAATGGGATTGCTGGGTCAAATGGTATTTCTGGTTCTGGATCCTTGAGGAATCGCCACACTGTCGTCCACAATGGTTGAACTACTTTACACTCCCACCAACTGTGTAAAAGTGTTCCTATTTCTCCACATCCTCTCCAGCATCTGTTGTTTCCCGACTTTTTAATGATCGCCATTCTAACTGGCATGAGATGGTATCTCATTGTGGTTTTGATTTGTATGTCTCTAATGACCAGAGATGATGAGCATTTATTCATATGGTTGTTGGCTGCATAGATGTCTTCTTTTGAGAAGTGTCTGTTCATATCCTTTGTCTACTTTTTGATGTTTTTTTTTTTTCTTGTAAATTTGTTTAAGTTCTTTGTAGATTCTGGATATTAGCCCTTCATCAGGTGGATAGATTGCAAAATTTTCTCCCACTCTGTAGGTTGCCTGTTCACTCTGATGATAGTTTCTTTTGCTGTGCAGGAGCTCTTCAGTTTAATTAGATCCCACTTGTCAATTTTGGCTTTTGTTTCCATTGCTTTTGGTATTTTAGATATAAAGTCTTTGCCCATGCCTATGTCCTGAATGGTATTGCCTAGGTTTTCTTCTAGGGTTTTTATGGTTTTAGGTCTGATGTTTAACTCTTTAATCCATCTGGAGTTAATTTCTGTATAAGGTGTAAGGAAGGGGTCCAGTTTCAGTTTTCTGCATATATGACTAGCCGGTTTTCCCAACACCATTTATTAAATAGGGAATCCTTTCCCCATTGCTTCTTTGGGTCAGGTTTGTCAAAGACCAGATAGTTGTAGATGTGTGGTGTTTTTCTGAGGCCTCTGTTCAGTCCCATTGTTCTATATCTCTGTTTTTGTACCAGTACCGTGCTGTTTTGGTTACTGTAGCCTTGTAGTATAGTTTGAAGTCAGGTAGCATGATGCCTTCAGCTTTATTCTTTTTGCTTAGGGTTGTCTTAGCTATGCGGGCTCTTCTTTGGTTCCATATGAACGTTAAAGTAGTTGTTTCCAATTCTGTGAAGAAAATCAAGATTGATTGGGATAGCATTGAATCTATACATTACTTTGGGCAGTATGGTCATTTTCATGATATTGATTCTTCCTATCCATGAGCATGGAATGTTTTTCCATTTGTGTGTGTCCTCTCTTATTTCCTTGAGCAGTGATTTGTAGTTCTCCTTGAAGAGGTCCTTCACATCCCTTGTAAGTTGGATTCCCAGGTATTTAATTCTCTTTGTAGCAGTTGTGAATGGGAGTTCACTCATGATTTGGCTGTTTGTCTGTTACTGGTGTATAGGAATGCTTGTGATTTTTGCACATTGATTTTGTATGCTGAGACTTTGCAGTAGTTATCAGCTTAAGGAGATTTTGGGCTGAGAAGATGGGGTTTTCCAAAGATACAATCATGTCATCTGTAAACAGAGACAATTTGACTTCCTCTCTTCGTATTTGAATACCCTTATTTCTTTTCTTGCCTGATTGCCCTGGCCAGGACTTCCAATACCATGTTGAATAGGAGTGGTGAGTGAGGGCATTTTTGTATTGTGCCAGTTTTCAAAGGAAATGCTTCCAGTTTTTGCCCATTCAGAATGATATTGGCTGTGGGTTTGTCATAAATAGCTCTTCTTATTTTGAGATACTTTCCATCAATACCTAGTTTATTTAGGGTTTGTTAGCATGAAGCGGTGTTAAATTTTGTCGAAGGCCTTTTCTGCATCTATTGAGATAATCATGTGGTTTCTGTCATTGATTCTGTTTATGTGGTGGATTACATTGATTGATTCGTGTATGTTGAACCAGACTTGCATCTCAGGGATGAAGCCGACTTGATCACAGTGGATAAGCTTTTTGATGTGCTGTTGGATTCGGTTTGCTAGTATTCTATTGAGGATTTTCACCTCGATGTTCATCAGGCATATTGCCTGAAATTTTCCTTTTTTTGTTTTGTCTATGCCAGGTTTTCATACGAGGATGATGCTGGCCTCATAAAATGAGTTAGGGAGGATTCCCTCTTTTTCTACTGTTTGGAATAGTTTCAGAAGGAATGGTACCAGCAAGTCTTTGTACGTCTGGTAGAATTTGGCTGTGAATCCATCTGGTCATGGACATTTTTTGGTTGGTAGGCTATTAATTATTGCCTCAATTTCAGAACTCGTTATTGGTCTATTCAGGGATTTGACTTCTTCCTAGTTTAGCCTTGGGAGGGTGTATGTGTCCAGCAATTTATCCATTTCTTCTACATTTTCTACTTTATTTGTGTAGAGGTGTTTATAGTATTCTCTGATGGTAACTTGTATTTGTAAGATCTGTGGTGATATCTCCTATATCATTTTTTTGTGTGTCTATTTGACTCTTCCCTTTCTTCTTTATTAGTCTGGCTAGTGGTCTATCTATTTTGTTGGTCTTTTCAAACCAGCTCCTGGATTCACTGATTTTTTGAAGAGTTTTTCATGTCTTTATCTCCTTCAGTTCTGCTCTGATCATAGTTATTTATTTTCTTCTGCTAGCTTTTGAATTTGTTTGCTCTTGCTTCCCTAGTTCTTTTAATTGTGATGTTAGGGTGTCGATTTTAGATATTTCCTGCTTTTTCCTGTGGGCATTTAGTGCTATAAATTTCTCTCTCCATGCTGCTTTCAATGTGTCCCAGAGATTCTGGTACCTTGTGTCTTTGTTCTTATTGGTTTCCAAGACCATCTTTATTTCTGCCTTCATTTTGTTATTTACCCAGTAGTCATTCAGGAGCAGGTTGTTCAGTTTCTATGTAGTTGTGTGGTTTTGAGTGAATTTCTTAATCCTGAGTTCTAATTTGATTGCACTGTTGTCTGAGAGACTGTTATGATTTCCATTCTTTTTCATTTGCTGAGGAGTGTTTTCCTTCCATTTATGTGGTCAATTTTAGAATAAGTGCGATGAGGTGCTGAGAAGAATGTATATTCTGTTGATTGGGGGTGGAGAGTTCTGTAGATGTCTAATTAAGTCTGCTTGGTCCAGAACTGAGTTCAAGTCCTGAATATCCTTGTTAATTTTGTCTCGTTGATCTAATTTTGACAGTGGGATGTTAAAGTCTCCCACTATTATTGTGTAGGAGTCTAAGTCTCTCTGTAGGTCTCTAAGAACTTGCTTTATGAATCTGAGTCCTCTTGTATTGGTTGCATATATATTTAGGGTAGTTAGCTCTTCTTGTTGCATTGATCCCTTTACCATTATGTAATGCCCTTTGTCTTTCTTGATCTTTGTTGGTTTAAAGTCTGTTTTACTAGAGATTAGGATTGCAATTCCTGCTTTTTTTTTGCTTTCCATTTGCTTGGTAAATATTCCTTCATCTTTTTATTTTGAGCCTATGTGTGTCTTTTCACATGAGATGGGTCTCCTGAATACAGCATGCTGATGGGTCTTGACTCTTTATCCAATTTGCCAGTCTGTGTCTTTTAATTGGGCATTTAGCCCATTTACATTTAAGGTTAATATGTTATGTTCAGTTTGATCTTGTCATTATGATGCTAGCTGGTTAGTTTGTTCATTAGTTGATGCAATGTCTTCATAGTGGTGATGGTCTTTACAATTTGGTATGTTTTTGCAGTGACTGGTACTGGGTGTTCCTTTCCTTGTTTAGTGCTTCTTGCAGGAGCTCCTGTAAGGCAGGCCTGGTAGTGACAAAATCTCTCAGCATTTGCTTGTCTGTAAAGGATCTTATTTCTCCTTTGCTTATGAAGCTTAGTTTGGCTGGATATGAAATTCTGGGTTGAAAATTATTTTCTTTAAGAATGTTGAATATTAGCCCCTACTCTCTTCTGGTTTGTAGGGTTTCTGCAGAGAGATCTGCTGTTAGTCTATGGGCTTCCCTTTGTGGGTAACCCAACCTTTCTCTCTGGCTGCCCTTAACATTTTTTCTTTCATTTCAACCTTGGTTGAATGTGACAATTATCTTTGTGGTATTCTCTGTATTTCCTGAATTTGAATGTTGGCCTGTCTTGCTAGGCTGGGGAAGTTCTCCTGGATGATATCCTGAAGAGTGTTTTCCAATTTGGTTCCATTCTCCCCATCACTTTCAGGCACACCAATCAAACGTCGATTTGGTCTTTTCACATAGTTCCATATTTCTTGCAGGCTTTGTTCAATCCTTTTCATTCTTTTTTCTCTAATATTTATTTCATTAAGTTGATCTTCAATCTCTGATATCCTTTCTTCCACTTGATTGATTTGGCTATTGATACTGTGTATGCTTCACAAAGTTCTCCTGCTATGTTTTTCAGCTCCATCAGGTCATTTATGTTCTCTAAACTGGATATTCTAGTTAGCAATTCATCTAACCTTTTTTCAAGGTTCTTAGCTTCATTAGAACATGCTCCTGTAGCTCGGAGGAGTTTGTTATTACCCACCTTCTGAAGCCTACTTATGTCAATTCATCAAGCTCATTCTCTGTCCAGTTTTGCTCCCTTGCTGTTGAGGAGTTGTGATCCTTTGGAGGAGAAGAGGCGAGAAGAGGCATTCTGGTTTTTGGAATTCTCAGCCTTTTTGGACTGATTTCTTCCCAACTTGGTGGATTTATCTAACTTTGGTCTTTGATGTTGGTGACCTTTGGATGGGGTCTCTGAGTGGATGTGCTATTCCTTTCTGTTTTTTAGTTTTCCTTCTAACAGGCCCCCCTGCTGCAGGTCTGCTGGAGTTTGCTGGAGGTCCACTCCAGACCCTGTTTGCCTGGGTATCACTAGCAGAGGCTGCAGAACAGCGAAGATTGCTGCCTGTTCTTTCTTCTGGAAGCTTCATCCCTAAAGGCTACCTGCCAGCCAGAGCTCTCCTGGATGAGGTGTCTGTCAGCTCCTCCTGGGAGGTGTCTCCCAGTCAGGATACACGGGGGTCAGGGACCTACTTGAGGAGGCAGTCTGACCCTTAGCAGAGCTCCAACGCTGTGCTGGGGGATCCGCTGCTCTCTTCAGAGCTGTCAGGCAGGGAGGTTTAAGTCTGCTGAAGCCGCGACCGCAGCTGCCCCTTCCCCCAGGTACCCTGTCCCAGGGAGATGGGGGTTTTATCTATAAGTTTCTGACTGGGGCTGCTGCCTTTTTTTCAGAGATGCCCTTCCCAGAGGAGAAATCTGGCAGTCTGGCTACAGTGGCCTTCCTGAGCTCTGGTGGGCTCTGCCTGGTTGGAACTTCGGACAGGAAAGCTTTGTTTGTTTACACTGTGAGGGTAAAACCACCTACTCAAGCCTCAGCAATGGGGGACGCCCCTTCCCCCTCCAAGCTCAAGCATCCCAGGTGGATCTCAGCCTCCTGGCGTGCTGGAAGTGAGAATTTCAAGGCATTGGATCTTAGTTTACTTGGTGTTGTTGTGTGGGACCTGCTGAGCCAGACCACTTGGCTCCTTGGCTTCAGCCCCCTTTCCAGGGGAGTGAACGGTTCTGTATCGCTGGCCTTCCAGGTGCCACTGGGGTATGGAAAAAAAGTCTCCTGCAGCTAGTTCAGTGTCTGCTGGAATGGCTGCCCAGGTTTCTGCATGAAACCCAGGGCCCTGGTGGGGTAGGCACCAGAGGGAATCTCCTGGTCTGCGGGCTGCGAAGACCATGGGAAATGCACAGTATCTGGGCCAGAGTGCATGGTTCCTCAGGCTCAGTCCCCCACAGCTTCCCTTGGGTAGAGGAGAAAATTCCCCAACCTCTTGCACTTCCCGGGTGAGGCAATGCCCCACCCTGCTTCTGCTCGCCCTCTGTGGGCCGCACCCACTGTCCAAGCAGTCCCAATGAGATGAACTGGGTACCTCAGCTGGAAATGCAGAAATCACCTACTTTCTGTGTCAATCTCACTGGGAGCTGCAGACCAGAGCAGTTCCTATTCAACTGTCTTGCCACCAAGCTCCTATTTTTGCTTTGTCCTTTCAGTTTGAGTCATTTCTATTGACCTACCTTCAAGGTTTTTGATTCTTCCCTCAGCTGTGCCCACTCTACTGATAAACCTATTGTGAAAAAATCTTTTCTTTTTCATTTGTTGCATTTCCATTTAATCCTTTCTCATATGTTCTACATCTCTACTAAAATTAAGCATCAGTTTTAGCATGTTATCCACCTCGGCTATTAAAATCTTTAATATATTGTAGTTAAACTTTCTTGGATGCTAGCTTCAATATCTGTTTCATATTTGAGTCTAGATGTGCTAACTGCTTTGTGTTTTTCTTAATATATTGATATGCCCCATAACTTTTTAAAGGAAAGATGGACATCTTGTATAAGACAGTATAGACGAAGGTTTTTACGCTTGATAATAAGAATTTATTTCTTCTAGGTGTTGGATGTGGAAAGGTAAAGGTCATCTAGTTAAGATTTCAGTTGGGTTTGGGATTTGTTGCTGCTATGCTTACCGTTAGTAAACCAAGGATTTTAAATTACCCTAGTGTTGACTTTGTGTTTAGGATGAGACATGGTTTGCAAGGTGGATGTTGTCAGTGTCTGCTCCACCCTCAGGTTCGGTCTCCCCTTTGCACTGCACCTCAATGGTGGTCTAGTAATGTGTTTGCTCCTTTTCTGGCAAGAAAATGCTATGGATTTGTTATAGAAAAATCTTTGTTTTTCTGATTAAGCTTTGATGTTAGGCAGCCACTGTGTTTATGGTTCTCCGAGGTGGGGCTTTCTCCGTGATCCTGCCCCAGACCTCCACCTGTAATTAGGTCTGTGATCACTGGGTATATCTGTCCCTGCCCTCCAGAGTTGGAGGGCTTTCTGTGTCCTGCCCCAAGCTTCAATGGGTTTCTACCAGCAGCTTAATGTCAACAGACTTTGTTGTTCTTTACAGTGAAGAAAAGTCCAAGTAGGATTTCATGCCTTTTCTGCAGCAGCTGCTATCCTTCAACCCCAAGTTTATGCAATAGAGATGGCTTTTGTAGAAATCTTACCAATTATTTTTGTGACAACTTGGTGAGGTCCATGGAGAAAACTCTAAGACTGGGTGCTATTTCTCCTTATGTCTATATTCCAGAGAGGCTGCATATTCTCTTGGCAGACAACACTTGCTTTTAGCAATTCATTAAAAATATTAGCTGAATTTTTTTTTTTTTTTTTGAGATAGGGTCTTGCTTTGTCACCCAGGCAGTGACACAATCATGGTTCACTGCAGCCTCAACCTCCTGGGCTCAAGCAATACTTCTGCCTCAGCCTCCCAAGTAGCCAGGACCACAGGCATGTACCACCACATCTGGATAATTTTTGTCTATTTTTTTTTTTAGAGAGAGGGGACACATTATGTTGCCTAGGCTGGTTTCAAACTCCTGGGCTCAAATGACTCTCCCACCTCAGCCTCTCAAAGCATTGGGATTATAGGCATAAGTCACTGTCCTCAACCTGAATTATTTTCACCTATGTGTGGCAGTGTCTTCCTCAGATGAGTAAATGCTTATGTCCTGTCTCTTTATCTTTAGGTTTTGGATTAGTTTGTTACTCGGCAACATCAACTCTATGGTGTGTTCAAGAAAAGTTGTGAATTTGTAGATGGTTAGAATTTTTCTTCTTTCTAGCTTTCTCCATCCTATACAGATGGCCCACAGGCTTTTAATATCAGAAGTTAGTATTTAGAAATAACTATTTGAAATCTCTCATATTAAAGAAGAAGTTGAGACCTAGAGAGATCACACCCCTAACTCAACTATCACTGAGTTGTTCAACATAACAGGTGCATGTTAGAAGGGCAGAAAATTGGAAACAACCTAAATCACCCCTAGGATGTGGTTAAATAAATGACAATATGTCCACGTAAGTGAATGTTATTGAGCCTTTCATGATTTTATAGATAACTTTATTGACACTGGAAAATGTGTATTTTGGCCGGGTGTGGTGGCTCTTGCCTGTTATCCCAGCACTTTGGGAGCCCGAGGCAGGTGGATCACAAGGTCAGGAGTTCGAGACCAGCCTGGCCAACATGGCGAAACATCATCTATACTAAAAATACAAAAACTAGCCAGGTGTGGTGGCACGCGCTTGTAGTCCCAGCTACTCCGGAGGCTGAGGCAGGAGAGTCACTTGAATCCGGGAGATGGAGGTTGCCGTGAGCTGAGATCGAGCCACTGCACTCCAGACTGGGCAAGAGTGAGAATTCATCTCAAAAAATAATAAGTAAAAAAATGTTTATTTCATGAAGAAAATGTAAACAGGAGATTATAAGATAGTAGATACAATATGACTGCTTTTTATTGTAAGAAAAAAGTCATCAATGGCAGCATATGGGGACTTATGGTATCTTGTTTTTATTGGTACAATAATATTTACTGCATTGTAAATCATAATAGATAATTTTATGCATTCTAGGTATAATCTATTGTATTAGTCTGTTCTCACACTGCTAATAATTATAGGCATTTAATGGACTCATAGTTCCACATGGCTGGGGAGTCCACACAATCATGGCACAAGGCAGAGGAGGAGAAAGGCATGTCTTACATGGCAGCAGGCAAGAGCGTGTGCAGGGGAACTCCCCTTTATAAAAACCATCAGATTGCGTGAGACTTATTCACTATCATGAGAACAGCATGGGAAAGACCCGCCCTCCCACGAATTGTGGGAGCTACAATATGAGATTTGGGTGGGGACACAGACAAACCATATCATCTATTTACAGCTATATAGAAGTATATGTACCTCTGGGAACAGGAAAAAAAAATAGTATTAAAGTGGTTGAATTTGCAATGTATGTTTCTCTTTAAGTTTCCTATATTGTAAAAATGAACATAATGTTTTGAGGAAAATATTCATTGTGAATATTTAAGTTTTGTCCAGAGGTCCTGAGTTGGATATGTGAGGTAAGATGCTCGTGAACACTGCAGATAAACTGATGCACACACAGTCACAGCAGCTGATTCTGACTTAGGAACGTTTCACTCTCCTTTTCCTTGGTTCATTTTGGTGGTTAAGATCTCTTCCAGAAGTAACATACATCAAGAAAGAAGAGATTATACATGTCTAGCAAGGCCTGTCAGAAATATATTTGGTGCCCTTGATAATTTCTCAATCAAGACAGAGAACACCAAGGTACAACCACATCGGGCATCGGAGCTGGTACGGCAAAGGGGAAGGAGAGATTCCTACTTCTGTTGATGACACTGGAACCTTGCAAGATGGACATCTTGGAACAATAGACACAGCTGCTTGACCTCAAAGGTGGAGCAAACACTTCTGCATGTTGCAAAGGCTAGTTATTGCCTAGTTGGTAGGCAAAAAAATTTAAATATTTCGCATAAAAGTATAAAATGAATTGAGTCAAGAATTTGACATTTATTCAATTAACAAGTTGGGGTTGGAAGCTAAATTTAAATCTTACACAAAATGAAACTTCCAATTAAAATGTCAAAAGATTGACATCACAGACTGAAAGAACCAGGAACGCTGGAAGCAGGGACCTTTGTTGTTTTTATTCAATAGGAAGGAACATTTCTTTCTTCTCCATATAAACTGGATGTTCTTTGTTGAGCATTGTCACTGCTAAAGTGCTTTTTCATTGTTACACTGCATCAATCGTTTCCCTGTGGCAGGGTACTAATTTATCAGTTGAAAAGCTACTAGGCAATGACTACAAACATTACAGGAAGCAGGTCAATATGATTATCGCAGTCACTCTGTAACCGAGAAACCTAAAATGCAAAGAAAATTATGTAGCCTCAAGTCCCCAGGAAGCCAGTGTCTGCATTTATTGTCTAGATTTAGCTATTTTATTTTCTCAGTCCTTCAGACAACCTTAACGTATTAAAAAAATTGCCTAGGGATGAGATCTTAGTGATTGTCTACACAGAATGTATGTGTGTGTGTGGTTATTTCCAATAAACATTGAGTTCTAGTTTCTCTTTCACGGTCAAGGCCGTGATGCTAAAAAGCTGCAAGAAGTTTTTCCCTGGCTCAGTTATGCTTTTACAAATGTTGCAAAATGGTTCTCTGCTAAATTAGAATAGACAGCTCAAGCCACGCCAGAATCATAAAGCATGTGCATTATTATTCTTAGGTTAGAAATATTTGGAGTGGAGGGTAGATGGTAGCATGGCAGCAAAATATTCTCTAACTCACCAAGATGGTGAATGTAAAAAAGAATGTCAGCAATAATCAATACCATTCTTCACAAAAATAGTAGGCAGAGATCCCGCAGCTTTCATACCCAGTTCATACTAATATCTACAGGTGTGTATTAGTTTGTTCTGGTTCTGAATGTCATAAACATCTCAGGACTAGGTAAAGAATCAAGAAATTGATGGAAATATATGTGAAGCAAAAGAGAGAAAATACTTCCCTCAAGTCTTAATTGCTGAGAAGAGAGAAATCCTGTGTGGATTTTATTTTAACTGAATTAGAATTCAAAGAACAAGGGAGGGAAGGAAAGAGGTGGAAAAGATGCTTAATCATCATGTCAGAAAAGAAATTCTTTCTAATAAATGTGAAATAGGACAATGATGTCATTGCTGTCTTCATTCTATCTCCCAGCATTTTCCCTGTCTTTTTGGGTCTCAATAATTTGGGCTGGGTTGACTAGGAATTCACCATTCAGCAAAGTGGGTAGTGAAAGAAAAAGGTGAACGGAGATGGAAAAGGGAAAGGAAAAAAGTAGAAGAGAAGATGATCAAAGAGCAGGATGAGCAGAGAGAGATGGGCAAAAGAGTCAGTCTCTTCACTGGAGAAAGGAAATAGTATCCTTTATTTCTTTTGGGTCTCCTAAAGAGAGAGAGATAAAATGTGTTGTGTGTGTATTTATATATATTCCAGCAGATGTGAATAAGCCTCCAGCTGTCTATAAGTAATTTTGTCCTTCAATTCCTTAATTTTGGCAAAGTTTGAGGCTTTTTAGGGAGTCAATTTTGAAGACCATGTATATGCAAAGGATAAGTGACTGTCTGTGAAAGTCATTATCTTTATTTTTAAAGAGGCATTTGGGTAAAGGAAGTCAAACTCCTAATACCCAGCCATTGGTCATGCATCTGAAAGCACACACAAAAAAGGGAAATTCATGCAGTTGTATGCAATTATGGAAAGTGCAGAAAAACCATCTGTTCTTGGAAATAAAATCTTCCTCAATCCCCTGGATGTCAGAAGCCCAAGTGAATGTGGGGGAAGTGACTGTTAAAACTAATTTTGTATGTGAAAAGTATGTATGCTTTATCCAAACGGAACTGCACACCCCTGGAAGGTTCTATTAAATTTTTTCCAGTGAATTGACAAATGTTTTTTACAAAACTATCTCCAGTATTGTTCTTGAAGCATGACTAGTCTCCAGATTCACCGATGGGCCATGTCAATCATCAGTACATGCACATGTTATTTGCAAATGGAATTCAGGTCAAGAGCAAGACACTGTAAGCTTAAAAGGAAAGTTTTTGAAATGCAATGTTATTTATCTGTTTTAACCTGTAAAAAGCAGATCAAGCATCCAGTGAGTTAACAAATCTGACACTGACAGATGCAATGGGTTGAGGATGGGTGTGGACAGAAAGGCTCCTCCCACCTCTACATTACCCCAGGAGTCTTCACTTTCACAACCTTCATTACACTACTTTTGGGAAGCACTGCCTAAGTTATCTCACTGGAGCCTCCAATTTCTACAACTTAGTACACAGTTGCTTAGCTCTTCTATACTTGATTTATATGTGATTAATTTCAAAGTATGTACATGTTACTTGTAAATCTTTGAGGGCGCTTTTCTGAGTTTCCTGCTGCTCTGCCTAAAATGCAAATTGTTTATAACCTTCCACGTGACTGTTTTCCCACCTGCCAGTATCGACCTGGCTTTACTAGAAAATTTATTATCTTACAAAAGCTTTTCCCTAAGGTGGAATAAAAACTCCACAGGGGGCGATATAGTGGGGGTGAGAGGTCTCTCTCAGCTGAAATAGCTTCCCACCTCTCCTCTCTTCATTCTCCTTTTTACTTACATTCCTTTCACAGAAGAAATCGTTCTTTTTTGAGAGGGAGCAAGAACAGGGCTTGATATTTTACTTAAGAAAAAAAACTCAAATGATCAAGGTTTGAACTGTGATTATCATTATGCAGCCATATTTCTAGAACAAGCTGCTTTTACCATCTTGAGATTTCAATGACCTTTTGAAAGAAAGCATCTTCTCCAGTACAAGTTGTAACTTTTATTTATGGGAAATTTAAAAAAGACTGTCACATCCTTAGTCTGATAAATAGGTTGTGTGTGGCTTTAAAGGAAATGAGAAAAAGCCTGCCAGCAACCAGTGGGATGTAAAACATAGACTGTGAAAAAAAGCATGTCTCAAACCTTCACAATGGTAAACACTTGGAAACCAATGAACAGCCCTTAGATTCTATTCTGACTGATAGGTGTGATTAAGGAAAAGACGAAAGCTGATGCTATTCTAAAATACAGTTGTAGTAAATTCTTACAATTTCATGTTGTCTTGGCATCCCTTTTAAATGTAGGTTTCACTTTCTCATACCAAAAGCAGCGCCCAGTCACCCTTGATGCAATTTCCGGTGCTATACCACACCCAAATGGCTCAAGCTGGTGGCCAGAGATAAGAACTCGGAAGCATCTCTGCCACCTGCCTGACTGGATTCCTCGTGTTCCCAGCGTGCCCTTTAAGTGGGCCATCAGGCGTTTACCTGGGAATTTAAAGTGACACACACCCTGTTCCCTTGTACAAACTACTAGCTGCCATGTATTCTCCATCTCTGCCTGACTTTTCAATCCTTCCTCGCATAACCCAGGGATGAAGCACTTCTCCGCGTCGCACCCTGACTCATTATGCTGTCCTTGCCCAGGATCTGTAAGTAAAAGTCTTTGAACTTGCTTCCTGTTGTGGTGGTATATTGAATTTGCACCATCTGAAGAACCAGGGGCTGTCCCAGGCTGGGTTTTCCCTGGGAAACTGGGGAGAACACAAGGTTGGGCTCCCAGTGCCACAGCAATGGTCAGGGAGGCATAAACTGGACATGGGTCAGACAAGAGCCACAAGGGCATCTGCCAGCATAAACAAGCTGCCTGTATGAGAGACCCTCCTGGTCACAGGTGGCACAACTGGGCACTAGGCTGTCCTCCAGTCAAAAGAAGCATCCCATAAGAGGCACACAGCAAACATCCACGTTCAGCTCCCCTTCATTTCCTGTTAAGACAAGGTGGCTAGCCGCTCTGGTGCTGAAACCCCAAGTTAGCTGGGCCCTCTCAAAACAACACTTGCCTCTATTTACCCATGTTCATGCACATGTGTGTGTGTACACACACACACACACACACACCCTGATGGAAGCCACTGCATACCACTAGACTTTTCTCTTTGGCACAGATGCATCGTTCAACTCCCAAGCCCGAAACAAATCCCAAGATTATTAAAAGTGAATATGTCAGGGAAGACACTGATTTTATTCAGCAAGTGATTTTCCACCTCTTTAGTTACTGACTCATTATGCTCTCCTTGCATATCACTAATAGTTATGGAACTTTTTTCTAAGTAATTCACATATGTGACATCTACATTTTACTTGAAGTTATTGACCAAATAGATGCTGACTGATAACATAGTTTTTCAGGAAGGAAGTTAACTTGGGGAAAATGGAGAAATTAATCCTTCTTTAAAATTCACAGACTAGTGATATATCTTATGAGCCACTGTAGTTAGTGGTATGATATGCTTGAATGTTCACTGAGTTGAGTTGTACATGTAATTCTGTTACTGACAAAATGAAAGGTCCAAAGAATGAAGCCTAATTTGCCTTTATAAATTAGATTTACCATTATTCCTACTATAAAGTCATAGTCACTTGCTTTCTGGTAGCCTTTTGAGAGTGACAGACATAATAATGATAGTAATAATAACAATGATAAATAGTAGCCATGTTGGCTATAACAGGGTCCTGGGTAGACACAGTGACTGATAGCAGCATTCACAGTGACAACTATAATAACTAACTATATTAGTTTGTTCTCATGCTGCTAATAAAGACATATCTGAGACTGGGTAATTGATAAAGAAAAAGAGGTTTAATGGACTCACAGTTCCACATGGCTGGGAAGGCCTCACAATCATGGCAGAAGGCAAAGGAGGAGCAAGGGCACATCTTACATGGCAGCAGGCAAGAGACAGCATGTGCAGGGGAACTGCCCTTTATGAAAGCATCAGATCTCATGAGACTTATTCATTATCACGAGAACAGCATGGGAAAAACCCATCTCCATGATTCAATTACCTCCCACCAGGTCCCTTCCATGACATGTGGGGATTATGGGAGCTATAATTCAAGATGAGATTTGGGTGGGGACACAGTCAAACCGTATCACTAACATTTATGGAACCTTTAATAACTGCCTGATGAAGTTCCAAGTATTTCACATACGTGATATTGTTAAGTCCTCACAAAAACACTGAGTATCAGGCTTTCATCTCCATGTTACAAAAGAGGCAACCAAGGCACAGAGAGGTACAGAAACTTATCCAAAATCACACATCCAGTAAATATATCCATAGATGTGGATTGCCTATGTGAAAACAATGTGTGTCGTGCATCATGGTACATGTAAAAACAAAATAATTTTGCATACTAGATACCCTTTTGTGCAGAGATTTAGGTGGGCAATTTGCTCATTCACATGTGTTTACATTGCTGCATATAAATGAATGTTTGCTTGAGGAGGAAGTGGTTCCTCACCAGGTTGCACAACCAAATATACTGAGCAAGTATTTTCAAAATGCACATGCTGAGGTGCCACTGCAAACCAATGGAACCAGAATCCCCAGCATTTACAAAAACAAACACCCAGTGAGAATGATGCATCTTGATTAAGAACAGCTGGTCTTTTAGTAATCTTATAGATGTCTGTTTCTCCATGTCATCATAATGGTTAACAATCGCCTTTAAAGAAAGTCTTTGATTGAACACAAATAATACATTAATTGGACTAACAAATCAAACATGCCTGTCTTTATACTACCAGGGTAATATGAACATGTCACCAGTGAAATTTTTTGTTTTCATTTAAGGAATACTTTTTTGATTATTTAGTCTGGTAACTATCAGCATATCAAAGAAGATGTGAAAAGAAGCACTTTGAAGCTACAAGAACTCCACTGCAGCCTAGGCAGAGGTGAGATGACAAAAATGTTTGGCTAAAATAGTTTTGGCAATGAGAGCTTTTCTGAAGTCAAAGTTTATAGTACTAAGTAAGAATATATATAATAATTCCTTATTAAACAACACAAATTTAAGATTACAGTAATTTGGGGTTACAGAATACATTTCCACTATTTATGAAGTGAGAGCCTCTTAAAAGTTTTGGAGCATTCATCTTTAACTCAGTGAAAGGTACCAATATATTTTGAGTACCACTGATGATAAGCAAACCAAGCTTGTTAGGAATGAGTTATTGGCTCATTAAAACAACAGTCTGCTGCTACACATCTGTTTGACAATTGGATCTGAGGCTGCTTTGATGTGGTATATGAAGTATGCATTTTAAAACACTAAAATACCACTCTTTAAAGGTATTCTATATGTCAGACTTCACTCATCCACACAGCTTATCCATAAGATTTTAATGAAGTTTTTTTTTTTGTACCACCCCCCATGATTCCATTACTGAATGTTCATAATGAACTTCTGGACCTCTGCTACTTACAAAGACAAAGAAAAGGGAGAAGAGAGAAGGCCCTAATGAATTTATGCCCATAACATAAGTGTAATTAAGAATTTCAAATGACTCCATGGGGCTGGGAGTGCTTTAATTCCCCCATAAACAATGTATATTAATACTGAAAGGCCTTTCTTAATACACATGAAGGCTACCTTTCTAGGGCAACCATTAGTATCCCCCAAAACATGAAAAAAGGGTATGGCTGGAAAGATGGCTAAATAGGAAGAGCTCCGGTCTGCAGCTCCCAGCAAGATTGACACAGAAGGCAGGTGATTTCTGCATTTCCAACTGAGGTACCAGGTTCATCTCATTGGGAATGGCTTGACAGTGGGTGCAGCCCATGGAGGGTGAGCCGAACCAGGGTGGGGTGTCACCTCACCTGGGAAGTGCAAGGGGTCAGGGAATTTTCTCCCCTACCCAAGGGAAGCCGTGAGGCACTAAGCCTGAGGAACCATGCACCTCAGCCCTGATACTGCACTTTCCCCACAGTCTTCAAAACCCATAGACCAGGAGGTACCCTCCAGTGCCTACCCCACTAGGGCCCTGGGTTTCAAGCACAAAACTGGGTGACCATTCGGGCAGACACTGAACTAGCCGCAGTTTTTTTTCCACACCCCAGTGGCTCCTGGAATGCCAGCGAGACAGAACTGTTCACCCCCCTGGAAAGGAAGCTGAAGCCAAGGAACCAAGTGGTCTGGTTCAGTGGGTCCCAACCCCATGGAGTCCAGCAAGCTAAGATCTGCTGGCTTGAAATTGTCGCTGCCAGCACAGCACCAGTCTGAGATCAACCTGGGATGCTCGAGCTTGGCTGGGGGAGGGGAGTCCACCATTGCTGAGGCTTGAGTAGGTAGTTTTACCCTCACAGTGTAAACAAAACCGCCAGGAAATTCGAACTGGGTGGAGCCCACTGCAGCTCAGCTAGGCTGCTATGGCCAGACTGCCTCTCTAGATTTCTCCTGTCTGGGAAGGGCATCTCTGAAAAAAAGACAGCAGCCCCAGTCAGGGATAACTTCTAGATAAAACCCTCATCTCCCTGGGACAGAGCACCTGGGGGAAGGGGCGGCTGTGGGCGCAGCTTCAACAGACTTAAACGCCCCTGCCCAACGGCTCTGAAGAGAGCAGCAGACCTCTCAGCACAGCGTTTGAGCTTTGCTAAGGGTCAGACTGCCTCTTCAAGTTAGTCCCTGACTCTCATGTATCCTGACTGGAAGACAACTCCCAGGTGGAGCCAACAGATACCTCATGCAGGAGAGCTCCAACTGGCATCTGGCACGTGCTCCTCAGATGAAGATTCAAGAAAAAAGGCAGCAATCTTTGCTGTTCTACAGCCCTGCTAGTGATACCCAGGCAAACAGGGTACGGAGTGGACCTCTAACAAACTCCAGCAGACCCACAGCAGAGGGACCTGTTGGAAGGAAAACTAATAAACAAAAAGGAATAGCACATCTACTCAGCAACCCCATTGGAAGATCACCAACAACAAAGACCAAAGGTAGATAAATCCACGAAGATGGGGAGAAACCAGTGCAAAAAGGCTGAGTATTCCAAAACCCAGAACACCTCTTCTCCAAAGGATCACACGTCCTCAACAGCAAGAGAACAAAACTGGATGGGGAATGAGTTTGATGAATTGACCATAAGTAGGCTTCAGAAGGTGGATAATAACAAACTCCTCCGAGCTAAAGGAGCTTGTTCTAACCCAATGCAAGGAAGCTAAGAACCTTGAAAAAAGGTTAGACGAATTGCTAACTAGAATATTCAGTTTAGAGAAGAACATAAATGACCTGACGGAGCTGAAAAACACAGCACGAGAACTTCGTGAAGCATACACAAGTATCAATAACCAAATCGATCAAGCTGAAGAAAGGATATCAGAGAGTGAAGATCACCTTAATGAAATAAAGCTAGAAGACAAGATTAGAGAAAAAACAATGAAAAGGAATGAATAAAACCTGCAAGAAATCCAGGACTATGTGAAAAGACCAAATCTACATTTGATTGGAGTACCTGAAAGTGACAGAGAGAATGGAACCAAGCTGGAAAACACTTTTAGGATATTATCCAGGAGAACTTCCCAACCTAGCAAGACAGGCCAACATTCAAATTCAGGAAATACAGAGACCACCACAAAGATACTCCTCGAGCAGAGCAACCCCAAGACACATAATTGTCAGATTCAACAGGGTTGAAACAAGGGAAAAAGTGTTATGGGCAGCCAGAGAGAAAGGTCGAGTTACCCTCAAAGGGAAGCCCATCAGACTAACAGCAGATCTCTCTGCAGAAACCCTAGAAGCCAGAAGAGAGTGGGGCCAGTATTCAACATTCTTAAAAGAATTTTCAACTCAGAATTTCATATCCAGCCAAACTGAGCTTCATAATTGAAGGAGAAATAAAATCCTTTACAGACAAGCAAATGCTGAGAGATTTTGTTACAACCAGGCCTGCCTTATAGGAGCTCTTGAAGGAAGCACTAAACATGGAAAGGAACACCCAGTACCAGTCGGGTGTTTTGCAAAAACATACCAAATTGTAAAGATCATCGACACTAGGAAGAAACTGCATCTACTAATGGGCAAAATAATCAGTTAGCATCATAATGATAGGATCAAATTCACACATAACAATATTAACCTTAAATGTAAATGGGCTAAATGTCCCAATTAAAAGATACAGACTGGAAAATTGGACAAGAGTCAAGACCCATCAGTGTGCTGTATTCAGGAGACCCATTTCACATGGAAAAAAACCACATAGGCTCAAAATAAAGAGATGGAGAAATATTTACCAAGCAAGTGGAAAGCAAAAAACGAGCAGGAGTTGCAATCCTAATCTCTAATAAAACAGACTTTAAACCAACAAAGATCAAAAAAGACAAAGAAGGGCATTACATAGTGGTAAAGGGATCAATGCAACAAGAAGAACCAACCATCATAAATATATATGCACCCAATACAGGAGCACCCAGATTCATAAAGCAAGTTCTTAGAGACCTACAAAGAGACCTAGACTCCCACACAATAATAGTGGGAGACTTTAACACCCCACTGTCAATATTAGACCAATGAGACAGAAAATTAACAAGGATATTCAGGACTTGAACTCAGTTCTGGACCAAGCAGACCTAATAGACATCTAAGAACTCTCCACTCCAAATCAACAGAATATACATGCTTCGCAGCACCTCAATGCACTTATTCTAAAATTGACCACATAAATGGAAGGAAAACACTCCTCAGCAAATGCAAAAGAACAGAAATCATAACAGTCTCTCACACTACAGTACAATCAAATTAGAACTCAGGATTAAGAAATTCACTCAAAACTGCACAACTACATGGAAACTGAACAACCTGCTCCTGAATGACTACTGGGTAAATAACAAAATGAAGGCAGAAATAAAGATGTTCTTTGAAACCAATGAGAACAAAGACACAATGTACCAGAATCTCTGTGACACACTGAAAGCAGTGTGGAAAGGGAAATTGATAGCACTAAATGCTCACAAGAGAAAGCAGGAAAGATCTAAAATCGACACCCTAACATCACAATTAAAAGAACTAGAGAAGCAAGAGCAAACAAATTCAAAAGCTAGCAGAAGACAAGAAATAACTAAGATGAGAGTAGAAGTGAAGGTGATAGAGACACAAAAAACCCTTCAAAAAATCAATGAATCCAGGAGCTGGATTTTTGAAAAGATCAACAGAATAGATGGACTGCTAGTCAGATTAATAAAGAAGAAAGAGAGAAGAATCAACTAGACACAAGAAAAATGATAAAGGGGATATTACCACAGATCCCACAGAAATACAAACTACCATCAGAGAATACAATACACACCTCTACGCATATAACCAGAAAATCTAGAAGAAATGGATAAATTCCTGGACACATACACCCTCCCAAGTCTAAACCAGGACAAAGTCAAATCCCTGAATAGACCAATAACAAGTTCTGAAATTGAGGCACTAATTAATAGCCTACCAACCAAAAAAAAAAAAAAAAAAAAAAAAAAAAAATAAGTCCGGGACCAGATGGATTCACAACCAAATTCTACCAGAGGTACAAAGAGGAGATGGTATCATTCCTTCTGAAACTATTCCAAACAATAGAAAAAGAGGGAATCCTCCGTAACTCATTTTATGAGGCCAGCATCATCCTGATACCAAAACCTGGCAGAGACACAGCAAAAAGAGAAAATTTCAGGCCAATATCCCTGATGAACATGGATGTGAAAATCCTCAATAAAATACTGGCAAACTGAATCTGGCAGCATATCAAAAAGCTTATCCACCACGATCAAGTGGGCTTTGTCCCTGGGATGCACGGCTGGTTCAACATATGCAAATCAATAAACATAATACATCACATAAACAGAACCAATGACAAAAACCACATGATTATCTCAATAGATGCAGAAAAGGCCTTTGACAAAATTCAACACCCCTTCATACTAAAAACTCTCAATAGACTAGGTATCAGTGGAACATATCTCAAAATAATAAGAACTATTTATGATAAACCCACAGCCAATATCATCCTGAATGGGCAAGAACTGGAAGCGTTCCCTTAAAACCAGCATAAGACAAGGATGCCCTCTTTCACTATTCCTATTCAGTATAGTATTGGAAGTTCTGGCCAGGGCAATCAGGCAAGAGAAAGAAATAAAGCGTATTCAAATAGGAAGAGAGGAAGTCAAATTGTCTCTGTTTGCAGATGACATGATTGTGTATTTAGAAAACACCACTGTCTCAGTGCAAAATCTCCTTAAGCTGATAAGCAACTTCAGCAAAGTCTCAGAATACAAAATCAATGTGCAAATATCACAGGTATTTCTATACACCAATAATAGACAAACAGCCAAATCATGAGTGAACTCCCATTCGTGATTGCTACTAATAGAATAAAATACCTAGGAATAGAACTTACAAGGGATGTGAAGGACTTCTTCAAGAAGAACAACAAACCACTGCCCAAGGAAATAAGAGAGGACACAAACAAAAAACATCCCATACTCATGGATGGGAAGAATCAATATGAAAATGGCTACACTGGCCAAAGTAATGTATAAATTCAATGCTATCCCCATCAAGCTACCATTGACTTTCTTCATAGAATTGGAAAAAGCTACTTTAAACTTCATATGGAACCAAAAAAGAGCCTGCATAGCCAAGACAATCCTAAGCAAAAAGAATAAAGCTGAAGGCATCATCCTACCTGACTTCAAACTATACTACAAGGCTGCAGTAACCAAAACAGCATGGTACTGGTATAAAACCAGACATACAAGACAATGGAACAGAACAGAGCCCTCAGAAATAATACCACACATCTACAACTATCTGATCTTTGACAAACCTGACCCAAAGAAGCAATGGGGAAAGGATTCCCTATTTAATAAATGGTGTTGGGAAAACTGGCTAGCCATATGCAGAAAACTGACACTGTACTCCTTCCTTACAGTTTATACAAAAATTAACTCAAGATGGATTACAGACTTAAACATAAGATGGAAAATCACAAAAATCCTAAAAGAAAACCTAGGCAATACCATTCAGGACATAAGCATGGGCAAAGACTTCATGTCTAAAACACCAAAAGCGATGGTAACAAAAGCCAAAATTGACAAATGGGATCTAATTAAACTAAAGAGCTTCTGCACAGTAAAGGAAACTATCATCACAGTGAGCAGGCAACCTACAGAATGGGAGAAAATTTTTGCAATCTATCCCTCTGACAAAGGGCTAATATCCAGAATCTACAAAGAACGTAAATTTACAAGAAAAAAAAAAAAAAACATCAAAAAGTGTCCAAAGGATATGAACAGACACTTCTCAAAATAAGACATTTCTGCAGCCAACAAACATACGAAAAAAAGCTCATCATCACTGGTCATCAGAGAAATGCAAATCAAAACCACAATGAGATACCATCTCATGCCAGTTAGTATAGGGATCATTAAAAAGTCAGGAAACAACAGATGCTGGAGAGGATGTGGAGAAATAGGAAAGCTTGTACACTGTTGGTGGGAGTGTAAATTAGTTCACCCATTGTGGAAGACAGTGTGATGATGATTCCTCAAGGATCTAGAACCAGAAATACCATTTGAGCCAGCAATCCCATTACTGGGTATATACCCAAAGGATTATAAATCATTCTACTATAAAGACACATGTATACGTATGTTCACAATAGCAACCCAAATGTACATCAATGATAGACTGGATAAAGAAAATGTGGCACATATATACCATGGAATACTATGGAGCCATAAAAAAGGATGAGTTCATGTCCTTTGCAGGGACATGGATGAAGCTGGAAACCATCATTCTAATCAAACTAACACAAGAACAGAAAATCAAACACCGCACGTTCTCACTCATAAGTGGGAGTTGAACAATGAGAACAGATGGACACAGGGAGGGTAACATCACACACTGGAGCCTGTTGGGTGGTGGGGGGCTAGGGGAGGGATAGCATTAGGAGAAATACCCAATGTAGGTGATGGGTGCAGCAAACCACCATGGCATGTGTATACCTATGCAACAAACCTGCACGTTTTGTACCTGTACCCTAGAACTTATAAAAATAAAAAAAAGTTTGCACTGAAGAGCAAACAAAAACCACAACAATTCCAGATAAATGTTTTTAAATTAGAGCAGGTCAACCTAATTGTTTTCTGCTTTTCAGACTGGCAACGTTTGAGAATTTCATGATTTTCCATAAAATCGATAAATAAATATTCCTCTTTCAAAAGGAGTGCAGGGTCCCTCTGCTGGGATCCAGGAACAAAGCGAACAAGGCCTTCAGACAGGGGATTTCCACTGGTCCTTTGTCACTACCGAGCCCAAAAGTGCATGGGCAGCAAGTTACCAAATCGCCTTCCGTAAGGTCTACAAACCCATCTGGGACACATGGCAGGGACCAACACGGGCGAGTCTGGTGCAAAGAAAGATTCAGGCTTTGACATTGGGGGCCCAGGCTGGATGTGAATTGCCGGTCTTTTACCATTGGGCTGGTGCCCACTTTTTGGAATAGGTGCTAATCAACTGTCTGCATTTAGATAAAATGGGTTAATTGATAACAAATGTATATGTTCCCTGAGCTATCCGTGGTACTGAGCGATTTCTTTCTTTGTTTTTTTTTTTTTTTTTTTTTTTTATACTTTAAGTTCTAGGGTACATGTGCACAACATGCAGGTTTGTTACATATGTATACATGTGCCATGTTGGTGTGCTGCACCCATTGACTCGTCATTTACATTAGGTATATCTCGGTTTTCTAACAACCCTCCAGGTTAAAGCTTATCCAGCATCTAGAACTATAATATCTTCACCCAGTCTCTATGTGCTGAAATGCTATTGTGATTGCTCATATATACACTTGCCATTTATATGTTCATTATGAACCTTTAGCTATTCTATCTTTCTGCACGTATTATTGGTGCTCTAACCTATCTTGTGTTCCAGCTTCCAGACTTCCCATGTTCCAACTCCACTTCTGCTGGAGGCAGAATAGAAACCCCGTCAGTTATCACAACTCAGTAAGTCCCAGCACAATGCACTTGCATTGCTCTTCTCTGTGAGGTCCCTCACTGTGTCCTGGAGAGAAAAGAAGCTTTTAACATGAGAATTTTTCTTCACAAATCCATCATAAGGCTATCTTTTTCTTCCTAGATGCTTTCCAATGACTACTCTGGTGCTGACTTTCCCAGGCTATTTTCAAAGCATAGGTTTTCAGGAAGACAAGATGGTGTTGTTGCAATGATTCTGTTCAGAGAAAAGGATGTTCATATTCTGCCAGCTACAAATGCATTAATTAACACTCAAATCACAATGAAGTCTCCACAGAATCACAAGCTGCTGCCATGTTGCAGAATCTGTTATTATAGAATGAAACAAAAATGATGATTGACTTTAGAAAATAAGTACTACATTCCACCCTATCAAGAAGCCACTGATCCCTCCATGTCTAGAAAGGACATAAACATGTTATAATTCAGAAAAATGGCTGATTTTGTGTCTTTACATTCTACTCCAGTGCAAAGATACTTCGCTGTGGGATGGAAAACAATTCGAGGCTAATTATCAGAGTCCTCTTCAACACTGCAGTATATCCAGAAATTACCCAGGGAACACGTAGACGGTTGCCAAAGGGGAGCTGAATATTCAGGGAACCCTGAAGAGAATATTTGAATTGTTATATCCAGTTGTTCATCTACTTGTTTTATACAATTGCATGAGCAATCACTTGCAGGTGAGCCACTCATGCAGCACAATGTGGGAGGCGACAGAGTGGCATGAGTGGGGCAATTACCTTCTCTCCTGGAGACTTTTATGGTGTAGATTTCTTGTGCCCCTAATCAGAACATTGCAAGCCCTAGGGAAGCATTGGGGACAGACCCTTAGCAAAATGTCCCGTTATTTTCAGCAAGGCAGTGAACTAATGGGGGCAAGGGGAGCAGAGGGAGCATTCTGTTCCAGGACAATCAAAGGAGGCTTTGTCTGCAGGGAATTTAAAAATAAATTCTAAAAGCTCAGTTGGTTTATCTGGTACCAGCAATTCTAAACAATGTCAGTGATTAAAGACTCTTTTGACAGGCAGAGGACTCGATTTCTTCCCACCCCTATTCTCTCAGTCCCTCACTGTCAGCCAGTGCTGCGCTGCTGCGAAGATATTCAATGCTGTGTTACCCTTGTCTTCTTTGGATTTACCTGAGCCTGTGCTGCCCTGGGCTGTGGTTTCTAACCAGAAATCACTGTAGGTAGCACAGGTAGAATTGAGTGTGTATAGGCCAGGCATGGTGGCTCACGTCTGTAATCCCAGCACTTTGGGAGGCCGAGGTGGGCAGATCACTTGAGGTCAAAAGTTTGAGACCATCCTGGCCAGCAAGGTGAAATCCCACCTCTACTGAAAATACAAAAATTAGCCGGGCATGGTGGTGCATGGTGGTGGTCCCAGCTACTCGGGAGGCTGAGGTAGGAGAATTGCTTGAAGCCAGGAGGCAGAGATTGCAGTGAGCTGAGATTTTGCCACTGCACTCCAGCCTGGGCGACAGAGCAAGACTCTGTCTCAAAACAAAACTAGAATTTTGTGTGTGTGTGTGTGTAGGGAGGACAGTTCATGGTTAACCTGTGAGCTACTTTCAGTGTTTCAAATATCACACTTCCATTGCACACTCACTAAAATCTCAAGTGCTTTTGCTTTTAGTTTAAATTATTTAAACATAGCAGGGTAATGCTTATGCAGGGTGGTGAGTGGTACACACAGGCGTTGGGATCAGGCTGACCTAGGTGGAGTCCTGGCTCTGTCACTGACCAGATGTAAGCCCTGGGAAACTAGGGCACTCATTGTGAGATGTGGATATTCCTATATTTCAGCCTACCTTACAAAGAGCTAGAAGAGGGCTAGAGGAATAAGTGTAAAATATTCTATATAGGGCTGAAGACACAGGAAATGCTCAATAAATTGTAGCTTTTATTACATACTGACCAGAAGCTGTTATTGACACTTATTTCAATAGTTGTATATATATGCATATATATCAATATATATTTAATGAGACAATAGAATATCCTAGGTTTCCATTCCCCTCCCTGTAATATCAATGAAGAGATGTGTGTTGAGTAATGATAGTGCCAAACTATATTAGTTCCTTAAAAAAAAGGAATTAGAAAAAAAATATCAAAATATAAGGTCCATAGGGAAGATAACAATATTTTTGCCAGAGAAAGATGTTCTAAAATAGTAGTTCTCAAACTTGAATGTGCATAGGAATCACCTGGATGGCTTGTTAGAACTAAATTTCTGGCTCCAGAGTTTCTATTTAATAGGTCTGTGTTGGAACTCAAGGATTTGCCAGGTAGGGTGGGCGTGGTGCCTCATGCCTGTAATCCCAGTACTTTGGGAGACCAAGGCAGGAGGATTGCTTGAGCTTAGGAGTTTGAGATCAGCCTGGGCAACATAGGGAGACCCTGTCTCTACAAATAATTTTGAAAAATTAACCAAGTGTTATGGTGCCTATCTATGTTTCCAGATACTTGGGAAGCTGAGGCAGGAGGGTCACCTGAGCCCAGGAGGTCAAGGCTGCAGTGAGCTGAGATCATGCCACTGCACTCCAGCCTAGGTGACAGAGGGAGACTAGGTCTCAAAAAAAAAAAAAAAAATCCCAGGTGGTAAAGCAGCTTCTGCTCCTGGTCTAAGGATCGTGCTGAGAACCACTGTGCGAGAAGTCAGTACTTCTAGACTTTAACATGCACACAAATCACCTGGGGTGATTTGAACTTATTAAAATTGAGACTCTCATTCAATAGGTCGGAGGAAGGGCATGAGAATTCTGCATTTCTAACAAGCTCTCAAACGATGCCAATACTGCCGGTCTGCAGATCACACTTGGAGTAGCAAGGCAGTAGGGCTGCTGCGTCTGATACAGTAGTGAAAAGCCACATGTAGCTATTGAACCCTTAAAATGTGGCTAGACCCAACGGACAAATGTTCATATGTGTAAAATACACACTGGATTTAGGAGACTTAGTATCAATAATGGAAAATATATCGATAATTTTTAATATTGATGTGTTGGGTTAAATAATTTTTGGCTTTAAATTTTTTTTAACATGCATAAGATTTAGCATCACGTACATGGTCTCATTATACTTCTATTGGATAGCCCTGCTGTAGAGAACATTAAACAGCCTCTGCCTCCTGAGCCCAACACTAGTCTTGAAGCAGCTCCAATGTGCCACACTGACTGCTTTGTAAAAATGTCTCTTCAATGTCTTTTTTTTTTTTTTTTTTTAAGACAGAGTCTCGCTCTGTCACCAGGCTGGACTGCAGTGGCAAGATCTCCGCTCACTGCAACCTCTGCCTCCCAGGTTCAAGCGATTCTCCTGCCACAGCCTCCTAAGTACCTGGGACTACAGGTACACACCACCATGCCTAGCTAATTTTTAGTAGAGACGGGGTTTCACCATGTTGGCCAGGATGGTCTCAATCTCTTGACCTCATGATCCTCCTGCCTCGACCTCCCAAAGTGCTGGGAAAATACTTCTTTCATTAAGTCAAAAATCTTCAATGGTTCTCCACTGTAGAAAAGATAAACCTCAAACTTTTAAATTTAGCATCCCAGGCCATCCACAGTCTACACAATCTTCTTTGCCAATGTATGTATAGTTGCTTCCCTAAAGACAGAGCGCAAAAGTATTTGCTGTTTGATTAATGATGATTCTGATCCATATTTTAAAGGGAGAAGTCAATTGGTCTTGCCTGACATCTGCCTCTCCTCTCATGCAGTTGTTCCCCGCACATCTGGAAGCCCTGCAGCTCTGGGAGCTAATGAATCCTCTCCCAGTGGCAAATAACTCACAACTGCTCTGTCACTCAGGTTAAACTCAACAAGTGAAACTTTCCGATACTTGGCCATCAGTATCCCTAAGAAACCCAATACATTTTTTGTTTGTTTGTTTGTTTGTTTCTCCAGAGGCATTCTCCAAATTGGTGTGAGTTTTAAGTGTTTTTGAAAAATTGTTGACTTTTAAAACTATTCTGAGATTATTTATACCTAACCTGTATCTCTGTCTCTATCTGTATCATCTCCAGGGCTTATTCCCGACCTTTACTTACACCCCTTGATTATATGTCATCTTCACTTTGTGATGGTCTTTGTTCCCAAATTCTCAAATACATTCAAGGGCAAATAGAAAGCCAACTATAGCACTGGCAGGGCGCCATGGCTCACGCTTGTAATCCCAGCACTGTGGGAGGCCGAGGCAGGTGGATCACTTGACATCAGGAGTTCAAGATCAGCCTGGCCAACATAGTGAAACCCCATCTCTACTAAAGATACAAAAATTAGCCAGGTGTGGTGGTGGATGCCTGAAATCCCCGCTACTTGGGAGGCTGAAGCACAGGAATCACTTGAACTCGCGCCACTGCACTCCAGGCTGGGTGACAGAGCGAGACTCTGTCTCTAAAAAATAATAACAAAATAAAAAAGCCAATCATAGTACCATCTAAAGAAAAGGAATGGTGGAGGTCTGAGTTCATGTTACTGTAACTTAAACAACAGCAAAAGGAAAGTGGAATATTCATATAATTTCCACTAACTCCATCCCTAACTCAGGTATTCATTTCAAAACATAATTTGTAATCTTCCATTAACAAAGCTCTTACTCAAAATTATAAGCCTGTTAACATGTTATGTGTATGTTTGGTTTATCTTAATCTTGCTTTATTTTGGAGTATGATTTCTCCCACAGGCTTCTGAGGATGAGTTCAGACCCACCAGTTCTAGAACAAATATGTATATTTTAAAATTTTAGTAAGTATGGCTGGTGATAAACGGTAGTATGCTTTGCTTTACTGTAGTTTGAGTATCTTGTTAAGACATCATTCCTTGTTAAATATTTGTAATGTTATCAAACAAGTGTCAATATTATCAAATGGGCTGTCTCTCAACTGGCCCGGTATAATCAAATCATCCCAGCCCCACATGGCTACCATCATGTATAATGCTTTATTTGTCAAATGCAATGAGAACCCACCACAGGTCATGGTGCTTCCAAAAAGAGGAAATAAAGAGTAAGGGGAAAAGCAATGATCAGTACATCAGACTAGCTGGACTAGCTGGACTCTAAGGCAGAGGTTCTCACATTTTCTTGGATCACAGCACCCTTAGTGTCTCAATTATTGTTTCATGGACTCCCTAAGCCAAAAGAAACACCTAAGAGTTTGATGTTTTTATGTAGTTAGGTCCAAATGACTTCATATTTATTTATATCCTAACAATTTTGTAGCTGTTTGAAAAAAGTTGTACACATAAAATATATTTTTCATTCCCAAATACCCACAATTACTCACTAATGGGATGTGTGGACCTGTTCAGCACCGCACAGCTTTTCAAACCTTGGAATCAGATTGGAAATTGCTTCATTTCTTGTTCTACGAAGAGTTTTGCCTAACCCCTGTTTTCTGTTACAGCAAACACCAAAATCCTAGTTTCGCCATGAACACTGAAATTATTAACTGCTTCAAAATAATAGCTTCTGTGGTGACCAGAGCAACAAATTTTACTAGGTTTGCCTTGAAAATTTGAAATATCCACAGCACCTACATGAATTTGCTGCGGTGCCCCAGGCTCTACCTCACTGCAGTTGGAAACCATAACTCTCAGGTGTCCTCTTTTTTTACAATTATTTTTAGTTTTTGAGATGGAGTCTCACTCCGTCACCCAGGCTGGAGTGCAGTGGTGTGATCTCGGCTCACTGCAATCTCCGCCTCCTGGATTCAAGCAATTCTTGTGCCTCAGCCTTCTGAGTAGCTGGGGTTACAGGCGCCCACCACAATGCCTGGTTAATTTTTGTATTTTTAGTAGAGACTGTGTTTCACCCTGTTGGCCAGGCTGGTCTCGAACCCTGTCCTCAAGTGATCCACCCACCTCAGCCTCCCAAAGTGCTGGGATTACAGTGTGAGCTACTGTGCCCAACCTCAGTTGTCTTCTGACTCTGAGAAGTTAAGATTCAACTGACTTTTAAACTTGAAGCTTGCAATTCCTTCCTCTCCACTTTTGGGACCCACTGCACTATGAGAAAAAAACAAAAGCATGAGAAATCCAGGGGACTGTGGATGGAAGGGCAGTAAGCATTTGAAGTACTTTGGTGTTTTTCCTGTAGGGGAGGACAAATGGATTCCTGAGGTGCAGGGCAATCAACAGATGAGATCCAAGAGTCAGAACCCTGGAATGGACCACCCGAACTTTCCTATGGAGCCCCAGGACTTCTTCCCCCAGTTCCTGCTGTTTCTCCTCCTCCCTGTAGCAGGCTTCTTAAAGCAGGTAGTTTGACCTGCTCAGCACCACACTGCATAAAACAATGCCGGAAGACTTGAGCAGTGGCGACTTACCAAGACAGCTGGCTGCCTATGTTTATGGCATTTGGAATCCACCGGGAACACATACATTTGTCACAGTGTGTTCCTGAAATAAATGAGGCCGTCTCCCAACTGGCCCCACATAATCAACGCAGCCCAGCCCCACATGGCTACTCCGATGGATAATGCTCTATTTGCCAAATGCAACGGGAACCTACCACAGGCCAGGGTGCTTCCAACAACAACAACAAAAAATGAGAAACTAAAGACAGTAGGGAGAAAGAGGCTGGGTATAAGCACTTATCAATACATCGAACTGCAAACTCCTAGAATGGAATTATTAGGTGTGTATATTATTTGGGAGCATTATGACCAGGAATATTAATAAAACTGTGAATAGTATGTATTCATAATTTTGATTTGGGGAAGAGGGCAAAAAAATAACTGTAGCTAGCTTTAGATGTCCATAAACAAAATTCTCTATTAATTTCCGATAAGATGAGCAATGACAACACAGCACCACAAGCCTTGCCTGGGGTAGAGAGAGACTGTAGAAGGGAAACTGTTTGTTTGTTAGAGAATCATACTCATAATCCCCTTAAGAGTCTCTTAATTCCCCTCATTAGAACTTTCATGGGTCTCCCTTTTCATTTTCTAACATCTTACACTGGCTACATCATTGAAATAGAATGAAAAGAATAAACCTCTCTGCTCTTTTTTTTTTTTTAAGGTTGGCATTTTAAATTTGACATGAGACTCTTTTACTGTATATTTTTTTCTTGGACAGGATGAAAAAGCCTCACAGCTTGTGGTGTTGACAGCATTCTAGAGGACCCTACAGCCCTGTGGCTTCTTGATGACTATCGTGGAGCCAGCATCTGTTAGCACAAACTCAGAGTGATTATCCAGAAATAGGTGCTTGGCAACAATCCCAATTCATTACCCAAGTCCTAGCCCAGAGTGTGGAGGAAAAGGGATACCATCAATTTCTTGGCAGTTATCCCATGATGGATCATTCAAATATTTTTAATAAAATATCAATTCAATTTTAATATATTGGTTGCTTGTATACTATGGGCTATAGACACTATTCTGAATTCTGTAAGGAATGAATATATATATTTTTGAGACGGAGTCTCAGTCTGTCACCCAGGCTGGAGTGGTACGATCTCAGCTCACTGCAACCTCCACCTCCCGGGTTCAAGCAATTCTCCTGCCTCAGCCTCCTGAGTAGCCGGGATTACAAGTGTCTGCCACCACGCCCGGCTGGTTTTTGTATTTTTAGTAGAGACAGGGTTTCACCACGTTGGCCAGGCTGGTCTTGAACTCCTGACCTCAAGTGATCCACCCACCTTGGCTTCCCAAAGCGCTGGGATTACAGGCGTGAGCCACCATGCCTGACCTGGCCTGTAAGGAGTATCTTTTAAAAAAAGATTCTATGAAAAAAGATAGATAGTCATGGCCTTCCCAAAAAATGTTGAGGAATGAAAAACTACGCAATTAAAACAAAGAGCAAAATAGAGGTAAATGAGAAAGATACTGTATTTCAAGAATTTTCAAGAGAAAAATACTAGTGTTGACAAGCTATTAGTCTCTTCTATATTTTCACATTCAATTTAATGTAACCTTCACAAAAGCCCCATAAGATAGTATAGTACAATCAACACTTCGCAGATGAAGAAACTGAGGTTTTCAGAGAATGCAGTTTAGTCATGGACACAAAGGAATTTGAACTCATGGTTTTCTAACTCTAAGATCTATCCTATTTCCACATATACCTGAGGTAAATAAGCAAACATCTCATCCACTTATTAAAATGATGGCTTTAAGGAGGAGGTAACATTCATCGTGAGATAGGTAGCTTCTTAAATTTTCAATTTTTCACCGATAAAAAAGTAATACATGCTTATTATCCTAGCATCAGAGGAGATTAAAATCAAATCTGAAATTAATCTTACAGGCATATCCACTATGGCAAACTCGGTCCATTGGTTGATCCAGCATCTGGCCACAACCCCTTCTCTCCAGTCAGAGATGGCCAGGTAGTAGCCAGTGAGATGTAAGAGAAGTGCCTAGAGGACCCTTCCATTCCTAAATGGAGACAAAGTCTTAGCAGGAAAAATTGCTGTGCCCTCTCCCTTTTGTACTATTGTCCTTCTCACTGCTTGCTACTTGTAACACAGACCTATAGGTTTTCAGCCACCTTTTGACCATGAGGCAACCAACATGAGGATAAAGGCAGAAAGACCCAAGGTCCTTGGTCGTTTCCTTGAGTCATCATAGCAGCCCTGAGCTGTTTACCCACGGACTTCCTGTTGCATAAAACAAGCAAACTGATATATTTAAGCCAGTGTTCATTTTTGTTGTGGGCACCTGTGCATATTCATAACTGATATATGCACTATGAATATGCATATATTAATATACAAATATATACACAAAAATCTATATGCAGATAGAATTTTGCAACTTGCTTTTTTCATTAAATATTTCTGGAAGGCGTATTTAATGCCTGCATCACGTTTCATGAAGTACACGTAGAATAATTTTGCCGTTCTATTGTTAGATTCATAGGCTGTTCCCTTTTCTTTCCTTTTTAGCCATTATAAATAAATCTCCAGACATACGCCACTGTTTAAATCTCTGAGCATGTAATGGATAGAAATGTCACCAGGCTGTATGAGAGTGGAAAGCATTCCATGTATGTGAGTATGGGCAAAGACGTAAGAGGTGAAATATGAATCTTGCCCAGAAAATAGGTAGAAATGTGTTTTTGCTGGTGTACGGGGCCATAAAAGTTACAGTTAGAAACACAGATAGGAGTGAAACTGAGGAGAACTTTGAATGTCAGGCTGAAGAGAGTCACTAGAGGTTTCTGAGTGCTAGAGGGGTATGAGAAATTGAGGAATATGAATCTTTGTGTGGAGTTCATGATGAATGACAACAAGGAGGGACTAGAAGCAGACAGACATCACTAGGGGGGAATCAGTCCCAGGGCAGAGCACTGGAGGCGCTCCCTAGAACACATATAAGTGGAAGGAGGACTAAAATTATGGGATGCAAAGTGAGAACTAAATACTCATCAGTTAGAAATCAACTGGATCACAGAATGGGAAGAGGGAGGGAGGGAGAGAGAAGTTAAAGATGGCTACACCTTTGAGATGAAGTGGCTGAAGAACAAAGAGTCAACTCACATCAATAGTTAATTAGGGAAGAAGCTCTGAGGACAGGGGAAAGGGAGAAATTGCAGCCATGTTATTTTTAAGACAGAGATAAGGCTTCCCCGTGGTGTGTGTAGAAGGTAGAAGTTTGTGTTTGCAAATCAAATATCGAGTTGGGAAAAAACTTGGGCACAGAGACACTTAATATATATGACATCACGGCACAGAGATTAGATTTGCAGTGGAGGCATTGGTGTGATGGTTCAGGTAAAATCGAAAGGAAAGAGAAGACTGAAATAGAACCTAGAAAGCAGCTGCAGCTAGGAGGACTCCTGTACACTGTTGGCCACAGCTGGGTGGTCCCAGAGGATGATGACTGATGGAAACCTGCAGAATGCAATCGCTTAAAGGCAACTATGGTTCACAGTGTAAATAGTATTTCGCTATTTTGAGAACTTGTTTGGAGTTTCTAGTAGGGGAGTGCAGCTACTCATACACCCTTGAATGAAGAACAGTCCTTCTCTATCGCAGAAGGTCGTCCTCTTCAATCGAGCGTGCATTAGCTATCTTGATATGCTGTTGTAGAAGTACGTCATAATTCACACAGATTGAAGGTGCCAATTTTGATTATGAAAAGTTGCAAACTAACTACTCTTTTGCAACTCTCAAGCACATGGAAACTGGTTGTAGAGTATTTCCAAATGGACATCTTGGCTAGGGAACTAGAATTACAAGCTTTAAACAAACAACGAAAAAGAGATACTGGTTAGATTGTCAAATGAAAGAGAAGTGTCCTTTAACATCAAAAGCATTAATCTGCAACAGTGAAAAGAGAAGGGAGCATCACTGGTTTGACATAGTCTGTGGTAAGCAGGTAGCAAAGGGCAAAGGACAGAGCATGTGGCTTTAGAATTTTAGGGCTCTGGGCCAGGCACGGTGGCTCATGCCTGTAATCCCAGCACTTTGGGAGGCCAAGGCAGGTGAATCACAGGGTCGGGAGTTCCAGACCAGCTTGGCCAACATGGTGAAACCTCATCTCTACTAAAAATACAAAAAATTAGCTGGGCATAGTGGTGGGCACCTGTAATCCCAGTTACTCGGGAGGCTGAGGCAGGAGAATTGCTTGAACCCAGTAGGTGGAGGTTGCAGTGAGATGAGATCACGCCACTGCACTCCAGCCTGGGTGACAGACTGAGACTCCGTCTCCGAAAAAAAAAAAAAAAAAAAAGGGATTTTAGAGCTCTGTCCAGGCTGGGCTGGCATGTTCATCTGTCAGTCAGCAAGTATTTATTGAAAATCTTCCATGCATCACTATTCTAGATACATGGGGCTGTACTATTGAACAAGAAAGAGAAAGTCACTGTCTTCAAGGAATTTTCTGGAAGAGAAAGACAAGCGATAAACAACTGCACCAGCTAACCTCAGGCACAGACACACACGGAGAGGATAAAATTAGGTAATGTGGCAGAGAGTGACCGGGTGGACAAGCTGGGGGGAGGTCAGTGCAGACTGCTCTGAGGGGGCGGCACTGAGCACAGGCTAAATGATGGAACATATGGGAGAAGAACTATGCCAGCAGGAGGAATGGCCAGTGCCAGGCCCCAAAAAGGGGGACAAGCTTGGCATGTTCAAGGACCAGAAAGGTCAGTGCCTCAGGAACACAGTGAATGAGGGGGAACGTGGAGGAGGCTGAGGTCAAAGAGACAGCTTGAGAGCAGAGCTGCAAGAATGGAGTATATTGTGAAGATTCAACTCAAACTCAAATGTCACCCCTCTGCAGAGCTCTCCGTGCTCTCCCCAGGCAGCCTCAGCATCTCCTCCTTTACTTAGTGAAGGACCTTCACTAAGGTCCTTCACTCCCTTGGACCTTATCTATATTTTCATGACAGAACTCTTTTTTTTTTTTTTTTTTTTTTTGAGACAGAGTCTTGCTCTGTCACCCAGGCTGGAGTGCAGTGGCGATGCTGGCTCACTGCAAGCTCCGCCTCCCGGGTTCATGCCATTCTCTTGCCTCAGCCTCCTGAGTAGCTGGGACTGCAGGCGCCCACCACCATGCCCGGCTAATTTTTTGTATTTTTAGTAGAGAAGGGGTTTCACCGTGTTAGCCAGGATGTTCTCCATCTCCTGACCTCGTGATCTGCCCGCCTCTGCCTCCCAAAGTGCTGGGATTACAGGCGTGAGCCACTGCGCCCAGCTCATTACAGGACTCTTTATGGACGAGGCACTCTTCAAGGATGTGACCATGATGTATTATTCGTGCTCGTAGGAAGCAGAGTCCTCCACATCACAAACACTCATTCAACAGACAGACACTCAATGGAAACTGCCAGTTATTTATTTAAACAATTAAGGACCAGTGCAGTGGCTCACAGCTGTAATCCCAGCACTTTGGGCGGCCAAGGTAGGAGCTGGAGATCAGGCTGGGCAACACGGTGAAATCCTGTCTCTTAAAAAAAAATCAAAAAAATACAAAAACCCATAAAAAAACCTACACAAGATGGCTATTTATGTTTATTGTTACAGAATCCAGAGGAAGCTTTAGTCCAAGGAAGTTAAACATCAATTGTGTTAGTAGCTTAGAAACAAGACAATCATGCACTGTGTTCTCTGTTGGATTTTCAGGGGTTAATCAGAGGCAGCTGAGAAATGCTTTGGATCTGGTTTCGCTTGTAATCTGTGATCTGCCAGAGGAGATGAAAAGGGGACAAGTGACATAACCAATGAGGAAATACAGGGACAACACGTTGGTATAGAATGTACCAGCAATAATGAAATTAACACCCAAAATGCAAGAGGAGGCACCTTCTGAAAGGCTTTAATCAGTCATGGATCCCTGGAAAATCCCCAAGCCCAAATAAACTATGGAATTTTAGTTTTTTTTTTTCTTTGAGGATCTGTAAACATTCCACGTACCTGCTTTTTCCAGTTAGGAGTAGGAAAATAAAATGTATTTTAGAAACTACATTATGTTATTTAGAAACTATAGTTTTGAGAAAGTTGAGAGTGTATCTAGAAGAAGGTATTTAAAAGCAGGAAAGAGGGCCAGGCACAGCAGCTCACACCTGTAATCCCAGCATTTTGGAAGGCAGACGTGGTGGATCACTTGAGGTCAGGAGTTTGAGACCAGCCTGGCCAACATGGTGAAACCCCATCTCTACTATAAATACAAAAATTAGCCAGATGTGTCGGTGCATGCCTGTAATCCCAGCTACTCAGGAGGCTGAGGCAGGAGAATCGCTTGAACCCAGGAGGTGGAGGTTGCAGTGAGCCAAGATTGCGCCACTGCACTCTAGCCTGGGTGATGGAGTGAGATGCTGTCTCAAAAAAAAAAAAAAAAAAAAAAAAAAAAAGGGAAAGAGGAAAAACATCTGCAGAAAAAGGAACAAATCCAGATATGAGCAGAAGGAAAAGAAGAGAGAAAAGGTGGAGGGGAGATTAGGACAGAAAGAATGCTAGACATAAGAACGTAACCCAAATCAACAGACAGGAGAAAATGCAGACAGGATTTCAAACAAGAAGAGGGAGAAAGAGTAACTGAGAGGGAAACAGAGGTGCAGAGTGAGTGAGGAGGGAAGGAGGGGGTACGGACTGGGGCAAAATAGGAGGAGGGTGGTTGTGGGGTCGTGGGTGATAGAGCCAGTGGTGAAAGAAAGCAGAAAGAGTGAGAGAAAAGAAAGACTCATTCTCTCCAGCACCTTCCTAGGAACAACTGACTGGCTTGGGTACTGCCAGGCAGGCAGACAGCAGGTGCATAACCCGTACGGCTGTGCCCAGTCAGGCAGCTGTCTACCTCTGTGAATGAGCCTCAGCTTTATAAGCTAACACAGGTCTCACCTTTGAGCTTCAAGTCTATACATTTAACCGCCTAGTTGACGTTGCCTCTTAAATTTCTTGTAGGTATCCTTCTAATTAAAATATCTGACCCTGTCCCCATCAGCCACTTTCCTCATTTGGGACGTCACCAACCATCCTGCAATGCTGCCTATGTTTCTGTTTCTCTGGCCCAAGAATGGAGTTTCAGTAGGTCCTTCGGATGCTGCCTCAAAGGTAGGTTGCAAACCCCTCCTCTTTCCTCACGTCCACTTGTCACCATGCTGGCGGGAGTCTCCTTTCTGGTCACGCCTCATTCCCATTCTTGTCCCCTTCTCCATGTAGAGGCCAGAGTGATCTTACCTGTGCTTAGATATTTCTTAACTCTAATTTAAACCCTTCATTGCACTTCCAATAAAAGCTCCAAGAAGGATAGCTTCAGGGAGAAAAATAAAACAAACCCCTGCTGTGTCTTATCACAGCATGTTTGGGGGAAAAAACATTTTCCTCCAGAGCACTTTACCTCAAAAAAGTAGGAAAAGATTCCTAAGAAACTAGGCAAATGAGAAAGGATGGTAGTTTTAACTCTACAGCATGTAACACAGACTGGACAGCTGGTGTAAGAGAAAACGTGATTAGGTGGGTTTCCTCCAGTACTGAAGATGTTGAAGTTCTAGAGCAGAAAGAAGGGGATGAGATGCAGGCCACACGATTGCAAGGAGGTAAAATAATTTAGAAGAGGGAATGCTTGGTGTCTCTTCCTGCCCCTTTGGCCTACTGTATTGGTCCTAGTAACATTGGTCTTTTCTGAGGTAAGCCAAGCTGGAAAAGTTCTCTGGGCCTTCTGCAAGCCACTTATTCTTCTTGGAATTCTCTCTCTGCCCCCGCCCCCCAATACCCCTCCTCACTCATAACTGAGACTTTCCATCTTTTGGGTCTTAGTACCACGTCCTCAGAGAGATCTCCAACCACTGAAGTTGAAATTGATCCCTACCTCCTTTATCACGACACACTGTTTATTCTATTCTATGTAGTCCATCTATCACTGGACTTATTTTATTTCCTTATTTTTCTTATAGTCTGACTCTCCCTTCAAACTGAATGTTCACTGAAGGCAGGAGCTATATTTTATTATTGTTCTAGTTTGATCTCCAATGTCTGGCATAATATAGATGAAATGAGTGAGTAAGTCACTGAAGATAACAGAGAGAAAAGTAAAAATAATTTTTCACTGTTTCTCTTTTCTGGAAATTCTCATAAAAATATCACATTATTTAGGGAGAGACTTCTTTTTGGCTAGGTGCTTAGCGTGGTGAGAGAAAAGGTGAAGATTTAGGGTGGCTTCAGAGAGTGCAATAAAGTCCCATGGAGGAGGGTGGCCATGCACAGAGCAACCTCTCCACGGAGGGGTTCCCCTTGCCAAGGGCACACAGCAGGGGGCTGCTACTTCACAGTTTAACTACTTCTGGCATTGAGACAAAAGGAGGCATTTGTCTTGGTCATTCCTTGTAGACCACGTTTGATCATCAGAACAAGAGGTCATTATTCTCAGGGCCATTCATTAGGGTGTGTGAAGAATATCAGGTTCATTCTCCATAGACTGGAGCAGTTGCCTTGGTTTAGCCACATCTTAGCACATGTCCTTGGGCTGTCCATTCAGTGTTGCTGGATCTCAGCCTAAAATCTGTGACCCCGGGAGTCATAATGGCCCCTGTTTCCTTCAAGGGCTATGGGAGGATCAGATAAATTGATGCAAAAGTAAATGTTTTATAAACTAAGTGGAGACAATTGACAGGCATGATTACCCTTCCAAAGTCTTCATTGTCAGGATATATGCTGTAAAACTATTTCACCTACATTTTATCTTCCAACGGGCTAACAAGCTGTGGAGTTACTTAGAAAAAACAAAACACATCTCTTGAATATTTAACCAAAAATAGCTCCTTGACCCATCTGTGGTGAGTTCTGGCCTTGGGGATATAAGGCCACTGTCCCCATGGGCAATCTAGGTATGGCAGAGGCAGGGGGAAACGCAAGCTTCCCCACCTGCCTGGTGTCGCTAGCCCAAGGGGTTGCCCTGGCAATGCCTCATCCCAGACATTAGGGTTCTCACATTTCTGTTTTCTGATGTGATGGGCATCAGATACTCCCAAGGTTTTAGGTATATATTGTCATTATTTTGCTAGGGCCTATAAGTATGTGTGTTCTAGGGAACACTTCTACACTGCTGGTGGGAATGTAAACTAGTACAACCACTATGGAAAACAGTGTGGAGATTCCTTAAAGAACTAAAATTAGAACTGCCATTGGATCCAGCAATCCCACTACCGGGTATCTACCCAGAGGAAAAGAAGTCATTATACGAAAAAGATACTTGCACATGCATGTTTATAGCAGCACTGTTCACAATTGCAAAATCATGGAACCAACCCAAATGCCCATCAATCAATGAGAGAATAAAGAAACTGTGAAATTATCTATCTATCTATCTATCTATCTATCTATCTATCTATCTATCTATCTATCTATCTATCTATGACGGCATACTACTCAGCCACAAAACAGAATGAATTAACAGCATTCACAGCAACCTGGATGAGATTGGAGATTATTACTCTAAGTGAAGTAACTCAGGAATGGAAAACCAAACAAACATTATGTATTCTCACTCATAAGTGGGAGCTAAACTATGAGGATGCAAAGGCATAAGAATGACACAATAGACTTTGGGGACTCAGGAGGAAAGGGTGGGAAGGGGGTGGGGGACAAAAGACTACAAGTTGGGTTCAGTGTATACTGCTCGGGTGATGGGTGCACCAAAATCTCACAAATCACCACTAAAGAATTTACTCGTGTAACCAAACACCACCTGTTCCCCAAAGACCTATGGAAATTAAAAAAATAAAAATAAAAAACAGAGATAATAAGGGAAAAAAGTATCTGTGTTCTAGAACTTGGATCAACAATGGAAGGGTTGGAGGCAGATTTGGGATCGATGTTGAGAAAGACTTTTCTAATAAAAAGAGAAACTCAGCAAAAAACTGCTGAGGCAGAAGTGAGCCACTGTCACCTAAATGTCCTGCAGGGGCTGGCCGTGGTACAAGGCACTTCCAGGAGAGTTCCGCATCAGGAGCACTGTTGTTTCTGTCCTCTACCACCTCTGAGAATTCCATGTGGGGTTTCTGGTCTCAGAGCGCAAAGAGAGCAGAGCTCCCCAAAATGCATTTCTTTCCCTCAGAAAATGTCCCAAGGCCTTACCTACCTGTTCTTTTGTTTCTTCTACTTGGATGCTTATATTTTAACTGATGAAACATTCTTCTCTTTAACAATCTCGCTTTTTTTTTCTTAGGTCTACATGTAAATGCCAGGTGACACAGACAGCCTGACAATACTGACTAAAAATAACTTGAAAATAAAAACACTTAAGGCTGCCTTAAACATGGCATTTTCCATCTGTTTTAGATGCAGTGTCCGAGACTGTCTGGCAGGCAATTTCAGAGTGAGAGAAGGATCGAAGGCCAACTCCTCAGCCACCGCCATGGCGGCGTGTCTCTACATTTCAGGAAGGCTTCCATCTGAGGACCTCTACCCCACAGGGGAGTAACAGGAATTCAAAAAAATCTGCCTTCATCTCTCTCTCCAAGAAAAATGCCTCTGAGATCACTGAATGTGAAATAAAGGGAAGACTCATCATCTTGTAAATCCTACCCTTTGCTCAAGGATTTAAGTTTAGAAATTGATAAATAAGGATTCAAAGGTAAGAGTTAACTCATGTCAACTCAAAGATGATTGAAACCCAAGTGACCGAGGTGAGGGGCTAAAGAGAATTGGGGTTGTGAACGTCTGTCTTACGTGAGGGGGATGGACAGAAATAAATTCAGTGAGAACCAGGCAGGCTTTGAGGTGGAGAATAAGATGCTATAGGTTGTGAAAATGGTCCGAGCTATTTTTGTTGTTGTTATTGGTTTGGTTTGGGGTGAGGATTGGCAAAAGGCAAAAATGTTATCTAGACAGATGCAAGTGGATTAAAGTGAATTTGACTTTCATATTTAAAAAACAACAGCTAGAAGGCAAATAAAACCTTTGAATTTTCATTAACAAACCTGAAAATGTAGTGTCTGTGTTTATACATGGTGAAAGTACTGCAGGAATTCCCAGGGAATCTTGCCCTCACACGCTGTCTATGCATCATAGCGGGTTGGGAGTAGTGCCCTGTGGGGAAGATGGAATCATCCCAACTCCATTTTACAACTGATGCCCTGCAGGTGCAGGCTCGGATCAGCATTACTGTGGCACTTATTATTTAGGGGATCAAGACATCAGAAAGGTATTTAATGATGGGCCCTCTATGTACAGGATCAGGCCTAAATATTTCTCATTGCAAGTATAGTTCTATCATGGTGTCTAACACACACACACAATGTATATACACATATATAAATGCATACACATGTACATATAAATGTACGCACACATATATACTAAATGCTTATTATGCTATACACAATATATTGAATTACAGTTAAGTGACTCTTCAAATATAGCTATATTTAAATGTATGTGTTCACTGTACACTTACAAAGAAGTACATTTAAGCAATGTGATGTCTCTAGAGCAGAAATAGGAAGTCCTCCTTTGCCCTAACTCTGCTCCCTCTTCCAGAGGTGATCACTGTGAACAGTTTGGTGTGTATTTTCCAGACTCTTTTCCGCCCACATCTGTATACATGCACATCTGTGTGCTCCTACATATTTGGGGGCTTTGTTTACAGAAATGGGATGATGTATACCTCTCCAAGTATTATTATTTTTTAGAGACGGGGACTCACTACTTTTCCCAGGCTGGACTCAAACTCCTGGGCTCAAGCGACCCTCCCACCTCAGTCTCCTGAGTAAGTACCGCCTCTCAAGTAGGAGGCATGTGGGCTGATGCTAACCCCTTGATTCAGTCTTGGGCTTCTTTCAGAGGACATGGGACAACGAGGAACCCAGGCCGAGGCCAGGTAATGAGCCAGCCTGGGGCAGCTCAGCCAGCCCAGGAGGGCCCTGTCTTCCTCCCCTCTTCCTTACTGCCACTGGACTTACTTCAAGAACTCACCCTCGCCCCAACCTATTTCTGCAGGACTTCCTAAATGTTTGCCTTATTCCAGTCTCAGCCTTTTCAATCCATTTCCTGACAGCTGTCTCTTTTCTGACTAAAACCTTTCAGAGGTTTTCCATGAACTTCAAGGCTAAGTCCATGCTTCTCTGCACAACACCCAAGCCCCACAATGTCTCTGTCTTCTCTCTCCACTCATAGTTGGCCTTGTATGTTGCAGCCACACAGGTGACTGACTGCCTTTTCTCTGAACCACAAACCACTTCAGCTCTATGCAAAGGAAAACCTTTCTCCAACCAGCTCCTCTCCATGAATCCTTCCAGCTTCAGCTGAGACATCACCTCCTGTAAAAAACCACCCGTGACTTTCCTCTGATCTGAATGAATTACACACTTTTTTTGGTTTGTTTTGTTTTTGAGACAGAGTCTTGCTCTGTCCCCCATGCTGGAGTGCAATGACGCAATCTCGGTTCACTGCAACCTCCACCTCTCAGGTTCAAGCAATTATCCTGCCTCAGCCTCCCAAGTAGCTGGGATTACAGGTACCTGCCATTATGCCCGGCTAATTTTTGTATTTTTGCAGAGACGGAGTTTCGCCACGTTGGCCAGGCTGGTCTCGAACTCCTGACCTCATGTGATCTGCCCGCCTCGGTCTCCCTAAGTCCTGGGATTATAGGTAATTACACACTTATTAAACTGTATCATATATATCTATTTTTACCTGCTTATGTTCTTAGTAATGTGAGCTCTTGAAGGAAAACACCCTCGACCTCACTGTACCCCTACTGCTGTCAGTGGAGCCTGGCACAAAGCAGAGACTAAACAAATCCTTGCTGAATGAATGAATGCATGAATGAACCAATGGACATAATAGGGAAATGATACTTGTAGCAGGGAAATGGCACTAGTTTGCAGCAGGCCAAGTGTGTTTTAGAGATGTTCCCTGCTGAAATCTCTTGGCAAATTGGCAAATAAAAATTGTAAGTGTTTGACTTCTGAGAATAACATCAGGATCATTTTATAAGAAGGCAGATTTGGAAGTAAAAATAAGCAATTTACATCAGTAGTGTGCGTTAAATGACATGAAATGCTTCTGCAGCTTTCAAAGTCCTGAAACTCTCACAGAACCAGAGACAACGTGACTTCTGCAGTAGACGTAACTCCCCAGTGACCAGTCCTTCCAACTGAAATTGGTTTATTTGCTATAAAAATTGCTGATCAGAGTAAAAACTTTAGCTCTTTGGGTTTGTGCATTAAATTAGAACAAAACAAAAAAATATTCTGCTTTCTAATTAGAGAGAGGGACTCACCCCAGATCTGTGCTAAAAAGATTGCCACTAGTCACAGGTCACTATTGAGTCCTTGAAATGTGGCATGTCTGAACTGAGATGTGCTGTGAGCGTCAGTTAACCACTAGATTCTGAAAAGTCCTTAGCAAAAAAAAAAAAAAAAAATCTCATTATTGTTATTATTTTGAGATGCAGTTTCTCTCGTTGCCCAGGCTGAAGTGCAATGGCGCAATCTCAGCTCACCGCAACCTCCACCTCCCGGGTTCAAGCGATTCTCCTGCCTCAGCCTCCCAAGTAGCTGGGATTACAGGCACGTGCCACCACGCCCAGGTAATTTTGTAATTTTAGTACAGACGGGATTTCTCCATGTTGGTCAGGCTGGTCTCGGATTCCCGATCTCAGGTGATCTGCCTGCCTCGGCCTCCCAAAGTGCTGGGATTACAGGCATGAGCCACCATACCCGGCCTCATTGTCGTTTTGTATTGATGATATGTTAAAATGGTATTCAGAATATACTGAATTACATAAAATATTGTGAAAATTAATTTTCCCTGTTTCTTTTTGTATTTTTATGTGGCAGTGGGGAAATTTTAGGTTATATATGTGGCTCACATTCATGGCCTAGGCTTATATCTATTGGACAGCACTGCTTTATTTTTTTTAATGTTATTATTTTTAAAATTTGTATATATTTATGGGGTTTTTGAGAGAGAGTCTCGCTCTGTCACCCAGGCCGGAGTGCAGTGGCTCAATCTTGGCTCACTGCAACCTCTGCCTCCCAGGTTCAAGTGATTCTTCTGCCTCAGCCTCTTGAGTAGCTAGGATTACGGGCGCCCGCCACCATGCCCAGCTAATTTTTGTATTTTTAGAAGAGATGGTGTTTCACCATGTTGGCCAGGCTGGTCTTGAACACCTGGCCCTAAGTGATCTGCCTGCCTCGGCCTCCCAAAGGTTTGGGATTACAGGTGTGAGCCATGATGCCCAACCAGTACAAGTACAATTTTGCTACACTGATTTATTGCACTGTGGTGAAATCATGGCCTTCAGTGTATCCACTGAAGGAACATGCAATGTACCCACCAAGCAACCACCCACCATTCACCTCCCATCCCTCCAAGTCCCCACTGTCCATCATTCTGCACTCCGCCTCCATGTGGACACATTATTTGCCTCCCACTTATGAGTGAGAACATGCAGTATTTGTCTATCTGTGTCTGAGTTGTTTCCCTTAAGATAATGGCCTCCGGTTCCATCCATGTTGCTGCAAAATACATGATTTCATTCTTTTTTTTTTCTTTCACAGATGAATAGTATTTCATCATGTATATATACACCACATTTTCTTTATCCAGTCCTTCACTGATAGACACTTAAGCAGATTCCATATCTTGGCTATTATGAATACTGCTGGAGTGCTACCTGAGAGATGCAAATTGCCCAGAGCTAAGAGTTTACTGCTCTGCAGACGAAACCTTTAGGCCGTTTTGATTAATCACTCTCTAAAACGTTTAAGCACATTTCTTTTGTCCTGAACTGGAAGCAATGAGTAAATGAACTTTTCCTTTTTCCTAAAGGGAAAGTCATAGTCATGCTGAAGGCGGGGGCCACTGGAGCTTGCTGCGAGGCATGAGGGGCTGGCTCATGCTTGTTGGTACAGGAATACCTGAATTCCAGAATTCCTGTGTTGATTTCAATGGTCAGTGTGTTTATTCCTGCTTTGTGGACAGCTCTCACTTGTCTGCTCGTGTTTTTTCCTCTGACTTGTGACTTCTTATCAGCCATGAGCTTGGAAACTAATTCAATCTGTGGTGAGTCTAAGAATAAAAAGATCTTGAATAAGGCCCTAGGAGTCTGCTCCAATGAGTAAAAGGCGATAGCTTTGAGACGTCTTGGCTGTGCAAGGTCTTTTTGCATACTTTTTGGTTCTTGGTTGAATTCCAGTTAAAGAAGGCCCTCAGCTATGGAAGCTCTAGATTTCTGGGGTACTGCTGTATATGTGGGATGTTACTATGTATCTGTATCACTGATTCAGCCAATTATTAAGTAAGAGAAACAGTGTGGCACAGGCAAAAAAAAAAAAAAAAAAAAAAAAAGTGTTGCATAAACCAGAAGTTTGAGTGCAAGTCCTAACTGTGGTGTTAACTGATGGAATAATTCCAGAACATTCTTCAGTTAGCCCCCTGGAGACAGTCTCCTGATCTGTGAAATGAGGCTTCTGAAGCCTGTCCTGCATCTCACACAGGGCTGCAGTGAAGATTAAATGAATCAGGGTTCATGGAAAATTTCTAAAAAGTACAAAGCTCTTACTTAAAAAGTATGAGTTTATAACCATGTTATGTGTGTGTTTGATTTATCTTAATCTTGCTTTATTATGAAATACAATTTCTCCCACAGGCTACTGAGGATGAATTCAGAGCCACCAGTTCTAGAACAAATATGTCTAACACCTTAGGCAATTCAGAAGTGGACGAGTATTTTCAGGCAGTTCTTGCAGTCCAAATATGGTACATTTAACTTTGACTAAACAACATAGAAATAATTTAGCATTTGGTGGGTGGGGGTTAAGAAGGTCATGTTGGCTGGGTGCGGTGGCTCATGCCTGTAATCCCAGCACTTTGGGAGGCTGAGACGGGCAGATCACGAGGTCAGGAGATCGAGACCACCCTGGCTAACACGGTGAAACCCCATCTCTACTAAAAATACAAAAAAAAAATTAGCTGGGCACGGTGGCGGGCGCCTGTAGTCCCAGCCACATGGGAGGCTGAGGCAGGAGAATGGCATGAACCCGGGAGACGGAGCTTGCAGTGAGTGGAGATCACGCCACTGCACTCTAGCCTGGGTGACAGAGGGAGACTCTGTCTCAAAAAAAAAAAAAAAAAAAGAAGGCCATGTTAAAACGGGGCAAGCAATGGGGCTAAATTTCTATACACAGTTTGCTGAGGGAATTAAAGCTCCAGAAGAGGTTTTTAAAAATATGACAGAATTGGTGTTGGTGAATTCCACAATAAAGGACTGAAGTGACAGCTAATTACAATAATAGATGCTTCAGCTGTAACACTTGACGTATGCAGAATGATTTATGGGTGTAAGAGTAATATTCTTGCAAATCATTTTAAGACAAACATTCCAATTTTTTCCAATTAAAATATGAAAGCCAAGAAGTAACAAAAATAGGGCAATAAAATCACCTAAGTGAATCTTTGTTACTATAGTTGTTAAAATAAATGCATTTCCTAGGTCTGATGGAGACTCAAGGAAATATAGTGAAACATTTTATTTATTTGTCATTTGTTTATTATTTATTTATTTACAGATGGGGTCTCGCTCTGTCACCCAGGCTAGCGTGCCACGGTGCCCTCAAAACTCACTGCGGCCTCAAACTTCCGGGTTCAAGTGGTCCTCTTTCCTCAGCCTCCTGAATAGCAGTGAAACAATTTTAATAAACTTTTATTAAAGAAAACAAAATCTGTATATGTATTCAATAAGTTTTGCCAATTAGAATTTCACCTCAATATTATTCTGAAAACTTCCTTGGCTTAAAGTGGTATTTTGTTGTATTATTTTCCTAATAAGTAGTATATTCTCTACCATTTTCAGGGCAATGTCAGAAATGGTACCCAAGTTGATGGGGACCAGATTTTGTGGGAGTTCACTGGTCACTACACCCAACATAAAAAGTGGGTGTCTGGCCAGGTGCAGTGGCTCATGCCTGTAATCCTGGCACTTTGGGAGGCCAAGGCAGGTGGATCACTTGAGGTCAGGAGTTCAATACCAGCCTGGCCAACATGGTGAAACCCCATCTCCACGAAAAATACAAAAACTAGCCAGGCATGGTAGCACACACCTATAATCCTAGCTATTCAGGAGGCTGAGGCAGGAGAATCACTTGAACTCACGAGGTGGAGATTGCAGTGAGCTAAGATTGTGCCACTGTACCCAAGCTTGGGTGACAGAGTAAGAGTCTGTATCAAAAAAAAAAAAAAAAAAAAAAAAAGAGTGTAGTGTGTGGTCAGGTCCTTGGGTATGTGGTCCGTAAGTAAAGTGGGGAAGTAGAGGGCTCCTCATTCCTCCCTGACATGTGCTGAGGATTATTAATAATAATAATAATCATGGTGATGACGATGTCAGCTCACGTTTATTGAGCTTACAATATGTAAGCTTTGATGAAGAAACCACAGCTACTTTAAGTCTTGCCATCTTTTCTGCCCTTAAACATACAGCCTTGTCATGCCAGACCACTTTCAGCCCTAGAACAGTTCTTCCACTGAATCCCCGGGAGGGGACCATCCAGCCCCTGCCTGTGACAGAGAGCTAACTCGAGAGAGGCTGGATGGCTGTCCACCACTGGGTGGCTTTAGGGTCAGAAAATTCTTGCTTCTACTGATGTAAATCCTTTCTCCTGCAATTTCCATTATTTGATTCCAGTTTTATGATACGGCTTTCAGATTTATATGGCTACCTAACACACTCTACTTTGTGCATTCATGCATTCCTTTAATAAAAATTTTTCAAGCATCTAGTAAATGTGAGGCACTGAATTAGGTGTGGGGATTTCATGTAATGAATCCATAGTCAGGTGACGCCCCATCCTGGCTCTTAATACAGGCCTCTGACACCAAGCTGAGGTTCTGAAACCCCTGTGGGAATGCAGGTGGGGCTGCCAGGTGTGAGAGGGGGTCTTCGTTTACCCCTGAGAGACTGAATATACAAAAGGAAAATTAGCTGGATCACATATAAAAGCAGAACTTTGACCCACAACCTGCAGCAGCTAGCTCAGAAAGCCAACCGACTATCCGCAGCAATGACTCCAGAAAGCCAAACAACCACCCGTAGAGCAACTGGCCCCAAACGAGCAGGACTTGATTAATAACTGCCAGCTTGCTTCATTTTTGCCCACCCGCCCCTGCCACCCACGACCCGCTTCCAATTGAGGACCAATTAGAGAAGCCAAATATGCTCCCATCACCAATCACGTCGGATTCCTCACTTCTGGTTAGCCCGCCTACAGCTGCCCCAGGCCACAGCCTCCAGTGAAGGTGCACCTGAAACCTTCCTTCCCCTTTTTCCAATATGAAGCTTTTCCATTCCTCTGCCTGCCTTTGAATCTCTGCCAAACTCAAGCAATGGCAGCTGACTGCCTTGGTAGAGCAAGCTCCGAATATATAGCTGATATAATTTGGATGTCCGTTCCCTCCAGATCTCATGTTGAAAGGTAATCCCCATTGTTGGGGGAGGAGCCTCGTGGGAGGTGTTTGGGTCATGGAGGTGGATCCCTCATGAGTGGCTTAGCGCCATCCCCTTGGTGAAAACTGAGTTCTCGGTTCATGCGAGATCTGATTGTTTAAAAGAGTGCAGCACTTCCTTCACCTTGCCATTGATGTGCCTGCTTCCCCTTCACCTTCTGCCAGGACTGTAAACTCCCTGAGGCCCTCACCAGAAGCAGACGCCAGCACCACACTTCCTACACAGCCTGCCAAAATGTGAGCCCATTAAACCTCTTTTCTTTATAAATTACCCTGTCTTGGATCCTTTAAAGCAATACACAAATTGACTAGCACAATTGCCTTTACTTCTTCTCCTGTAAGTGGTCTTCATTTATTTTCACACTTCCATTCAATTTCTTTTTGCAATCATAGGTCTGTTTAACTCATGAAATCTCTTTAAGTCTTGTTGCTAAAATACAAAGTTTTAGGCCAGGCATGGTGGCTCATGCCTGTAATCCCAGCACTTTGGGAGGCCGAGGCGGGCAGGCCACAAGGTCAGGAGATCCAGGCCATCCTGGCTAACACAGTGAAACCCCATCTCTACTAAAAATACAAAAATTAGCCAGGTGTGGTGGTAGGCACCCGCAGTCCCAGCTACTGGGGAGGCTGAGGCAGGAGAATGGCATGAACCTGGGAGAAGGAGCTTGCAGTGAGCTGAGATCGCCCCACTGCACTCCAGCCTGGGCGACAGAGTGAGACTCCGTCTCAAAAACAAAAGTTTTAGGCACTATCTTCCAGATTTATTCCATTTATACATTTGCCTTCCAGGTATTACCATTGATAATAACCTTGAGCAGCAAGGTTTAGATGTAGAATAAAGCTCTTTGGCATTAAAGACCTCCCTTCAAGGCATACAGCCACTAGTTCATGCCCCTTGACCAGGACAGTAACCAAGGCATTGCTGTCCACCTTGCTAGTAACCAAGGCGTTGCTGTCCACCTTGCTGTACTGCTGACCAGGTCATATGTTTGTGGACAAACTTAGGGAGATTTATGAAATCTTTGCCAAGCACCATAAATAAGCATTACTGCCTCTGGCATTCCCCTGATCTAGTAACCTAAACAACTTATTAAGAAAGGAAAAGATTTCTTAGTCATCAACTCAAATGGCTATAATTTACTGCACAGTAACCACGCTGCAGTTACGGTTCTAGCTCTGTTTTAGTATCCCATTTGGTCCCCCTAACAATTGCAGGAGGTCAGTATTATTAGCTCAGTTGTAAAGATGAGCGAATGGAATTTAGGCATGTGAAATAACTTGCCCTAGGTCATATAACTATTAAGGAGTAGGAAAAAAATCAATTTCAATTCTATCTGACTGCAACCACTATGTTATATTGCCAAACAAAGAACTTAGTAACAGCCAAAAAAAAAAAAAGAATAAGGCTGGCAAAACAGCAAATCTAGATTTAGCTTCTGTTTTCAGATGTATAGTGTGTATGTTACTAAAAGCTGAAGTCCACAATGGGCAGGCTGCTTGTTAAGTATCATATTTGAATTTGGGGGATTTTAAGGGGAACTTTAACGGAATGGACTCTATCTATGAAAAAAGATGTGACCAGGATGGAGATTTTGAGACATGTCACATAAGTAAGTCTCAGACTATCATGCCATTTAGAACATATTCAGGAAGCAGGGTTTGGAGGGACAAATATGGGAAAACTTTAGAAGTAAGGAAGTTTCACTTGGGAATGACCTCCTGATGAAAACCTCATGTTAGGAAACACAAACAGGAGAGGTTAAGTAATGTTCTTATTTCTTCAAGTAATTATATAATTTGAAACTGAGACAGACAATAAAATGGTTTTGGGAGAGTAAAAAAGAGGATTTTCTATTAATGCTTCTTTTGAATAATACTTGCCAAATTGTCCCTTTAAACATTGTAGAAAATATGCATGACTTTGTTATTTAAAATGCAGTCTACTAATCCAGGTATTGTGTAAAAAATAGAGACTTCCACCCCCTTATTTGTTTTAAGATGCACATGCAAATAAAAATGACCTTTCTAAACAGCCCAGGTAATCTATATCAACACAGAGATAATTAATCATTTGTTTTCCCTCATTTCATGTTTCCTAAGGAATATTAATTCTTCTCTATTGTATTGGAAGTTGAATTGCTTTTTGCTTTGCTTCATTTTCATTTTGGTTCTGATATCCAGTTACCTGCATTACCAATGAAATACTTTCCTAGGAGGTAAAACATGTCTTTCAAAACTCGTAAATCCTGAGAAAAATATCAGCTCAGTACCAGCACTGAGCAGGGATGGCAGATGGGCTATACAACAGTGACCTCCTCCTGCCCACTGGCACATACACTGGGTCTTCGAAACTACCTCAGTCCTTTGTTCTTTTAATTGAAAGAAAAATGGACAAGAGGAGAAAATCAAAGGTGCTTTAAGCATTAGTGCCCTTTCTCCTTGGTTAATGTCAGGCTATGACCTCAGCTGCAGGAAGACTTGAAAGGAATGACTGGGCTTGGAGAGGCAGAGGGACTGGAACCCTCATCTGTGTCCCATGAAACAGTTATTGTCAGAAATAGCAGCTGTGATGAAATCAGTAGCTTTAGGTTCAACAAAGAACTATCACTACTCAAGTGCTCGAGCTGGTAGATTAAAAGTATCCATATCAGTCAATCTCTTTGCTGTTTCTCCAGCTGTCCGCCGAACCTCAGAACTACCCCTTCTTCCTGACCTCCTTTGTTTCTGTTGACAATATGGCTCTTCTGTCCGTTGGTCCAGCTCCAGATGTTGAAAATGCTGCTGCCTACTCCCTCTGGCTGAGTTCTCACAGCCCATCAGTCACTATGATGCAGCTCTGCCACGTCTTTTCCATGTCATGTTACTTCCAGATCTCACAGTCATCATCTGTATTAGTCAGGGTTCTCCAGAGAAGCAGAACCAACAGGACATGAATACATATGTACAGTGGATCCTTGAATGATGTGAGGGTTAGAGGCACTGATCCTTATATGGTCAAAAATCTGTGTATAGCTTTGGGCTCCCCAGAAACTCAACTACCAACAGCCTACTGTTGACCAGAATAAATAGTCAATTAACACATATTTTTTGCATATACTGTGTATTAGATATTTCTCTAGCTTACAATAAAGTGAGCTAGAGAAAAGAAAATGCTATTAAGAAAAACATAAGGAAAGGAAAATAGATTTACTATTTACTAAGTGGAAGTGGATCATCGTAAAGATCTTCCTGCTCATTGTCTTCACATTGAATGAGCTCAGCAGGAGGAGGAGAAAGAAGATGGGTTGGCGTTGCTGTCTCGGGAATGGCAGAGGTAGAAGAGGTGGAGGAAGGAGAGGCAGGTATATTCGGTGTAATTTATATTGGAAAAAAAGTGCATATAAGCAGATCCATGCAAAGAAAGAGAGATCTATGAGATTTATCTTAAGGAATTGGCACATAGGATTGTGGGGGCTGCAAGTTCAAAATCTGCAGGGCAGAGCAGGCAGGGTGGAAACTCAGGCAGGATTTCTATGTTGCAGTCTTGAGGAGAATTCCTTCTTCTTTGGGAAACCCCACTCTTCTTTGGGAAACTCTGCTTCAGTTGATTGGATGAAGCATACGCACACTATGGAGGAGAACCTGCTTTACTCAAAACCTACTGATTTCAATGTGAATCACATCTAGAAAATACCTCCCCAACAACATCTAGACTCATGATTGATCAAACAACTGGGCACCGGAGCCCAGCCAAGTTGACTTATTAAATTAACCTTCAAACCTTCATAATTCAGCCCTGCCACTCCCTCCTTAATCACGGCCATCAGCCCTCTTCCCGCTTTCCCCACTGCTCACCTGGGCACTTTCTCTAGCTTTGTTCCAGTGCTGTCAGGTCCTGGCTCTGATTACAGGTCTTCGGCAGTTCTCCCTTGGCCTGTAGGACTGACTCCACATCCTACCCTGGGTATCTGCATCACTCCCAAGCTTATTCTTGCCTTTTCCAGCTCTATGTTCCAATGCTTTACAACTGAGACTCTTTGCTCCTGCAAGAAATTGCTCATAGATCTTCCAACACCCCATGCTTGTTTCTGACTCTGTGTCTTTGTTCACCATGTTCCTTCTACTTAGAATACCTTTCTTTTTTTTCCACTCTATTCAACATAATTTGTTTGAGATTCATCCATCAACACCTTTTTTCACTGGTAAGCAGTTTGCAGTTGTATGGACGTGCTACAATTTCTTCATCCATCTTTCACGGATATCGACGTTTTATATACATATATGTATTATATATATTATATATGTATTTTATGTATGTATTATATATTAAACATATGTATTTTATTTACATGTATGTATGTTTTGTGTGTGTGTGTGTGTGTGTATGTATGTATGTATTTGAGACAGAGTCTTGCTCTGTCACCCAGGCTGGTGTTCAGTGGTATAATCATGGCTCCCTGAAGCCTCGATCTTCTGGGCTCAAAAGATCTTCCTGCCTCAACTTCTCAAGTAGCTAAGATTATAGGCACACACCACCACACCCAACTAATAAGCAGGATATCTTTCTTTCTTCAGCATGCCTGCACAAGTGAGCTCACCCAGCTCACTCATCATTTAAGGTACAGCTCAAATTCCATCTTCTCTCTGTGACCCTCACTCTTTAGTCTGCAGAGTCACTATCTGATTTGATCACCAGTATCATACCACCCCTGTGCTCCTGTACCCCAAGAGATGGTCCATTTCCATCTAAACCTATCAACCTGTACCCCAAGAGATGGCCTGTTTTCATCTAAACCTATCAACCTGTACCCCAAGAGATGGTCCGTTTCCATCTAAACCTATAAACCTGTACCCCAGAGATGGTTTTCATCTAAACCCATAAACTTGTACCCCAAGAGATGGCCTGCTTTCATCTAAACCTATCAACCTGTACCCCGAGTGATGGCCTGTTTTCATATAAACCTATCAACCTATACCCCAAGAGATAGACTGTTTTCATATAAACCTGTACCCCAAGAGATGGCCTGTTTTCATATAAACCTATCAACCTGTACCCCGAGTGATGGCCTGTTTTCATTTAAACCTATCAACCTGTACCCCAATGGATGGCCTGTTTTCATATAAACCTTTTAGTTCTTTTACAATAAAGATAGACCAAGATTAAAATACGCACTGATGAAGTTTAAATAGGGCTATTCCCGTTTGTTCTAATTATGCCAAAATGCACAATTGGAAAATCAGTCCTCCCTAGAGAAGCCAGATTCTTGTGACCAATAAAACTATGGAACCCCACATTCAACTTCAGGCTAACAGTTCATTTAAGAGGATTTCTTTGAAAAGCATAAATGTGACTTTTTCTAAAAACAGGATTTTCACATTTTCCTTCCTGACTTCTCCTATTTCAGCATCCCGCCTCCAGAGCCCTGTGGGTTGAAGACCACTGTGCCCTTTTCTTTCGGCTTCACATGCTGGCTAGTCTTTTGTTTGCTTTGTTAGCGCAGTACTTTTCATTGCCTTCGCGGTGTTTTTAGGAGCTCCTGAATTTCACACACAAATCCAGACCCCTGTGTGGAAAGCCTGTGGTGATGTTCTCTTTCTTCCCACAGGACTCCCTGCAGCCAGGAATTCTAGTGGAGCACCTGACGTAAGGTGAGGAATATACAGGCATACCTTGTGTTCGTGCATTGTGCCTTATGGCAGTTTTCACAAATTGAAGGTCTGTGGCAACCCTGCCTCGAACAAGTCTATTGGCTCCATTAGTCCACAGCATGTGTTCACTTCATGTTTCCATGCCACATGTTGGTAATTCTCACAGCATTTCAAACATTTTCATTAGTGCTGTATCTGTTATGGTGATCTGTGATCAGTTATCTTTGATGTTACTATGGCAATTGTTCTGGGACAGCACAAACTGCACCCATCTAAGTTGGAGAACTTAATCCATAAATGTTGCATGTGTTCTGACTGCTCCACAGACCAGCTGTTCCCCTGTCTCTCTCTCTCTCCTTGGGTCGCTTACTCTCTGAGGCAACAATATTGAAATCAGGCCAGTTGATGAACCTACAATTGGCCTCTAAGTTTCAAGTGAAAGGAAGAGTGGTACATCTCTCAGTTTTGTGGGTTGTCTGTTGTTTGTTTTTGAGATGGAGTCTCACTCTGTCACCCAGGCTGGACTGCAGTGGTGCAATCTTGGCTCACTGCAACCCCTGCCTCCCAGGTTCAAGCAAGTCTCCTGCCTCAACCTCCTAAGTAGCTGGGATTACAGGCGCCCAACACCATGTCCAGCTAATTTTTGTATTTTTAGTAGAGATGGGGTTTCAACATGTTGGACAGGCTGGTCTCGAACTGGTGACCTCCGGTGATCTGCCCGCCTCATCCTCCCAAAGTGCTGGGATTACTGGCATAAGATACCATGCCCCACTACATCTCTCAGTTTAAATCAAAAGCTCTTAATGATGAACCTCAGTGAGAAAGGCATGTAGAAAGCCAAGATAAGCAGTTTGCCAAGTTGTGAATACAAAGGAAAAATTCTTGAAGAAAATTAAAAGTGCTACTCCAGTGAATACACAAATGTTAAGAAAGCAAAACACCTTGCTGACATGAGAAAGTTTGAGTGGTCTGGATAGATCAAAGTGCAATATTCCTTTCAGCCAAAGTCTAACTCAGAGTGAGGCCCTTACCCTCTTATACTCTGTGAAGGCCAAGAGAGGTAAAAAAAGCTGCAAAAGAAAAATTGGAAGCTAGCTGAGGTTGGTTCATGAGGTTTAAGGTACGAAACTGTTCTGTAACATAGAAGTGCGAGGTAAAGCAGCAAGTGATGATGGAGAAGCTGCAGTAAGTTATCCAGGAGACCTAGCTGAGATCATTGATGAAGCTGGATACACTACACAACAGATTTTCAATGTAGACAAAACAACCTTCCATTAGAAGAAGATGCCATCTAAGACTTTTGTGGGAGTTCAGTCAGGTTTGTAGGAAAATTTTTAAGATGAAGTTATAGGATATACACACAAACCTTCTTGGAAGGTTGGAAGGTTTTGCAAAAGTTTCGGGATAGGGTTATGGCTAAAAACAGCCTAATCCTTACCTTGAGTTAATAGCTTGGGGTGCAGATACAAAGGAATGTAAAGTATTTTATCTAAATAGCTTGTTTACTCACTGGTCCTAAGATCAACATTTGATCATTCGTGGGCAGGATGGCCCTCTCCAGGGTGGGGGCAGCCAGGTTAATTACCCACAGGGGTTGACTCAAAGCCTTTGTCAATTAAATATCTACTAACTAAATGCAAGCATTGCCAGCTTGGAGGGGCTGCAAAACTCTCTTCGGCTCCTAGTGCCAGCTGCCCCCTGGCCCGCTCTTTCACTGAATATCAGTGTCTGAGTATGTGTCTCATCCGTCTTGCAGCTGAGGTCTGTAGGACAGACCCCCACAAGTGGTGCCCTGCATGAGGAACACTACAAAAAGATCACGATGGAGCCCCCGAAAATGAAGGTGAAAAAGGAACTGCACAGTCAGCAAGTCATTGGTACCTGCTCAGGATTTCCAAGTTCGGGGGGTATTGTTCAGGTTAGGGTTTCATCATGGGACAACAGTTATCAGCTCAACAGAAACAGTATATAAAAGTATTGAAACAGCTGCTTAAAGCTACTGGAGTCTCAGTTTGGCAGGCTCAATTAAGGGACCTAACACAAACTGTTGTATCCCAAAACCCATGGTTCCCTGAAGAAGGCACACTAGATGTAAAGCTCTGGGAACAAGTGGGGAGAAATCTTAAACAACATCACGTGCAAGGGCAAGGTCCCAGCATCATCTTTAATGCTATGGGCCTTAGTTAGGGCAGCCCTGGCTCCATCATACACAGAAGATCCTAAAAAGAGGAAGGAGGAAGAACCATCACCTGCTTTACCACCTCCTCTTCCCTCAGCCCCGATATCACCAGGCCAAAATAAAAAAGAGAAAACGGAGGTTTTGCCTAAGCCCCCTCCTCCAATAGATAGGAAAAAGGACTGGGGATATGCTACAGCTATGAGACCCTGTCTTAAGCAAGCAGCATTAAAAGGGGAGTTCTTCGCCTGCCCAGTAATGCAAGATCAACAAGGCAATCAGATGCATAAACCCATTTCTTTTAATGCTTATAAAAATAATAAGAAAAAACATTAAAGGCCAGAGCCGCGCAACCAAGCGAGCAGTGGGCAGAAGGAAAGGCTCAGCAGCAGGGATGCTTCCAGACCCGGAGCCAACAAATGCTCCCAGGAACTCGACCTGCACAGCAGCGACACAACGAGGAGCTAGGCCCAGTGTGCAGAAGCTAGCCTGCTGGGGATGGGCAGGAGGCATGTGCAGGAAGGTCTGCCCAGCAGGCAGCAGCCGCCTGGTGGCAGAGGGAGGGAGCAGGACAGAAGAAGAGACACAGACAAAAAGCAACAGCACCTAAGCAAGTGCAAAGTGGCCACCGCCCTGGGGCCTGCCTGCTCAGCTCTCCAGCTCTCCTGCCCATGGCAAAATTTCGTGTGCTCCTTATATACAAGTGACATCTCAGATTGTAATTCTATGCTAAGATTTGAGTAAAATTTAAAAATTTAAAAAAACCTCTTTCTGATAATGGCCACTGTTCTCTCTCTCCTACCTCTGACGTGGCTCTCTCAAGATCTGATTTGGGTAGAACAGTGGCCTCTGAAGGGAGAGAAATTACAGAAGGCCCATTAATTAGATAAAGGGCAATTAAAAGCTGGACATGTAGAACCATCAAATAGTCCTTGGAATTCACCCATTTTCGTCATTCCCAAAAAGTCTGGTAAATGGAGACTTTTGCATGACCTACAATTTGCAACCTATGAGACCCCTTCAGCAGGGGCTCCCTTCCCCCAAGGCAATTCCTTACAACTGGTTTATAATTGTTATTAACTTAAAAGACTGTTTTTATATGATTCCCCTAGCAGAAAAGACAGAAAAAAATTTGTGTTTACAATACCAGCTATCAATAATGAAAGGCCAGCTTGTCAATTTCATCGGAAAGTGCTTCCTCAAAGAATGCTAAACAGTCCTACCATGTGTCAGTATCACGTAAATCAAGCTTTGCTCCCCAGCAGAAAAGAATTTCTTGATTGCAAGGTTATTCATATTATGGATGATATTTTACTAGCAGCCCCAAAGGAACTAATGCTTTTAAATTTACATACCTCTGTCATAAAGAATACAGCTAAAATATTTAATTATTGCACCTGAAAAAGTACAAGTGTCCTCTCCTTGGAAATATCTTGGGTACATACTAACTTCCCAGTCAGTAAGACCTCAAAAGGTTAAATACTAGCAACTTACACACCTTAAATGATTATTAGAAATTACTAGGCAATATCTACTGGCTCTGCCCCACTTTAGGCATTCCTACTTATAAGCTGCAAAACCTGTTTTCCATCTTAAAGGGCAATACAGTCCTGGATTCTCCCAAGTATTTAACTCCTGCAGCAAAAAGGGAAATCGAGGAAATAGAATAAGCCATCTCTCAGAGGCAACTAGATTGCATAGACACCCATTATTCCATCCAGTTATTTATTTTTCCCACCAAACACTCCCCTGGAGGGTTAATAGGACAGATGACCCCCCAGCACTGCACTTTCTAGAATGTGTTTTTTACTCACATACCAGGACTAAAACACTCTCTCCCTATATCCGGTTACTTAGTAAAGTCATCCATTTCAGGTTGCAGACAATGTTATCAGTTGCTAGGTTATGATCCTGATATTATCAGGATTCCTTTAAGTAATAAAAGCAATTCAAAGCAGTATTGCCAGTATCTACTGATCTGCAAATAGCTCTCTCTGATTATACAAGACAAATAGAGCATGTCCTTCCTGCTGACAAACTCCTTCATTTCTTATCTTGTACTCCTGTGATCTTGCCTACAAAAATAGTTCACCCTCTCATACCTATTGCTTTAACACTGTTTACTGATGGTTCAGGTAAACATGGAAAAGCAGCAGTTTGGTGGAGACCACATAATTCCATCACTCTATCTGGGTTCACTAGCACTCAGAGAACTGAGATTGAGGCTCTGATATTGGCTCTGGAGAATTTTCCCGCTCAGCCCATCAATATAGTGATTCTGCTTACTTGGTTTATTTATTTCAGAACCTTGAGACAGCCCTAATTAAGTACACTCTGGAGCCTGCCCTGCGTGCTCTTTTTCTTCAACTTCAGCAACTGCTAGATCAACATACACATCCTATTTTTATTACACACATTCGAGCCCACGGCTCACTGCCTGGCCCATTGGCTTATGACAATAATCAAGCAGACCTTCAGGTTATGACATCACTGCTTGACTAAGCCACGCAATCACATCAATTTTTTCACCAACGCTGGAGAAACTTATCTAAACAATTTCAACTTACCCAGAGCCTGGCTAAACAAATTACCCTATAATGTCCAGATTGCCAGTTCACAGGTACGTCCCCTCCTTCAACACATGCTAACACTAGAGGATTAGAACCTAATCAGTTATGGCAAACACATGTTACATCCCTGAATTTGGAAAACTAAGATATGTACATTTATCCATTGATACCAACACTCATCTAATTAGTTCACATAAGCTCTTCCTTGAGAGTCCACTCGATATGTCATCAAACACCTTTTTTTTTTTTTTTTTTTTGAGATGGAGTCTTGCTCTGTCACCCAGGCTGGAGTGCAGTGGTGCGATCTTGGCTCACTGCAAGCTCTGCCTCCCAGGTTCACACCATTCTCCTGCCTCAGCCTCCTGAGTAGCTGGGACTACATGTGCCCGCCACCACGTCCAGTCAATTTTTTTTTTTTTTTGTATTTTTACTAGAGACAGGGTTTCACCATGTTAGCCAGGATGGTCTCTATCTCCTGACCTCGTGATCTGCCCACCTCAGCCTCCCAAAGTGCTGGGATTACAGGTGTGAGCCACCACGCCCAGCCTAAGCATCTTCTTTTAACTTTTACATTTATGGGACGGTCCACAAACATTAAAACTGATAATGGTCCAGCTTATGGCAGCTCATAATTCCAACAATTTTGTCACATGTGGAATATCCAACATTCCACAGGTATCCCGTATAATCCCCAAGGACAAGTCATAGTAAAACATGCTCATTCCACTCTGAAAAATATGTTCAAAAAACAAAAAGGGGAGAGTATGGGTAAAGACCCTGCAACACTATTGGCACAAGCCTTATTTACCCTTAATTTTTAAAATTTAGATGACAAATTTTAATCAGCTGTAGAAATGCACTTTGCTAAAACCTCTCAAGACATAAAACCTGTAGTTTTATGGAAAGATGTGAACAGTAATGTATGGTGTGGTCCAAATGAATTATTAACATGGGGAAGAGGGTATGCTTGTCTCCACACCCCCTCAGGTCCTCTTTGGATTCCAGCATGATGCATCAAACCATAGCATGGCATGGCTAGGACCCAGCCCTGTACCAGAAATGAAGAAAATAACCCTATAGGACCCACAGCCCCGGACAATGCACCTTCCTTGGACAACACAGGCCATGGACAGAATGGTGAAGAAGACAAGTCAGAAGACTGAGTGAATCCTGTTCTGGACATAGACACCATTCACTCCAGATAATTGTTCCTTACTGTGCTTTACTCATCTTTTTAAATTCTCTCACTTTACCTGCCACCTGTACCTGCTACACTCTATTAAGCCTGTCTTCTGAATCTGCCTTTTTTCAGCCCTGTTATCTGGGCAGACACTCCCTTCCCAGCTTCCAACAACACGACTGCTTGGCTGGAAGGGGTTAACATACCCCCAGCGGGGCTCCTTAGTAACAGCACACACCAAACTGAAGTGCCAAGTAATGCCGCAGGTCACTCCTTGATTGGGAAAGAATGATGCTAATTATACTCATGATCGTCTTATGTTATTTGCTAATTCTAGGATGCAAAGCCAGAATAAGAGCAATGACCGCCTTGCCGGACAGACCTGTTGCTGCACACAGCTGTACGCTTCAGTCAACAGAACCCAATGCAAAAAACAGAAAAGGGGGAGACGTGGGAGTTCAGTCAGGCTGGTGGGAAAAATTTTAAGATGAAGTTATAGGATATAGACACAAACCTTGGAAGGCTGGAAGGTTTTGCAAAAGTTTCAGGATAGGGTTGTGGCTAAAAGCAGCCTAATCCTTACTTTGAGTTAACAGCTTGGGACACAGATACAAAGGAATGTAGAATATTTTATCTAAATAGCTTGTTTACTCATGTGGTCCTAAGACCAACCTTTGGTCAACCACGGTGCATAATTGCTTTCTACTCGGGAAATCAGCAATGTCAGTTACTCTCTAGTGGTGTTTACTCAAGACCTTTGTCATTTAATCTATACTGAATAAATGTGAGCTTCATTGGCTGATTGGTGGCTGCAACTCTTCATAGCACCTTTCTTGGTGTCTGTGAGTGGCCTGGACCGTCAGCCGGACTGACAGGCAAAATATCTATGTCAATGTGCATCTCTCATCCGTTGCTGGGTCACGATCTGTGGGTCAGACCCCTGTATACTTTCATGGCTAGAAAGGAGAGAATTCAATGCTTAGCTTCAAAGTTTCATAGGACACGCTGACTGTGTTAGGTGCTGATGCAGCTGGTGAGTTTAAGTGAAGCCAGTGCACATCTACCATTATAAAAATTGTAGGACCCTTAGGAATTATGCTAAATCAACTCCGCCTGTGCTCTAGAAATGGACCAAAGCTGGGCTGATAGGACTTTTGAATACAGCATGACTTACTGAATATTTTAAGCCTGCTGTTGAGACCTACTGCTCAGAAAGAAAGATTCCTTTCAAAATATTACTGCTCATTGAAAATGCACCTGGTCACCCAATAGCTCTGATGAACATGGGCAAGGAAATGAATGTTGTCTACATGCCTGATAACACAACACTCATTCTGCAGCCCAGGGATCAACGAGTAATTTCTACTTTCAAGTCTTTTGGAAGGCTACATAGCTACCATAGATAGTTATTCCTCTGATAGAGCTGGGAAAATTAAATTGAAAATCCTCTGGAAAGGATTCACCATTCCAGGTACCATTAAGAACATCTGTCGGCCGGGCATGGTGGCTCACGCTTGTAATCCCATCACTTTGGGAGGCCAAGGTGGGTGGATCACATAAAGTCAGGAGTTCGAGACGAGCCTGGCCAACATGCCTAAACCTCGTCTCTACTAAAAATATAAAAATTAGCTGGGCATGGTGGGGCATGGTGGTGCATGCCTGTAATCCCAGCTACTTGGGAGGCTGAGGCAGGAGAATCACTTGAACCTGGGAGGTGGAGGTTGCAGTGAGCTGCCACTGCACTCTAGCCTGGGTGATGAGAGCAGAACTCCAAAACTCCACCTCAAAAAAAGAACATTTGGGATTCACGGGAGAAGGTCAACATACCAACATTAATGGGAGTTTGGAAGGAGTAGATTCTAACCCTCATGGATGACTCTGAGGGGTTTAAGACTTCAGCACAGGAAGTCACTGCAGATATGATAGAAATAACAAGAAAACTAGAATTAGAAGTGGAACCTAAAGATGTGGCTGAATTTCTGCCACCTCAGTATAAAACCTGAATGTATGAGGAGTTGCTTCTTATGAACAAGCAAAGAAAGTGGTTGAGATGAAATATATTCCTAGTGAATATACTATGAACATTGTTGAAATGAAAAGGATTTAGAATATTACATAAACGTAGTTGATAAAGCAGTGTAAGGGATTGAGAGGATTGACTCCAATTTTGAAAGAAGTTTTCTGGTGGATAAAATGCTTTCAAACAGTATCATATGCTACAGAGAAATCTTTCATGAAAGGAAGTCAATTGATGTGGCCAACTCCATTGTTGTCTTATTTTAAGAGATTGTCATAGCCACCCTAGCCTTTAGCAATCACCACCCTGATCAGTCAGCAGCCATCGACATTGAGGCAAAATCCTCTGCCAGCAAAAATCTTACATCTATATCTGAAGGCTCAGATGATTGTTATTTTCTAGCAATAAAGTATTCTTAAATTAAGGTATGCATATGTATATATATTTTACATAGTGCTGTTGCACACTTAGACTATAGTATAGTGTAAAGGTAAATTTTATATGCACTGGGAATCCAAAAAAATGTGTGTGCCTTGCTTTATTGCAGTGGTCTGGAACTAAACCTGAAATATCTTTGATGTATGTCTATAGAAGCAAACACATACTGACTTCCTAGTTTTTGAAGTTCAACCCAGAGATTAGCAAGTTTGCAGAGCTCAAGTATTGAGCAAGAGTAGTTGTCATTCTCTGACCACCATATCATTATGGATTTGCAATTGGAAAGATTCCAGTGAGTAAAAAGTTTCTTGATGATTGTGTTGTTAGATTTTCTTACAGAAAAGGGTGAGAGAGAAAATCTGTAACTTAGCACCCCAGCAAGATCATGAAAGAAAATGACTTTTTCCTAAATGTATTTATTTTAAAAGATTAGTGAAGTAAGAGTGAGGGGTTTAGAGCTATATGGCTGGGGTTTGAGTTCCAGCTTTGCCACTTCCTGAAAGGTGCTCTCGGGTAAGTTACTTACCTGTGTCTCAGCTTCTTCCTTTGCAAGATAAAGTTATAAGAGTAGTATTTCCAAGAAAGAGTTACTGTGAAAATGGAATGAGGTTATACTCCTTATATGCTTAGAAAAATGCACAGCAGAAAGCCTCAATTCATTGAAACAATTATTTCTTCTACTTACCATAGATACAAGGTAATAATTGATAGCAATAATCATTGAATTCACTGAAAAACTTCACGAAGTATAAAGCTGATAACATACGTTTAACTCTTGGAAAATGTATTATAATTCTTCATGTAATGGTTAGCCTCAACTTTGGTAAATTCAAATCTGTTCTAATGCATGGGTCCTGCTAAGCAATGCTTTATGTCACACTGAGGTAGACCAAGAAAAATTCCACATAGTTAAGCACAAGAGAAAGGAACACTAATTTAAGATAGAAGATTAAGTATAATAGCATGATCCCAAATTTTGAGAGCTATGGAGAAATAGTGGGCTGGAGAGGAGACAATATCTGTGTGTAGGTGTGGAGAGGAAGAGGAGGAGAGAGTGTTGATTTAAAAAGATGTTCTGAGAAGGTTGGCTCGTCTCCCTAAGTATCTATCCAATGACCAGGAACCTCCTGCCACTGGATAACTAACGGAAAGATGGTGATTTTGTAATCCTCTGTGGATTGCCTCTGACGCAAATAAACGCATAAAAATCCTAAGTGTGTGAAAATGTATTTTCAAGATATTTGAAGTTAATCATTTGTTAAGAGAAAGATAACATCTTCATCTTGAGATTAAAGAAATAACTCAAATGATTACTATCTGAAGACATATTACTCTGTACTGAATTTGTGTTTCCCTCTGCCTCACAGATGAAGCAATATCATCCTGAAAATACAGGTCCGGCTGATGTAAATTACATAGCGACCTGCTCTCAGGAATCTAGGAGCAGCCTATGAATTACAAAAGCATTGAAGCAATAGCAGTTTTCACTTTTTTTTGCAAGATGATCCTGATGAGGAAAGGTTTATCCTTTCACATAAAAGGGAGATGAGCCTCTTAAAATTACATAATTAAGAATAATCAATGCCGTAGGTTTTAGTATCCTTATCTACAGTAGCGTGCTTTATGAAGGTGGTAGTTTTGAGGGTGACAGAACTTTCAGTTTATATAACATAGAAAGACTACCTGTCCCAGGGATTGCCATTCCAAACCGGCACTGCCGATATACACGTGCTGTTTGTCCACGATCCAGAAGGAGGACTGCAGCCGGCCCTTGTTGTAAGCGGTCATGTTCATGTACGTCACCTCGGCTCCTAGGAGTTCAAGGAGAGTCTGGTCAGCCTCTGCGTCAAGCCCTGCCTGGGCTGTCAGTCACCTACCAGCGGCAATACTCATGGTTCATCATTTGTCCCAACTGACAGTTAGGAAAGCTAAATATTTATGTTAGTTTGGTGGAGAGAAGGGCCCCAAAGTATTATTTTGTTCCCTAAAACAACGAACACTTAAAAAAAAAAAAGAAAGAGAAAAGAAAAGCCAGGGGAAATGGCTTTTCCTTTGCATATGGCAGAGGAGGTTTTGTACATAGTGACAAGACCATGGCTTCTCAACTCAGATCTGTACTGAAATTCTAGCTCCACTTACCATCTGGATGGTGAGATAGGTACACCATATGCAGTTTTCTTTTCTGAGTAATTTTAATACAGTTTGCCACCAATATAAGGATCAGTCTTGTTCAGTGTCACAGCTCTCCTCAATAAGACGTTGGCCTTATTATGCTTTCTATACATTTTTCATCCTGTGACCCTTTCACTCGCCTTTACTTCTTCGTTCCTTCCCTTTATTATTTAATCTGGGTTTGGTCTCTTCTTCGTCTTTATCTGATAGCTTTTTATTTATTTATATTTTATTTTATTTTTGAGACAGAGTCTCATTCTGTTGTCCAGGCTAGAGTACAGTGGCGCAATCTCGGCTCACGGCAACCTCTACCTCCCAGGTTTAAGTGATTCCCTTTCCTCAGCCTCCTGAGTAGCTGGGATTACAGGCGTGTGCTACCACGCCCGGCTAATTTTTGTACTTTTGGTAGAGAGGAGGTTTTACCATGTTGGCCAGGCTGGTCTTGAACTCCTGACCTCAGGTGAACCACTCGCCTCCGACCTTCCAAAGTGCTGGGATTACAGGTACCTGACAGTTCTTAATTTAAGCAATGATTATTCAAGCTTTACTGAGATGCCACCTTGAATGGTTAACTAAATAACTCAGACTATTGCTAACGCCAAAAATATATTTGAAGAGCTAAATGTGACCAATTGCTTTAGGCTTCATGTGGTAGGATCCGCTGTCAAGCCTTTATGTATTACTGCCTCGAATGCATTTACAAACCTCTCAAAAGGATCATACGGTCCATTTAATGCAAGGGTATTTACATACATTTCTGCTAAAGGTCTATTCCCATGAAAAGAACAGACCTATATGCATATATTTAATGAACTAAGCTATTCTGCCTTCAGGTATTCATTATTAATGAAGACGCTGTATTCCAGGGGCTCACTTCATTGTCACAATCTTCATTACCAGAGGCACACATAAGACTGTATGCAGAAGGATACATTTCAGCCTATCAGAAAGGAAGGAGAGTAATTTACACTATGAACCTAATGCTTAACTCTTAGGAAAATGTAACCATGCATCTAGCTTCCTTGTGGCAGGAGGATGAAAAGAGATGTTACAAGGTTGGGAGAGAATCTCTGAGGGGAAGCCAGCAGATTTTCTCTGAGGGTAGAGCAGTTTCTTTGTCTTACAAGTAGCGGGCACATGTTTCTCTGCCTCCAGCCATCCTGGAATAGTAACATCCAAGAAAGAGCTGCAGATCCCAGAGGAGGAACTTGGGTATGGCAGAATCTGAATGTCCAAAACGGGTAGTTACCCAGGCAGGTATGGAGAGACCCCAATCTGCACGGAGGTGTGGCCGGCCCCACAGACACAGCCACCAGTCCTCCTCAGTAGATAAACAGGAAAGACAGTAAGTGGCTTCACAGTCTGCCCAGGGCCAGGGATCCCTGTACGAAAGCCAGCAGAGCTGTGTGTAGAGATCAAGCAATATGTAATGCTAGTAATCCCCATTTATTGAATACCTGTGCGCCCAGTGCCAAGATAGCTACGTTACAACAGTCTTATATGGCATGCTTCATTTTCCCTGTTTTAGGACACAATACATTCCTGTATGTGGTGTAAGAAAATCCACTGAAAATATTTATGATACATCTGAAAAAATGTATATTTTTGCCTATGGTTCATGGACTATCACTTCCCCATTACAAATGATATGTTTTTCTATCTAAATATTGATGCTCCATCTATCTCTGAAGACATATGCTTTCATCTTTATTAATATCTGGATATATATATTTAGTTATGTCTAACATGTCCCTCAGTTTATTCGATATTTTACTTAAGAGAATTTATATTTACAGGCACTTTTAGAATATATTTGTCCATTGGTTATAGAAATAATCTTCATCCTATTGGGTCTTTATGTAATATGTATTAGGAAGCGATGGTTAAAATATAATGCTGTCTGACTACAAAACATATTTAATGATTAAAAAGTATATAATATGCCACTTACTGCATTTGTGTGCACAACCTAAATTTGAGTTTATTTTATATTGTTGTGTTAGAATTGCAATTAGCAAAGGCATGCAATACAGGCCTGAACATTTAGATAAAAGGGTAGAGTAATATTTCTGTTTTTCATGCATTATATTTATGCAAATACAGACAATATAATAAATAAATCAAATTCTTTCCATTTACATTAAAAATTTGACATATTTTTATAGGAGCGATAACTTTAATTTCTACTTCTAAAATCATTTTAGGCTTTTTCTTACAACGTTGCATATTTTAAAAAATGTGTAGAATGCCATAGTTTTATAAGCACTAACAGAAATACTTCAGTTTTTTTCTATAGTTATTTTTATGACCCAGAAAACAGGGATCCTACATATTAAAGAGTTATTATGTTAAAATGACAGCAAGAGCTATGCATAAAAACCATGGAGTAATTTATGAGATCTGCTCATCAATATTCACGGTGGTTATTCAAGCTTAGCATCCACACGCAAGAGAATGCTGAAAAGCAGCCCGTTTGTCCTATTACTGTTTTCATTTTCTCCATGGGAATCACCAACTCACAAGAAACCTTTTCTAAAATTCTGTGCTAGATTATTCAGAGCCAACAAAGGCTTTGCATTACCAAATAGTTAATATGTTCAAAACTAATATGTAGGTGACAGTTTTTAAATCCAGTACCATTAGAAAACCACAGGTTTCAAGAAAATCATTTTCTGTTTATATTAAGGTACAATTTACTTGTAGTAAAATTCACCCTTTTGAGCATCTAAGGGTTTTGAAAGACAGTCATGTGACCATCGCCACAATCAGAATGAAGAACAGTGTCATCCTCCCTAGGCTTCTTTTGCAGTGACTTCCTCTTCAAACCCCAGCCCTTGGCAAACACTCATCTGTTTTTTTTTCTTTTTTTGTGTGTGTGTGCCTATAGTTTTGCTTTTGTAAGAATGTCATACAAATCGAGTCACAGAGCATGCAGCCCTCTGAATCCTGCCTCTCACTTAGCATAACGCCTGTGAGACCCATTCATGCTGTTGTGTGGAACAGTGGTTTCTCTTTGCTGTTGAGTGATATTTTATCATATGGAATGCACTACACACAACGCATGTGAGACCCATTCATGCTGTCGTGTGGAACAGCAGTTTGTTTCTCTTTGCTACTGACATTTCATTATATGGAATGCACCACATATAGCACATGTGAGACTCACTCATGCTGTTGTGTGGAACAGTGGTTTCTCTTTGCTGTTGAGTGATATTTCATTGTATGGAATGCACCACATATAGCACATGTGAGACTCACTCATACTGTTGTGTGGAACAGTGGTTTGTTTCTCTTTGCTGTTGAGTGATATTTCATGGTACGGAATGCACCACACACAATGCACGTTAGACCCATTCATGCTGTCGTGTGGAACAGTGGTTTGTTTCCCTTTGCTGTTGAGTGATATTTCATTGTATGGAATGCACCACAGTTTGCTTATCCATTCTCCAGTTGAGAAACATTTGGGTAGTTTCCGCTTACTGGTGATGACAAATAAAGCTGCTGCAAACACTCATACATACATTTTTGTGAGAATGTAGTTTTCATTTCACTTGGGTAAATACCTAGGAGTGAGATTGCTGAGTCATATGGTAAATATATGTTTAACTTTATAAGAAACTGCCAAACTGTTTACCCGAAGCGTCTGTACCAGTTTGCATTCCCACCAGCAATATCTGTTAGTCTAAGTCATTCTGTATTCTTGCCAGAACCTGGTACTACATTTATATAAAGTTTTTCCTTTAAATATTATACACTTCTGAGATCAGAAAATATCTTTAAATCTGGCTTGATTTAATTAAATATATTTTTAAAACAGCTTTGAAAGTATATTAAGTATGATTAACCATTTTTTGCTTTTATAGATTTCTTTTCTAACAGGAAAAAAATATGTGTCAGTTTCTCTGTGTGCAGCCCCTGATTCATTGCCCAGGGACCTCTGGATGTCAACCGAAAGATGCGTACATCACAACGTGATGCGTCAGGACCATGGCCTAACGGCTGTGCACAGCTGCTGGTGATGGGTCCAGATCTCTGCAGATCCTCCTGCTTTCAGCTCCACACTCTACTTAATTGATGATTAATGGGCATTATTAGTAACTCAAAATAATGTTTTTTGATGCCAAAATCAAAAGTGGTGAGAGTATATACTTCTTTCTATTGTTGCTTTATAAAATACGTTCATGCTATCCATGCCGTCCTAATTAAATCTTAAACAACAAACAAGGCTAAGGTTCAGAATTAGAAATGTTAAGCTACAAATATGCTAACTGATGATGTGAAAAGTCTGGTCCCAGTTGGTCATACTAATCAAGACGAAGTGATGTGGCTAACCTCCAGGTTTCACACGCTTCTTGGGAAGTCAAATGTTAAAAATCAGGAAACTCCAAATTACTCATTCCAACTCCTTTGAGCTTTAACAGAGATGCTTCATTGAATTTAATAGAGAATGTTCCTGGTTTTGGAGGGGTTCTGTTTCTTTACTAAATTATTCTTATGGTATTAACCAAAATACCGCATTTTATTGTGTGCTTACATATTTCAATGGAAATAATTCTGTGTTAAAATTTAAGAGAGAAAATGAAAATATTAACTAAAAAGTGATTAAAATTTTTTTAAAGAAAAAACTATAAATGCCATGATGAATTGAAAATTAATGTTACTACTTTGAAGAATCAAGTTGACTGTAGGTACACACATTTGAAAAGGAGTATGTTCTTGAGAGCCCTCCTCTTGCAAGACTTTCTAGCATTAAACTTGTTTATCATAGATCTGTTCCAAATCCCATGTGGTAGAGTTAGTAACTATCTCATCTATAGATTATTCTTTTTCAGGACACTAACATTTGCCTTATAGTCAGATTTCAGAGTCCCTCACTGTTTAATTTTTTTAAGAGATGGGTCTCAGTATGTTGCTCAGGCTGGCCTTGAACTCCTGGGCTCAAGCGATCCCCCAGCCATAGCCTCATAAGTAGCTGGGACTATAGGCATAAGCCACCACACCTGGCCTCAACACTTTTCTTTTTGTTTGCTTTGTTTTGTTTTGGAGACAGAGTGTTGCTCTGTCACCCAGGCTGGAGTGCAGTGGTGTGATCTTGGTTCATTGCAACCTCTGCCTTATGGATTCAAGCAATTGTCATGCTTCAGCCTCCCAAGTAGCTGGGACTACAGGCACACAGCACCACATCCTGCTAATTTTTGTATTTTAGTAGAGATGAGGTTTCACTGTGTTGCTCAGGCTGGTCTTGAACTCCTGAGCTCAGGCAATCTGCCTGCCTCAGCCTCCCAAAGTGCTGGGATTACAGGCATGAGCCACTGTGCCTGGCCGTCTTCACTGTTCTTTATGTGTGGATGGTATTACACGGGTAGGGATAAATGTCACTGCCAATTTCCTACACTACAGATCTGTGGGGACCATCCTTTGATGTACGTCTGTTACACGGTTTTTAGGACGTGACCGTGTTTGGGATTCTACTCCTTTATGATCAACTTAAAAATTCCCAGACTCATATTTTGATTAGAAACAATTCACAGATAATATCAGATAGCTGTTGGGTGGGAGTAGTTAATGCATCATCCCAGGATAACCATTCCCATCTAAAATTGCTAAAGAATTATTTATTATCACTTCCATTCCGAATCTTCTCCAGAAGCTTGTTGTTATCTCTAGGTTAAACACTAGTTTCTAGGTTAAAACTAGTTTCATAACTAGTGTTATCAAAATGGAATATTAGATTCTGAAGAGGTTTAATACTGGCATGTTCACATTTACACATTACACTTACACTCGAGGAAGATGGGAGGAAATGAGCAACTTTAAGGAGATAACTAGTTGAAGAATTTAATTCCAGTGAAGATAAAGAAAGTTTAATTCTACCTACTCTTGAATTGACATAAACTAGATCTATCTTCCATATATCTAGCAGTTCTCTTTCTGTCTCCCTCATAAAGAGGAAACAAAATCTGCACTGGCTGTTCATGAGTTGATGTTATGTGTAGTGTATATAAGCATCATTTCTTCCCTGCCAACACCTTCTTTTAATAGTTTCCTATGCACCCGCAGGACATAGAATGGGAAAGCCTAGGTCCCATGTGAAAACACTTGGTCTGTATTTGGTCACAGCTGATTGGACCAAATGTAGGCACTGACCTAAGCTGAGTCATCCAGATTTCCTCTTTTGGGAATTCAAAATTGAACCACAAAGTAAATTACTTGAAAGAAGCTGTGTTGGGGAGTCATATACATATAGAGGTTGACATGATTGTCCAAGTCTACATAAAAGAAAGATAAGAGAAGCCAAGCTTCAGAGAATGAGGGAGGGAGTGAGAGGGAGAATGAGAGAGAGGAAGGTAGGGAGGGAGGGAAGGAAGGAGAGAGAGAGTAAGAGGAGACGAAGAGGAAGAGGAGTACCAGGAGAGAACAAACCAGAGTGGAAGACTGTCCTCACAACAGAGAGAAACGGTGAATGAGAAAATGGGGGGGAGTCCATCACTGTCCCACTCCCTCAAACCTGTTTCATGACTTCCTGTGAGTTCCTCTAAATCTTTAGCATAAATTGTCATTTAAGCTTGTTTCAGAAGGATTTTCTTTCTTTCTTAAGCTATTCTTATGGTATTAACCAGATAATGTTGTACTTTAGTTTGTGCATACATAATTTTTGAAATCCCTCAACCTTTGTATGTGTGCTTTTAATATTAGACTAAAACTGTTTAGTTGTGGCCTAAAAACTCAAGCAATTTTTAGCAAAGAACCTGTTGCACAGGTTACATGAGTAAATGATTCAAACGCTGAAGATTTAAAATAAACATCCTGTCAAAATACTCATCAAAATGGCACAAAAGAAAACATGCTAGTACACTGTGGTTAAAAAGTGGAAAATAAAGTTCCCCATTCCCCATGAATCCCCATGATGAAATCAAACAGAATTTATCTCCAAGTTCATTTCCAGTAAGCCTCGTTTTAAAAGCATATTATCAGCAGCTCTAATATGTTTGATGATATAACACGTATACCTTCAAGAGAATGTATGTAACTTATTAAGTAGATTATAAAGCATAATAAAATGGATACTTGTGAATCTTCCACCCTATTAAAAACTAGAACCTCACCAAAATGTACTATTAAAGCTGTGTTTCTCCATACAGATACATATATGTACATCCTGTTGAAATTGAGTTGGATCTATAGATCAATTTGGGAAGAACTGACATATGTATGTGGCATATATATTCATTTGTTGATCTTCTCTCAGTGTTTTGTTATTGTTTGTATGATTTCTGACACTATCACAAATGGAATAGCTTTTTTATTTTCATTTTCATTTGTTGCAAGTGATTAGAAATATAATTGACTTTGGTTTGGGAGTCTCATACACTAACTTTCCTAAGCCCGCTATTACTTCTTGTATTTGCTTTCTAGATTCCTTGGGATTCTTTTTTTCCTAGAATATCATTGCCTGTATAAATTGAAGCAATTTTTTTTTTTTTTTAAACGGAGTCTCCCACTGTCGCCCAGGCTGGAGTGCAGCAGCGCCATCTCCGCTCACTGCAAGCTCCGCCTCCCGGGTTCCCGCCATTCTCCTGCCTCAGCCTCTCGAGTAGCTGGGACTACAGGCGCCCGCCACCACGCCCGGCTAATGTTTTGTATTTTTAGTAGAGACGGGGTTTCACCGTGTTAGCCAGGATGGTCTCGATCTCCTGACCTCGTGATCCACCCGCCTCAGCCTCCCAAAGTGCTGGGATTACAGGCTTGAGCCACCGCGCCCGGCCAAATTGAAGCAATTTTATTTCTTCTATTCCAAAATGTATTTTTCCTTGCCCTATGTCACTGGTAAGACCTCTAATAAAATATTGATAAAAATGAGAAAAAAAAAAAAAAAAAAAAAAGGCTGTGTTTCTCAGTTAGGGTCCATTCAGTTCCCCAACCGACCCACTGCCCCAACCCTAGGGGATGTGCAGCAATGTCTGGAGACATTTCTGGTTGTGGCAACTGTCAGGGGGATGCTATGAGTATTTAGTGGGTAGAGGCCAGAGAGGGTCCTAAACTTCCTACATCGCACAGGATAGCCCCCAAATAGCAAAGAATTATTCAGCTCAAAATGTTGACAGCTTCAAGGGTGAGAAGCCCTGCATTAAAGCTGTGTGTTTACGCCTAATCCCATATCTCTGCCACTTTCCTGTAATGCAACCACTATTTTAATTCAGTATTTAACATTATCTTATTTCTAAGATATAATGTATCCCATATGTATGCATCCCTAATAGCATTATAAAATTAATCACTAGCTTTTGAAAAGAATGCTAATGAGCCTCAAGCATATATCAAAAGGAAACATAACACTATGAATAATTATAGATTTCTGGAAAGGTTTTCACCTATTTCCTGAAAGCAAGATTTGCAGCAGAAATTTATCTTATCCATCCATCTCTTCTTCTGAATATATTAATTTGTGTGAACAATGAAAAAAATCATAGTTCGCCTGTTCTTGGGGGCTTTAATTCTTATTAACCAGTACAGTTCAATCAATGTAATTACAAACATTTTAGAATTCATTGGCTAGAAAGCTAAAGGGGAAACACCAAAGGGTGAAAATCATCTGTCATGACACGTCGTTGCTTTCAAATAATTCAGTAAATGAGAGTAAGGAAACTTTTAAGATAATCAATTATGTATTCTAGCTGTAAAAATAAAAAGAATCTTAAGAGCACAGTGCATTTTTAATTTTAACATATCTATTCCAATACTGTGAAAACCGTGTTGTAGAATCTCTCACAGGTTGCTTTGATGCTTTGTTTTTAGTCTACAGGTTTGGACCCACAAGGGTAGTTTCTAGGAGTTGTCTCTTCCCTGTCATATATTTGTCTTATGACTAGGATATTCTGCTTCTTAGGAAAGACTGTGCTTTGATTATACATACTCTTCTAGTCCAACAGTTAAGCTATCTATAGGAATGTTTGCTTTCAGAAACAAGTAGGCTTAAAAACAAAGACTGTGCTCAAAAATAATAACCTACTTAACAATAACATTTACTTAAGTAATACTGCCTCAATTATGCATAAAATTTAAAAATTCTGCACTTAAAACGGACCAGCAAGAACACTGTCTACAGTGGCTCATTAGTCCTATTAAAAAATAATAAGGTCTAGGAGGTTGCTAGCTGCCAGGGCACATGCTACTGCTTCCTCCCTCTTCCTCCTCCCTGTTGAGGTCACACAGCTATCTCTATGGCAATGAAGGAGGACAGTGGGGAATGACGAGAACTCCAGAGGCATCTGTACTGGTGCCAGTGCTCACAGAGAGAAGGCAGCCTCTTAGAGCCCAGCACAGTTGCAGTGCCAGGGAGGATGGGGATCCAGTAGCTTTGGAGGAGCTTTGCTTTTTTGGAAAAGCCAACATCGTTCTCTTTACCTTACCATTTGCAGTCCAGTAGTGCCAGAAGATTCCACAGCTCAATCTGCCATGATTCTGAGATGACAACCCTACTTATATTGTTACATGACACCTCATCTAATACATCAACAGCTTAGAGGAGGCTCACCAACTAGAGAAAACATGTGGCTACCACTGAGTTAGATAAAATGGAAGAGACAAGAATTCTTCAGGACATTTACAAAGATGTTTTGAGAGAATAATCTAAGGATAAGGCAATGGACATAGAAATTTTTAAAAATCCAAAACAATAATTCAATAGAGGAAATCTAATATACGACTGGCAGCCCTGAATGCTGAAATAATCACCTGGATGTTTAAAAGGAGTAATTTACTTATAACACAGAGTGAACATAAAGAAATTGAAATGACTAAAAAACTATTGCAAGAAGGATATATCCAGGGGCACTAATATCTCAAAGTCTCAGTGGGAGTAAAACGAATCTCTTTAAAAATAAGGAAAAAGAAAAAGAAAAAAAGATAACAAATGTAGGCAAAAATGACGAGAGAGCTTGGCTAAGATACTCAAAATCTAATTGCGGTACTTCTAGAAAGAATCAAAATCAGAGAAGGAATTATAAATAACAGTAAAATTCCCAAGGACTGAAAGACTTAGGTTTTAAATTTTTAAAGCCCACCAATCCCTGGCAAAAGTTTAAAAAGGCCCACACACATATCATAATACAGTTTCAGAATACTAGAAATGAAAAGAGATTTTCAACACTTTCAGGGAGGAAATGAATAAAAATAACATACAAAGATTAACTTGAATTATACCAGATATTTTAATAGTAACAGAAAACTGGAAAATAGTCTGAAGAAAAAAATTTGTATATCTAGCAAATACTGAAGATAAAAGTATTCTGCTTTCTCATTGAAAGTACAAACTCTTCCAGAAAATGGTCAAATTTTTAAATAGTATTCACAAATGGGGGAGAGTATATACTTATGTAATTTGGGGGGATATGTATTTTATTTAGGAAAGTATTAATTTAGAATATAAAATATGTGTTGCTTTTTTTTTTCTATTTGAATATATATAATTCAAGGAAAAATAATCATCAAGTCTTAGTACTTTAAAAGGCTTATTCATAAGCCAGGTGTGTTGGCTCACATCTGTAATCCCAGCACTTTGGGAGGCTCAGGCGGGCAGATCACTTGAGGTCAGGAGTTCGAGACTAGCTGGCCAACATAATGAAACCTCATCTCTACTAGAAATACAAAAATGAGATGGGCAAGGTGGCGGGCGCCTGTAATCCCAGCTATCCAGGAAGCTGAGGTAGGAGAATCACTTGAACCCAAGAGGCGGAGGCTGCAGTGAGCTAAGATCATGCCACTGTGCTCCAGCCTGCATGACAGAGTGAGACTCCATCTAAAATAAAATAAACTAAGAAATAAAAGGCTTGGCCGGACACGGTGGCTCACAGTTGTAATCCTAGCACTTTGAGAGGCCCAGACAGGTGGATCATCTGAGGTCAGGAGTTCAAGACCAGCCTGGCCAACATGGCAAAACCCTGTCTCTACTAATAATACAAAAATTAGGCATGGTGGCAGGAGCCTGTAACCCCACCTACTCAGGAGGCTGAGGCAGAAGAATCGCTTGAACCCGGGAGGCGGAGGTTGCAGTGAGCTGAGATTGTGCCACTGCACTCCAGCCTGGGTGACAGAGAGAGACTCTGACTCGAATGAATGAATGAATGAATGAATTAATGAATGAAATAAAAGGCTTATTCATGTTAATTTGAGCTTGGTTACTCAAAGAAAATGAGGTCATTCTTTGGTTAGGTATCCGTGACAGGTAGAAGAGACTGAGTCTCAGGGGAACGGAATGACTTGCCTGTTGCCCACAGCTACCAAGTAAGCTGAGACCCAAGGTTTTAGGTTCAAATTCAGGACTCTCCTTGCCTCCCACTCAGAATCACACAACAATCTGAATGACTCTCATGCCCCTATAGAGATGTTCCTCTTACAAGTGGGAAAGCTTAAAATAAATTACTATTAGAAAAGACTGATTTCTAATGAGGCCTCTATTCAATATTGTTCCTTAAGAAAGGCTAAAGGAAGAGAGAGAGAGGAGTTGGGGGTAGTGAGGGCAGCAGGGAGGGAGGCAGGGCAGGCTGGCAGCAGGCAGGCAGGCAGGTAGAAAGGAAGGAAGCAAGCAAGCTAAGTGGTCCTTCAGAGGTTTGGCTTTGTTCATTATCTCCAGCAAGTAGCACAGTACTGGCCATGTTTTTGGGTCCAATAAACATGAAAAACAAGACTAAGTGAATGAGTGAATGAATCAATGTTTGCAAACACTCCTCCCACACTCTCTGTCTCCTCCCACACTCTCTGTCTCCTCCCACACTCTCTGTCTCTGAATGACTGACTGAAAGAAATCAGTCGTGGCCTCCAACAAAGTCAGACTAAACGTACTGGGGCGGAAAAGCAGCCAGCATTGTGAAGGAAATACGCTAGAAGAACAATCCTTTCTACGTGGGAGGTGTGGTTAAATTAAACTTTAAAGATGGTTCCATTCCAAGCCAAATTCATAACAAAAGGAAAAATTAGGCAGCAAGACAGGACTAACATGACTTAAACAAAACTCACAAATGTTAACGCATTTGTTCCTTCCTTTGAGAACCAATAGTTTCAATATTTGTTCTTCTTCCAGAAAAAAAAAAATACAATGTGTCTTCCATTCCAAATGAGATAGGAATTCATTTCTTTATTTCTCAAGTTATCACAGAACTCAGAGGAGGGGAAGGAGGGAGGTTTTTTTGTTTTGTTTTTTGTTTTTGTTTGTTTTGTTTTGTTTTGTTTTTGAGGCAGGGTCTCTCTCTGTGGCCCAGGCTGGAGTGCGGTGGCACGATCTCAGCTCACCGTAAGCTCCGCCTCCCGGGTTCCCGCCATTCTCCTGCCTCAGCCTCCTGAGTAGCTGGGACAGGTGCACGCCACCATGCCTGACTCATTTTTTTGTATTTTTAATAGAGACAGGGTTTCACCGTGTTAGCCAGGATGGTCTCCATCTGCTGACCTCGTGATCCGCCCGCTTCGGCCTCCCAAAGTGCTGGGATGACAGGCGTGAGCCACTGCGCCCGGCTGGGAGGGCTTCTTTGTAACATTCATTCCAGCCAACCGTGCACTCAGTGCCTCTGAGACTTTTAAGTTCTCCTTAGCACGGCTTCAGTCTTAAGGAGCCCCACATCTTATGAACTCAATCAATGGCCATCAGATCTCAACACTCTTGCCAAACCCCTGCTGCAGGACAAAGACAGTGGCACTGAACTTTTTTTTTTCAGAAAAAGGAATGGGGAACAGTTAAACCATATATGAGACCAACACAAGGTGAAGAGGCAATTCTAGGTGTCAGCAGAAATCACGGAGCTGGTGGAACAATAGAGTGAATCCAGGAACTGGGGAGGCAGACAATGGAGCAGAAAACGGGGACATAGGGAGAGGGTTTGGGTGGTTCAACTTAACACCTGGAGATGCTGCCTGCTGGGAATTCATTGGCCCACCTCGGTTTTCCTGCTTCTTGGTGGTACAAGAGTGGTACATGCTCACCTTCCCGGACATGCGGGCACCTGACACGCTCTGATCTTTCCTCTGGTTTCTTCCTTTCTCAGCCCCTGATTCTGCCAATAAACCTAACTGGGGATGGGAAGGGAGAGTGCAGTAGGAGGGAGGGAGGTGAGAGAAAGGCTCTGAAGAAAAATCCTACGGATGGCATCTCTAGTTAGTTCCTGATGTAGACTCGAGGGCCCTGACATCAGACTTCCTGGTTTGAATGCTGCTTCTGCCACTCAGTAGCTAAGTGTCCCTGTACAAACCTGTGCCTTGGTTTTCTCCTCTCTAAAATAGGGATGAAATAAGAGAGGAAGTACGTTACAGAGTTGTCGTGAGCTCTAAATGAGTTAATAGATTGAAGCACCTGCGTGAGGAAAGTGCTCTGAAATGTGAATCTCTGTACAGTTCCCTTCTGGAACCACCCATCACAAGAGTCATTTCTTCTTTAGCATTTGTCTTCCTTGCTGGGTTATAAGCCTCATGAGGGTAACAACACGGTTCTGATTTGGCCACACACAGAGGCATTCAATAGATATCTGCTGAATGAATGAATGAACCACCTTTAGATCACCTTTAGTATCTCCTTCAAAAGTCACCAAGAAATAACACAACTCATTTAATAAGCCTGTGGCCATTCAACTAGGTGATAGAACTAGGGATGAATGTTCAACTTGTAAAATCAAATTCTTCCTGATTAATGTTGGTTCACTGTACCCAGCAGAAAGCTCAGTGTATAACCTAAAAAGGTCCCTAAGTCTTCGTTGAGTGTGAGAAACTCAGAAATTCCAAATGGGAAATGCTCCTGGGCCATGGAAAGGAAGGGAATGGTAAGAAGAATATGAGAGTATCAGGATTTGGGGGAGAAGGAAGGAAAGCGTGTGTATGTTATAAAGGAAAGTGGAGACACTTTAAAAGAAGCAGGTTCTCTAATTAACAAAAGAAGAAGCTTCAGGCAAGGATCACACAGCAAGCTGGAGTAGGAACCTGCTGTGTTCCTTGCTGTTCTTGAAGCTGTTGGTATCCAAATTCCTTTCAAGGAAGGGCTGTGCTGGCCCAGAGATCCTCATCACACCTCACAGAGAGGCACGTTGTTAACAGAATGCTTTGCCTGGAACATTATTTTAGTGTAGTTCTCGTGTCTCCCAGTGCAGAGAGTGGGGAAAAGTCCTTCAGAAAAACCCTCTTGCATCCCTGTTAATTCGTTTGCCTGGAAGAAAGTATTAAATCAAGCTTCAATTTTCTATAATCATGACTTTCAGTGGCACATTTCTGAAGCACATGCACAAGTGACTGTGATATTAGGTGCCACCCTCTGAATATGTGATTCGTGAAGGGGGCAGAGTCTTCATGGATGGGATTAGCACTCTTACAGAAGAGGCCCCAGAGAGACCCCCAATTCCTTCCACCACACAAGGACACAGTGAGAAGATGGCTGTCTATGAACAAGGAAGTGGGTCTTCACCAGACATGGAATCTGCCAGCACCTTGGCCCTGGACTTTCCAGCCTCCTGAACAGTGAGATATGTATTTCTATTGCTTATAAGCTACCCAGTCTATGGTATTTTGCTGTAGCAGCCTGAACAGACTGACAGTGGGTTAAAAGAAATGCTTCCAAGGGCTCCCAGTCTAATCCAAGAACTCCCAGAAACTATGACCTATCCTGAAAAATGGACAGAATTTTATGTATATTTTCACATTTTCACAAGTTTCTCATTTAGCCTAAAGGTTTACATAGCTTTTTTTATATCAAGCTCTGTCTAGTGTCTAGTGAGTCAAGAATGTAAGCAGTTTCTCCCATCTCCTGAAGGAATTATTTTGCTTTTCAAAAAAAAAATAACAAAAACAACAACAAAAACTTCACAAGCATCATAATTAGAAGCCAATAACATTTAAATACTAGTAAGAGATTTAAAGGGAGGTTTGCACCATGGGAAATCTTTTGTTCTACAACAAACAGAATTTCTGAATAGTGTTTTCATAAACTATTCTATCACAAAGATACAATACTCTGGGGGAAAAATCACCTGCTTCTAAAAATATGGGTTCACCATTGGTAGGGAGAGGAAGAAAGTCCGGCTAAGCTAACCTATATATATGTTCCAGTAGCCATTCCTTTTTCAACTTCAGAATTCCTCCATTTCTAAACCTTTCCTTAGAAAAACGTAATTACTGTTTGAATTACCTTCCAGGTTGAAGCCTGCCAAGGAAAAATTGGGCTCACAATTGATTGAAATTAGAAGTTGACAGCTTTAATATCCCAATTAAAAATTAAAAAGAATCCAGGATGCTGAAAAATGGTTCTTTTCACACAGACAAGCAATGTGTCAGTGACTGTCTTCCCATCCTTAACCATGGAACAGAAAGCATGTGTGATTGTGTTTTATGAGACTGCAGCTCAGGGGAATTCTCTTAAATTTCTTTCTCCCTTTTTTTATCTTTAGAAATCACCAAAGGAAAAAGAAAAACATATTGGGTCGATAAGTTACCAAATTCCATGATTCTGTATAAATATCAGAGCTGGTATCGTGTGTCTTTAACTTTGCAGAGATTGTGTAAGATTAACATGAGTTAATATTTTACATGACAGGAAGATGAGCTTGTAAAATAACACTTTGTGCAGCTGGTAGAGGAAAGAATAAGGCTTCAGGCGCCAGTTCTCCGCGTATTGCATTTCAGCTCCCAAACTGTCCTTCAATACCTGCTCTGTGATAATGGAGGAGTTTCCTTTCAGCTTTTCTCCTGCACAGACAGCATGAGGTTGAGCTTTCTTAGTAGAGGTGCTGGAGGGACAGTGCAGGAGCAGGGGGGCTCTCCTGCCATTTTCAGCTGGTGCTTGGTGGGCCACTGGTGTGGGTGTGAAGAGATCTGGTGAGGCCCAGTGACAGCCACATGCCTAAAAGACATAGTCCCTCAGTGCCCTTGCAGCTCTGGCCTGGGCGGGTGGTAACATTCTTATGGCCCTCTCCACATGGGTGCCATGTAGGCCAGACGCCCTATTCCCTCTGCTTTCTTGCATGCCTGGCCATCTGCTATGGCTCACCTGTGGCTTACTTGCATCTGAGAGGCAGGACTGTCAGACTTATTAAAACAAGACTCCCAGTTAAATTTGAATTTCAGATAAATAGCCATAATTCCTTAATATAAGTATATCCCATACAACATTTGGGCCACACTTAGACTACAGGCAGACCAGCCAACTTTGGTATCCAGAGGGCTGCAATCACACATTCTCCGACGTGTCTGAACCCTAGCTTTGCATACACCCCTTATCCTTCCGGTAACATAAAGACTTTTCTTACAGTTTTGAACCAGAGATAAGTAATTCTTTATATTACATTTCCCTTAGTTTAAGTTGCTATGTGGTTTCTGTCTCCTGATTGGACACAGACTGATATACTTCATATTCAGAAAGAAACAGAAAAGAGGGTGGTGAAGACCTCTGGGAGGTAATTTGCAAGTGAGAAAACAGTAAGCATGTCCAGGTATGCTTATAAAAGAAATTCTGATCAAGACAATGCAGAAGCCTGAAAACAATAAAACACCTAATGCCAGAAGCCATCTGAATTTAGGGTTTCGGGATCTGTGGCGTGAAACACTTGCTGCCCGCTTCCTGCACTTCATGGATACTCTGCATCCATTGCCCTATCAGCCCAGCTGCCCTATTGGTGGCTGCAGGAGCACCTTGAAGATGGACTGGAGGCTGATGATCCCCCTTGCTAGCAGGAGGCCTGGCAGTCCTCCTTAGAGAGTGACAAATACACCTATAAGGTGCAATGGAGAGGCATTCAAGACACGCTACTATTGAGCGGAGGAGTTTCCACGATCTAAGGAAAAGAATGGGAAGTTTGGAAAAAAGAGATGGATTTTGCACAGAAACTTAATTCCTGGAAGCATTTTACGTGTAAGAAACTAACATCTGAGGAATTCTGAGAGTTCTCTGGGGGAAATCAAACTTTGTGAAGTCGTAGAATCCTTATATTAAAAAAATCAATTTCTGAGACATGAGCAAGGGTAGAAGTTGAATGATATGGCTATTTGAGGTTATGGGGCCATCTGAGTGAGCAGAGCCTTTGGATGACTGTGGGGCCAAGCAGGGACCTCAGGGAGAGTGGTGGGAGCCATAGCAGGCTTTTGTTAAAGCTCACAGAAGGACATTGTGAAGGTTCTGCCCTGGAATCCTCTGTCTGGGTACTTAACTCACTGGGAGGCTTGCAGCTCATCCCAGTTCAAGCGGGATACCTGGAGATGCCTCGGGCCAGAAATCCATCTGCCTAATCTGTCTGGGTTCTAGATTATGTCATGAAGTAAAAGGTGATCATTCAAAATTTATAACAGTTTGAGGAACAACAATCTCATCCTTCTTTGCATTGTAGTCACTCAGGGGTCTTGCTTTTCTCCCATTGGGTTATCAGCCAGAAAACTAGAACTTGTATTTTATTCATTTGAAATCCCCTGTTGTCTGGCACATGCTGTAGAATCTCTGTGCTCCTCAGAGGAACAATAGGAGTGGGCACAGTATCACATCTTCGTCCCATAGTCTCTGTGTGTGCTCCGGAAGAAACACAGTCCTTGTTGGTGGAATGAATGATTAGAAGCCTATAATTCTAAAAAGAGAAAGCTTCTGTTGTATTGACTTATACTTGGTTCACTTTTTGTGTTACCTTGCATAATTCAATTGTTTCAAAGCCTCTTAAGAGTAAGTGCTTTCTTTTATAACCATCAGAATTATCAAAGACAGCTGAGGTGGTCTTTGAAGATCTTTCCTTTACGTGTATGGTTGGGGAAATGTGTTGTATGTACTTATGTGTACTCTGATTAACATGATTACATAAGACCAAATACAAATGTGTAAAGAAGTCCTTCTTCCTGTCTCTCCTAGAATCTAGATCTACCAACAAGCAGCAGGAGGTGCCTGACTGCACAGCAGGTTCTGATGAAATGGAGGGTTTTTAAAACCAGACAGTCTGCACATCCACCACTTACTAACTTGTCCCCTCAGGCAAGTCATTTAATCTCTCAGAGCCCCATGTGAAAAAAGGAAACAATAATAGAACAGTTTTCTTAAAGCTGCTGAGAAAATGAAAAGAGGTAATCATGGGCATCTAATACTCAATAAATATTTGTTATGACTATTATTACTATTTGTGTCAGAGTTGGGGAATTGAAAACTGTACTTGGGCAAATCTGTTGAATGAAGGGCTGCCAAAAGTTAGCTGCATGCAGCTTCTCCTGGTGTTTTGTTCGTGGCTACAGAAAGGGATGCAGATAAGAAAATTTGTTTCTGAGTGGCCCTTAGATTTTCTACCAGGAACAAACATCTACTTCACTGTTCTTAACTGTCAACCTCTTCAAGACCTCCCTAGTTGGCTGTCAAGACTTTATTTTACACTGCACATGGCAAGTGGCCAGCACTCTTACATCTATAGAAATGTTTCCTCCCTAACTCACAGATCTTTCCATGGCCTCCACTGGCTTGGCAGCTCCATTTACTCCCCGGACATGCATTACCTTGGAATATCGATCTTCCCTTGGCACAGAGTTAGACTCAAATCCCATTACTTCATCCTGCTCAGCATCTCCACTATTTGATTTAATTATCCATCTCCACTGCTCTCCCCCAACACTTTTTTCCTTTAATATGCTTAATGATTTATAGTATTTAGTTCCTTCAACAGCTGTGCTTGAAAGACACAGTCTGGGCAGTTAATGACCTGTGAATTATTTAATAGCAAATGTAATGACCTCAGAATTGAACTGATGCTTTATAAGTAATTTCGATGGTCTTCTTTTTAGATTTGGTGAGATGGGCCTGTGGGAGTTTTTTCACTTTGAAGATACACGGCTCTGCAAAAATTGAAGGTAAATATATAAGAAAGGTCAGAGAGTTTTAGGCCAAAGGCAGAGAAAAGGAAAATTCTCAGGCTTAAGGATGGAGGGAAAATGTAATGCCAAAAAAAACAAAAAATATTTTTAAAGTGAGGGTGGAGGCAGCAGGACGTACAGAGCTGGTTGATGGAGAGAAGGATGTGGCGAATTCAGGGATGAAAAATAGTCATACGTGACAAAGGAAGAAAATCAGTTAATATGGCTCTACCCTCTTTCTTCATCCTGTATGTTGACTCTTTTTCCTGGAGCACCTCATGGGCGCTATAAAGTTCTAGCTCAGCTTAATAAAAGAACATGAATCAGTCTGGGAAAAGAACTGGGTGGCTGCAAAGGGTGTAATTACAACAAGGTAAATGCTGGGCAGAACACAAATTTAGAGAAAGATGATTGGCAGAGATATTATTTTAATAATTAATTTGCAGTTGGTGTCATTAAAAAAGAAAACAGCATTTGAGGAACACTACGTTAGACCGAGCCAAGAATCAGAGAGCAGACTCACAAAATGCAAAATTGTACTAAAGTGTTCTACACAAAGGTCTGGGTTTTCTTCTGAAGTTGTGGGTCAGACCCACCAGCACTGCCTGGAGTACTGATGTGCTGTCAGGAAATCTCCCCATGGAAACATAACCCCCTGGACAAAGGCTCTGTAGGGTAGAAAACCCTGAGGTTACATAAGTTTTTATCACTTGAAAAAGCCCTGATTGTCTTTTCATGGTCCCAGAAGTCATGAGATCTTAAAAAGCCCCCTAATTTCTATTCAATTCAAATACCTAAAAATTAAGGAGCCCTAGCAAAACATCTGAACACTATGTTGTTTTCTTATACCAACTGTCATTTCCAATTGACAATCCTTTCCAAATCTCATTAAAGGGAAGCTTATTAGCTAACTTCCTAGACTCGACAGCATGGTTAGTAGTGCTGGGTAGTGCTGAAAAACGACAAATAAGGTGATATGCTAAAATCTGCCACTGTGTTGACTGTGGTAAGCCAACTGTCTGGAATCGAGCTTTCTGAGAAAAATAATTCAAAGACCTGGAAATTTCTACAGGCCAATTGGTTATAAACGTGCTTGGGTTGGTTAGGTACAGGCTTCTCCACCTGTACTGTGCAGAAGCTAGCCTACTAATTTATTCATACATATATTTCTATAGGCCACAAAGTTTACTTATTTCTTACTATTTGCCTCTAGGACCTCTACAATTATTAAAAATATTGAAGAAGGCTTTGAAGAAGAAAGAACTTGCTTTACTGTCTATGTATGTATGTATGTATGTATGTATGTATGTATGTATCTCTCTCTCTCTCTCTCTCTCCACTTTCTATTTTATAAATGAGGAAAACAAAAGCCCAGAGAGGATGAGTAAATTGTCCAAAACCAAGTAAGTTCAAATCTGACAGGTTAAAAAAATGCATTTGCTTATTTGTATTTGTATTTCTTTAAATATGAATGCCACCGAGAATCTTGTTTTATATGGTTTTTATCTTGATATATTTTTTTCTATAAATTTTCTCTTCATATTCTGGTCCCATTTAAAAAGTTTTGGTTGTTCACATTTTTTATAATTGATTGGAAAACGCCTTTGTATATTAAGGATGTTAATCTTTTATATATTTCATACTTTTTAAACTTAAGGAAAAGAGTGCTTTTGAAACATCACAAGAATATTTTTAAGCCATAAATGAGGGTAGCTATGTATTAACTTATCAAAATATTATAGGAATAAATTGACAGGTCTTCATATTCGAACTGTAACATAAATGTACTTATCCTTCCTTTATACTCAGGCTACTTGTTACAAGACGTCAGCTGACAATTTTTTTTTTTTTGAGACGGAGTCTCGCTCTGTCGCCCAGCTGGGATTACAGGTGCCCGCCACCATACCTGGCTAATTTCTGTACTTGCAGTAGAGACAGGGTTTCACCATGTTGACCAGGCTTGTCTCAAACTCCTGACCTCAAGTGATCTGCCTGCCTCGGCCTCCTGAAGTGCTGGGATTACAGGCATGAGCCACTGCACCCAGTCTATTCATGTAAGTTTTAAAATCAGAAAAAACTAAGTAAAGAATAGAAATTAAAGAATGACAAAAAATATCCCAAATTCACACTAGCTTTTAATCTCGAGGGTAAAATGCAATAAAGGAGAAGAAAGAAGAACATTTCTAATTGGGTCTTGGTTATAAGGGTTTTTTTTAATTAAAAAAAAATACAAGTTCCTTTATAAACTCTTTGTTCCTGTGACATAGTATATCAAAATTAAACATTTTTAAAACGCCAGCATAATTTTTAACATGGTTAGGAATATTTTATTTTTTTTATATTTATTTATTTATTTTTGAGACGGAGTCTCGCTCTATCGCCCAGGCTGGAGTGCAGTGGCCGGATCTCAGCTCACTGCAAGCTCCGCCCCCTGGGTTCCCGCCATTCTCCTGCCTCAGCCTCCCGAGTAGCTGGGACTACAGGCGCCGCCACCTCGCCCGGCTAGTTTTTTGTATTTTTAGTAGAGACGGGGTTTCACCGTGTAGGCTAGGATGGTGATGTCTCAATCTCTTGACCTCGTGATCCACCTGTCTCGGCCTCCCGAAGTGCTGGGATTACAGGCGTGAGCCACCGCGCCCGGCCCTTCACATATGTTTTCACGTCAGGTGACTTTCTTAATGAACAGGGAACACGGCAGCTGTCCCCATGAAACTGTTTCTCACCGTGGGCACTCATCTACCACCTCCTGTTCCTCAGATCTAATCTGTGCCTGCAGGGTCTGCTTTAGCCTATACATTCCACATGGCTGCTTCTGCTCTCTTGAAACTCACAAAACTCACAAAAAGATGCCAGTGGCCCATGAATCTACACTATCGATCACTGCTTCAGAGATTCCTCAACTCTGTTCCTACCACATATACGGATCCCATTAGTAACAGTCATTTATTAAGAGCTAAAAGTCTGCCAGTTTCACTGCTAAATGCTTTAGATACATTACCCTCTAATTCCTACAGCTATTCCATGAGGGTCCTCTCATTTTCTCTTGCTTTCTGTGTCAGTTTGTTAAGAGGTTTCCAAGATATTTGTCCGTTTCATTTAAATTTTCAAATTGATTGGCACAAATTTGTTCATGATATCCTCCTATTTTTAACGTCTCTAATATCTGCATATGCTCGTTTTTCCACTCATTGATACTGGTCAGTTTCGCTTTCTCCTTTATTCTCTTGACCAGTCTCCCCAGGGGGTTATGAAATTATGAATGTTTTCAAACATCAACTTTTGGCTTCATTGAATTTCTCTATGATCTATTTTTAAAATTTCATTAATTTTTGATCTTGTGTTTAACATTCTGTCCTTTCCGCTTTCTTGGGGTTAAAATTTTCGTGAGATGAATGCATAGGTGATTTTCAGCTTTTCTTCTTTTCTATCATATAAAGACTATGATTTTCCCTTTAATCACTACTTTAGCTGCATTACGCAAATTTGATATATTACAAAAGAGTTTTAAAGTTTATTTCCATTGTTATTTCTTTGTTACCCTAGCATTACTTAGAATAAGTAATGGAATGCTTCATTTCCAACCATTGGGAGGTTTTCCAGTGTCTTTTTGTTATTCAGTTTCTAGCTTAATTTTTCTATAGACATGAAACATACGCTGTATGATTTAAATCCTCTAAAATGTGTTGAGATTTGCTTTATGGCCTAGCATATAGTCTACTCACACAAAAATTTCATTCCACTTGAAAAGAATGTGCACTCTGCATTTGTTGGTTGCAGTGTTCTATATGTGTTACTCAGGACCCATTATTAATTGTTCAAATCTCCCCATATTATCATAACTGCTTCCTTGAATTACTAGAGATCATCTTATACTTCTGTAACATTTGAATGCAACTGAGATAGTTGCATTTAGATCTCTAATCTATGATTATAAATTTATCTCCTTTTAGTTCTGCCAGTTTTGGTTTTTATAGTTGGGGACTACTTTTAGGTCCACCTCAAAGTTAAGAGAGTTATATCTATTATATTGACTTTCTAATAATTATGAAATGGCCATCTTTGGTAATTCTTCTTGCATGAAAGTCTACTTTCTTATATAGTTTGTTTTTTGTTTGTTGGTATAGCCATATCAATTTTCTTTTGGAAATGTCATATGTAAGATATTTTTCATTCCGTTTACTATCAAATCTTCAGTATCCTAATATATAAAATGGATATTTTGTTTTATATTTATATATATATACACACACACACATACACACACACTTGTATGTATATGTATATACATTCCACTGTGATAATTTTTGTCTTTTAATTGGAGAATTTAGGGCATTTATATTTAATATAATTACTAATATGTTTGGATTTAAAACATCATTTATCCAACCTGCTCTTTTAACAGTTATTGTGGATATCGTAACTGCTTCCTTGAATTTCTAGAGACTACTCCGTACTTCTGTAACATCCTGGGCAATGCAAAGACCTTACACATTTCAACTCCATGTACTCAGTCTTGCTTTTGGTACTACTTTTGTCATGTATTTTTGATTCTACATGTATTTTAAATCTCAGAAAATATTATTACCATGGTTTTATATGATCAATATTCATTTTTACCTACCCATATATTTACCTTTCTTATATAAGTCACACCTACATTAATCTCTCTACTTACATATTTAATAAACACAAAACAGAGCACCCCCACCCTTTTTTTTTTTCCTGAACGCCTAGTCTATTTTTCCTATTACCTTTCTTATCTCAGTAAATAACACTTTCTAATCATTTGCTCAGACCAAAACCCTGGGGAGTCATCCTTGATTTGTCTCTTTCCCTTAGCCCCATCCCCACAGATAATAGACCTGCGAGGTCTATTCCCAAAACATATTTTGAATATATTTATTTCTTTTTACCTTCGTTAATCCAAGCCACATCTATCTCTTGCCTGGGTATACCCAAACAGCCCACTAACTGGATTCGCTGTTTCAGTGTCCCTCTAATCCAAACTCCACATGCAGAAAAAATGATCATTAAAAAATCCAAATCAGATCAAGTCATTTCTGTCAGTACCTCATCAGTGTCTGGCACATTGGAAGAATGCAATAAACATTTGTTAAAAGAGTGAATGAGTTAATTGATGAATGATTAACTTGCGCGAGGTCCTAGAGTTAGAATTGTAATCTGAGTCTGTCTTATTTTATCACGATATACACCTGCACCTGCAATCCAGGAGCAGTGCCAGTCCCCTATTCTCCAGCCTGTCTTGCTGAGAACAGTCATGCTTCACCGAATTTCAAAATATGTATTATAAAATGGCTTCACTGTACACATAGTAGGGCCATAAATAGATTTCTTAGGCTTTTTTTTTTTTTTGACATGGAGTCTCACTCTGTTGCTTAGGCTGGAGTGCAGTGGCGTGATCTTGGCTCACTGCAAGCTCCGCCTCCTGGGTTCACACCATTCTCCTGCCTCAGCTTTCCGAATAGCTGGGACTACAGGTGCCCACCACCATGCCCGACTAATTTTTTGTATTTTCAGTAGAGATGGGGTTTCACCTGTTAGCCAGGATAGTCTCGATCTCCTGACCTCATGATCTGCCTGCCTCAGCCTCCCAAAGGGCTGGGATTACAGGTGTGAGCCACCACACCTGGCCCTTAGGCATTTTTAAATGTAATTTGAAGGTTGCTAAGCACAAGAGGGTGGATGTTTTTGTCATTTTCTAAGGTTTTTGCTAAAGATCCAACAATATTGGCTAAAATTACACATGGGGCACTCTGTCAAGAATGAACACAACAGGTATCTTTTACCACCCATTAACCATGGATCATAGACACATAATTCCACTTTTCTGTGTCTCAGTTTTCTGATCTGTGAAGTGAAAATAACAGCATTTTCCTTTCTGGGATGCCTGAAGTTTAAATAAGAATACAGGTAAAGCACATAGAATAAACTTATTAGTTGGAACTATCATTAACTATAATCACATTGCAAATATACCAAAGATTTGTAAGGTTTTTTGGTGAGTGTTTCAGAAAGCAAAATAAACTTTTGGTAAATCATAATATGATCCTCTAATTTGGAAATGTTACAGCAAGTTGACAGCTGAATGTGTATTCCACCTCTTGGTGATTACAGGCAGGCTTTTATGACTAGAGTCTGTGCCTCACCTCTCTTTCCTTAGCCTCTGAAAAGCTCACTCCCCGTATCTTTCCTTCCAGTAAGGAATCGACATAAATGTGACAAAATGGCTTCTCAGGCAATTTCATCTGAGGAACTAAACAGAGTCCTAAAACAGCAAAAATGAGGAAAGGAGGCATCTGGGGCTGCCAAACAGACAGCTTGCTGTGCCACAAATGGGGGATTGGCACGCACTTAACACATATGCCAGGGCCTGCTGTGTCTTATGCGAGCGCAAAGGCTGAGCTGAGGAGGGGAGGAGGGGGAGGCTGGAGTGGAAAAAGGCAGTTTAAAGAGAGTCCGGCCAAACTGGTTTCTGAAGAAGCGACCTAGAGTGTGTACAACTCCTTCTTAGAACCCAGAGGTGAATATGACATTCGCAGTGTCTTCTGAAGAGCAAATTAAATGAGGAGCGTTATAACCGCAGCTTTGGAGGCATAGGGTATGTCCTGGGGAGAGCTTAGAACTGAACCAGAGGGCAAAGAAAGATCTGTACATAATTCAGGAAGAGATATTTACTACCAGAGGAGCCCATTCTCAGCTTAGGAGAGATGAAATCCCACCCTGTCTGGAAACTCAAGCCCGGAAATGTTTATTGAGCACTGGTAGCTCTATGTACATGGCAGGAATTCATTTCAGTCAACACAGTGCCTTCTAGTTTAGGGCCCTTTGGAAGGGACAATAGAAGAGGAACAAGGAGTTTGGGAAATGCTTCCTAGGCCAGATCCTGTCCAGCATGTCTCTACTATAGACAGAAGCATCTCTGCTGCCCATGAACGCAAAAGTGAAAGCTCTCAGGGCGCCTCCCTCTGTGTGAGGCATCTCTAGCTTGCAGAGTGATTTAGCACTATTCTGCTGAAAATTCAATAGAGCTTCGGCTTTTTAATTGGAAACATTGTAATATCAGGTCTTTTCACATTCCATGTACTTCTTAGATTGTAAAACTAATATATAAGTTCCTCAAAAACACAGTGGTTTTGAATAGCAGCTGGTATTCCCATTTCCGGATCAAAATGATTTAGAAGGCGTAAGAGCAATTTTTCTCTGTTCTTTAGAGCTCCCAAATTGTCTGGACTTTTTTCAAGTCTCATAACAAATTCAGAATAAATATGCCTTCCATTTAATGAAATATATGCATGTATTACCTGATAGAGTGTGTTGGCCCACAGTTGGGTGGGGAATATCTTGGGATACAGAAAATGTTCACAAAAGTCATTCTTTGTGATAGCATGGGAAATTAGAGGATTCGTTTCGTTTGCCTCCACCTAACCTGCAGTTAAATATGACGATGTATTCTTGCAGAGGAGCCTCACCAGGAGACACGTAAGCGGCTCCAAAGTACTCATCATGTGGGAGAGGTGATCCAGGAAGACTTGGTCCCTGTTCACGGGACAAATAGGAGATACACATGGGGACAAACAGGAGACAAAACAAAGGAGCATCCAATCAAGTAATAGAATACCTAAGGCCGAGTAGATACTGAAAGGAATTTATCCTTGGGAAAACCTCACTGGGTACTTGAGCTGAGGAAAACAGATTCACATTCACCTGGCCAAGTTCTGGCTTTAAATGAGTGTGGATACAAATATGTCTCCTGCAGAGGCATGGGTTTAGAGACAATGGAGAGGAGGTATATGTGTGAGCAGGGTGTGATTTCCAACAGCTACTAGGAAGTAAGGTGTTGGAAGAGAGTGTTGCTTCCTTATGGAGAATGCACTGCAAAAAATTCATCATAGGTCACCATTGTTCTGAGATTTCAGGGGTCAAGATCTCAACTTCTCATGATGCCTTCGTAGGTGGTCAACAACCGTCTGTTGAATGTGTATAAACTTCTGAATCATGAGCAGCCCTGGACAAAGATATCTTTTTCTAAGCATAGACTCAGTAACAACCAATCAGAAAATAAAGTTCTACCTAAGTTTCCAAATTAGAATAAGATGGATACCAAACTCTGAAATTCAAATAGAACTCAGAGACTTAATTAGCCGCTTATTACTTCCAAAATGTTACTGAGTTATTTTACCATCTTCAACTAAATCATATAAAATCCACTCAGCTTATGAGTAAGTTTTGTCAATACTGATTATGCTGGGAGCCTCGAGCATGTGCCAAGTACATTACCATGCTGTTGTTTTTCCAGTATTATATAAAACCTTCACATTTTTCAAACTTGAACCACTATAATACTGACTTCTGTGGGTTAGGAAAAGAAAAAAAAAGGAGCCTTTTAGTGAAGGTTAATTTAAAAGATAAGCATAATTTGCAGGTAAGGAAACATCAAACCAGAGTAAAGGTGCTACTCTTTCAATAATGCCTTTCCAAACTGAAGCATGAACAATCTTCACTGAGGCTTATATAATTATAGGAAATTTGCTTAAGGGAACACAGAAGCATAGACTTCATTTTCAAAAGCTGGCATTTGCCTTCTCATCAGCTTTGCTTTGTGAATAATTAGATTCATTCATCAGCCTCCTTGTTCACTGTAACAGCCTCAAATCAAGCGTTTGCCTGTTCTGCACAGCATGTGGGGATGCAGTGGCGTAGGCTCCTTGGAGAAAGCAGAAGTTTGGCTTCAGGAGGAAGCACAGACCCATTCTTAAGCCAGTCAGAATGAGTTAGATCCTATCTCTGCACACCTCCTCCTCAAAACTACATGAAAGATTTAGTATCCATTGGTAGTTTTAACTCATTCTCATTCAACATTTATAACTGAGAAGCCCTTTAGGATATAAATGAGGAAATTTCCCTGCGAGAATTGGGAGTGGGAATGGGAATTTGTTCTTTAGACTGCATATCCGGAGCACAGACGTGCTGAGCGAGGAAGTCTGTTCTGGTGCTAGTGGAGTCCGGTACTGTGGCTTCTCACCACGTAGACCCACCACTGGTTTGCACCTTAAGGCAGCATTTACAAAGTGAACTCACCCCTGCCTCCTTCCTTCCTTCGCAGCATTTCCCCCCCTCATACCATATGCTCAAGTTTCTTTGAAAAATGTTTTAAAGTACCTATCATGTGCCAGGTACTATGTTAAATACTTCATTATCTCATTAATCTTCAGAATAACCCTAGGCAGTAGCTACTATTATTAGTCCATTTAGAAATCAGGAGACTGAAGTTTCAAGAGGTTAAATAACTCGCAGAAATATAATCCCAGTGCTTTGGGGGACTGAGTCAGTAGGATCACTTGGGACCAGGAGTTCAAGACCAGCCTGGCAACATAGCGAGAACCCTATCTCTACAAAAAAAAATACTTAGCCAGGCATGATGGCACATGCCTGTAGTCCCAGCTACTCAGGAGGCTAAGGCAGGAGGATCAGTTGAACCCAGGAATTCCCAGCTGCAGTGGGCTAGGACTGTATAACGGCACTGCAGCCTGGGCAATAGACCCTATCTCCAATACATAAATAAATAACCCACAGAGGTCACACGAGTGACAAAGCCAAGTACATATTCCCACTCCAGAATCTGAGCTTTTGGCCCCCACCCTATACTTGCATAGAAAAGACACCACACACACACACACACACACACACACACACACAGAAAAGCAAAATCAGCTATAATCTCATCACTCAAAGGTAACCCTTAATAGTACTGTACAGAAGTTTTCACATATGTAAAACTAGATTATCTTTGAATAAAGATGAAATAACACAATAGCTTCTGTTTTGTAGACTCCTGCTTTTCACTTAGCAACATAATCTAAACATTTTTCCCTTGTCAGTGGTGTTCGCAGGAAAAAAATCAAACCCTGTAAAGTATTTTACAGAGGTTGATTCTGAGCCAATCTGAGTGACCATAGCTTGGGGAACAGAGTCTCAAGAGGTCCTGAGAAAGTGTGCCTGCAGCATTCGGGCTATGCTTTGGTTTTATACATTTTAGGGAGACAGGAATTGTGGGTGAAATCACAGATCAATACATGGAAGGTATACACTGGTTCGGTCTGAAAAAGTGAGATGCTTGAAGTGGAGGCTTACGAGTCATAGGTGGGTTTTAGGGATTCTTTAGTTGGCAATTGGTTGAAAGAGTTAAGCTTTGTCTGAAACCTTGAAGTCAGTAGAAAGAAATGCTTAAGAGAAGGCAGTCTGCTGTCATGTGAGGCTGTACCAGAGTCTGGTTGGAAAGTAAGTCACATTATACTGGGTTAAAACAAAAACCCATTTAATGAGATTTTGTGGTTCACAGGGTGTGACTTAACCCTTGCCTTGCATAGCCTTAGGTCTTGTTTATAATGTTGTATCTCATGGTCACAAAGAGTCTGTTTTCTCAGTCTTATGATCTCTATTTTAACCTTAATGCTGTCACTTGTGCCTAACTTCTAGGAGGTGTGTCTGACCTCCCTTCTCGTCACAGCCAAGATCTCAGTTTTTTAGGTTTTTTGGTGGTCTCCTTTGTTAAGAGGGGCTCCATTCAGCAGGCTGAGGGGCTTGGGATTTCACTTCTAGGTTACAGTGGCTATTCTCCTTCAACGTGATTTTTGGTGACTGGTATTCCAATATGTGGATGATCCATTGTTTACTCTAATTCTAAAAACCGTGATGCAATGTACGTCTTTGTACATAATTTTTGTGAACCTAACTCTGAACAGCTGCTGTGGTCTCCTGAAGGCAATAAGCCTGGAGAATAAAGGACTGGCTGAAGCAGAATCTCATCCTCACTGAGTCTTGTCTCCACTGAGGCCATGATTATCCAACAGCACAAATCACACCATGACTCGTAGCACCTCTGGTCTTGCTGCTTTTTATCAAGTTGGTGTACTTATGATTAAAGCTTTTTTTTTTGAACTACTGTTATTTTTTGTTCCACATAGTTATATGGTTATTATGCAGTTATTTTATATTTACTAGTTATTTTACATTTTGTTATATAGTTACTTTGCACTGAAGAAAGCAAAGTTCTTTTATCTCAGAAAGGCAAGTCCTTTCAAATTATCAGACTGGGGCAGGGCATGAAAATGAGACAGCAATCATGTTGTAACTCCCCACTTTGAGCTATGTGTTCATCTCTTGATGAGTGGCTTACTATTGCCATAAATAGCTGTACATTAACCTAATAATGCCACACTGGACACTATAACCCACATCTTATAGCTTAAAAACATATAGCCAATCATGTGTATATCTATGTAACCAACCTGCACATTCTGCACATGTATCCCAGAATTTAAAGTATATTTTTTAAAAAACGAAAATGACATTTAAAATTATATATAGCCAATCACTGATCAATATTATTTCTGTAAACCAACGAGAATTCCTGACAAACAACTTTGTATCAGCCCACTCTGTCACCCTTTTTGCCTTTAAAAGCCTGTTTGTAACAAAGGCTGAAGGGAACTCATATCCAGGGTTAGTTAAGTTTAAGTCTTCTGGGCAGCTGCCCTCACTTTGGCTCAAGTAAACTCTTTAAATTATATTTTGTGCCTCACCGTCTTCCTTTTAGGTTGGTAGCATGTACTCTTTCCTCAAGAGGAACCATAATTTATCAGTTTCCTTAATAAGCCTACAAAACTGTGTATCTCCACACTCCCTCTGCTATGGTTTGAAGACGTTCCCTCCAAAATTCAGGTGTTAAAACTAAATGACCAGCTGGGTGTGGTGGGTCATGACTGTAATCCCAGTTCTCTGGGAAGCCAAGGCCGGTGGATCACCTGAGGTCAGGAGTTTGAGATCAGCCTGGCCAACATGGTGAAACCTCACCTCTAATAAAAATACAAAAATTAGCCATGTGTGGTGGCACAGACCTGTAATCCCAGCTACTTGGGAGGCAGAGGTTGCAATGAGCTGAGATCGTGCCACTGCACCCCAGCTTTGGCAACAGAGTGAGACTCTGTCTCAAAACAAAACAATGTGATAGTATTAACAGGTGGCCGATGTGATAGTATTAACAGGTGGGGCCTTTAAGAGGTATTTAAACCATTGGGCTCCTCCCTTTTGAATGGTATTAAATGGCCTTATAAAGGGACTTGACAGACAGGATTGGTCTTCTTTTGCCCTTCCACCTTCTGCCATGAAATGGTGCAGCAAGAAGATCCTCACCAGATGCCAGCACCTTGATCTTGTACATCCTAGCCTTCAGAATTGTGAGAAATAAATTTCTGCTCTTTATAAATTATCTAGTCTCAGATAAGTTTCTGTTCTTTATAAATTACCCAGTCTCAGATATTCTGTTGTAGCAACACAAAATGGACTAAAACACCTTCAAATCATCTTTCAAAGAAAGTTAAAAGGGAGGGAGCAAAAAACAACCAGAGGGGTAGTGAAACATTAATACCCTTGACTTTTTCTTGAGAAGGAAATCACTTAATACCTCTGCATAAGTTTGGGTTAATTAGCCCTATGGTTGAGTGAAGAACTTAGAACACCTCAGCAGACTGCACATGTTCTCCTAAGTGTGATCCATACCCCATGATCTAACTGGGCAAATGACCAGGAAAAGTAATGTAGAAAAAAAATTAAAAATATTCTTATTTCTGATCTTCATAGGAGTTTATTAAAGGAACAGAAACATAAACCAAACTAGTTTGAATTATATCAACTCCTCAAATGCCATTTTCAATGTCACTCTCAAGGGCTATTTTCTATTAGGAGACAGATACTATGTAAATTTCCACGAAAATTAGCATTGATATAGCATTCTATACTTTTAAAATGCTCCTACCATCAATTACTAATTAGCATAACATTTGAGAGCCATCCTAAGCTTTAATTATAAATAAATTCCTTTCTAGCAAGGTTCTCTTCATATGGAGAAAGTAATTCCTTCACCACCCTCTAGGTCCCAACCATGTCAGAACAAAATTGTTCAACCCTTCTAAATCTCCCGATTTTAAATTTAGTCACTTGCCACATTGCTTAGTCTCTCCAAGAGAAAAACAGTATACTCGGTATTATAAAAATGAAGACTCAATCTGAAATCTGGGAAGTTTGAAGTGTACTCTGTGGAGTGCTTTACATGCCCAAAGCCTGCACTGTTTATTCAACTAACATTTATTTGTTGCCTACACACATGTCAGGCCTCAAGTCTCCATTTTTCTCTCATTGGGGTTAAAGCCTAAAAGTAGAAACATGCATTACAGTGCGGTGATGCTCAGAGAGAGGGAAGCCCTGGAGGGTGAAAGGGAATGGGGAGGAGCAGACGGCTCAGCTTGGAGGGAGGTGGGAGAGGCCTCCTGGGGAAACTTTGATGAGAACTTTGGAATGTCTCTTCTCTGCTGCCATTTGAGTTCCATATTATTATTTTTTTAACCAATCCTATTTCTAGAACACTGCTATTAATTTCTTAATTATACTTAAATCAAATTTAAATTGATACATTCTTAGCTTTGCCCCAAGTATTACTAATCATAAAATGTGTTTGATGTACTAGTTACTTTATCCTAATACATAATAAAATAATACATTCAAATAAAAAATTCAGCAAGTTGCCAAAAAATGGTAAAGCAAGGAAGGGACAGGAAGAATTTGTTGACTTTTAGGAGCATCATTCAGTGTGGAGAATAGAACGTAGTTAACACTGGAGTCAGGAAAACCTGTTAGGATGTCCATTTGCAATCATTCAAGAGAAATGATAAAGGCCTAAGTTAGAGTAGTAGAGGTAGGGAGGGAAAAGGAGAACCATTTCCAGAAATGTTAAGACACACATGTAGAAGTGCAGACTGATTTGATTTTGAAGGTTGAAGGAGGAGAAGGAAGTCAAGGTTAGCTCTAGGTTTCTTTGGGGAGCAAACATATGATAGTCAGATCATTTACTGAGATAAAACTTAATGGAAGAAGAACATGGAGGGCCAGGTGGGGGTGGGACATCCACTTCATTTTGGATACATTGATTTTGAGGTATTCCACGAATATCCAAGAGGAAATGTGAAGTTTGCTGTTGAATATTTGCGCCTGGTCCATCTGCATATCGGTGATGAATGCAGCCACAGAAGCAGAAGCAATCAATGCAGCAAGAGGGAAGAAAGTGAAAAGAAGGGAAGACGAAGAGAAGGAAGAGAAGAAGCCAATGTTTAAGGGAAAGATAGTGTATTCAAAATCAGCAAAAGAGACCGAGAAAGCATGGCCAGAGACAGAAGGGAAATATAGAGTGAAACCAAGGGACTAGACAGTTCCAAGGAAAAGAAAAAAGCAGTACACAGTGTTCAAAGCTGAAGAAAGGTCATGTGATGCAGGTCTAAGATATTCCCACCGAGTTCCATACCTGGAAGTCCTCTGGGACTTCGACAAGGTCGTTTCAGTGGAGTCAGTGCAGGGCCAGGCTGCTGTGGTTGGAGGACTGCACGGAGGTAGGAACAGTGGTGCATAAACCTGAACATGGAGAAAAGGGCAGGCATTGGGTGGGGGGCACCTGCCAGACGGCATCTAGGATGGATAGTGCCAAGTTCTTTTTCCTTTCCCCTCTTTGACTTGAGTGTATTTATACGTTGAGGGGAGAGAGCCATTTAAAAGGCAAAGGGTAAATGTAAAGGTAAGAGAGAAAAAAACTTGAATGAAATTCCTGAGAACGTGGGACCGGGTGTCTCAGGTGAAAGAGAGCCTTGGAAGAGAATCAGAGACACCCTCCTTCTGAGGTTGAAGGAAAGGAGGTGGAAATGCATGGAGATACGGAAAATGTACTGGGATGGAGCACTGTGATGGGAGAGTCCCAGGCTGATAACCTCTAGTTTTGTTTGTTATGTTCAGTAAGTAAGAGACATGATCTTATGAAGAGAAAAGATGCTGGTTAGGAGACATAGAGTGTGAGTATAGCTGTGAGTATTTGGAATACATTTTCCTGTGTGTGACAGAGGAGGAAGTTAGTAGAATAACCAAGCATGAGAAAGGGATGGAAGGACATGAGCTAAAAAAATATATATATAAAATACAGTATGGGAAGAAGGTGGGCACGGAAATAATAGGTCATGGCCAAGGTTCATGCTGAATAGCCTGCTGGAAACAACAGAAATAGAGCTTTGCATCTTAACTCACACCAGTTCTCATGACATTGATTTAAAAAGCAGGTGCAATTGGGATGTCCACTTTTAAAACAGACACAGAGTCACAGAAGTAAGGGATCTTACTCACTAATGAGGATAATGAATATTCTGTGTCTGGCTACTCCAGGCAAGGCAGGAACTGCTCTGTCAGAAGACAACACATCTCTAGCCGGTCATGGTGGCCCACACCTGTAATCCCAGCACTTGGGGAGGCCAAGGTGGGAGGATGGCTTGAGCCCAGGAGTTCAAGACCAGCCTGGGCAACATAACAAGACTATCTCTACAACAAAGAAAAAAAAAGTCTCTAGTACCCTTCAGAACATACATGTGGATGTGTGAACATAGATGTGGAGATGAGGGCTTCTGAAAGCCCTTATGATTCTGGGGATCCCATGATCAGCATTTTTAGCAACTAGCTTTTCTGTTTGGAACTGAAAAAAATGGAAAAGCTACTGGCTAAAAATGCTGACCATGGGATCCCTCGGAATTATAAGGGCTTTCTGAAAGATTACTATTTATTCTTTTATTTATATCTTTATTCCTCTTCAGTGCCTTTTTCTTTTCTTTTTTTTTTTTGGAGATGGAGTCTCACTCTGTTGCTCAGGCTGGAGTGCAGTGGTGTGATCTCGGCTCACTGCAACCTCCGCCTCCTGGGTTCAAACAATTCTCCTGCCTCAGCCTCCCGAGTAGCTGGGATTACAGGCTTGTGCCACCAAGCCCGGCTAATTTTTATATTTTTAGTAGAGATGGGGTTTTACCATGCTGCTCAGGCTGGTCTTGAACTCTTGACCTTGTGATCTGCTTACCTTAGCCTCCCAAAGTGCTGGGATTAGAGGCATGAGCCACCGTGTATGTCTTTTGTTTGTTTGTTTGTTTGAGGCGGGGTCTCACTCTACCGCCTGGCTGGAGTGCAGTGGTGGATCATAGCTCACTGATCACAGCTCACTGCAGCGTGGAACTCCTGGGCTCCAATGATCCTCCCACCTCAGCCTCCCAAAGTGCTGAGATTACAAGTGTGAATCACCACACCCAGCCTCTCTTCACCTCTTAAAGAACATCGTCCCCAAATTCTAGCATCCCTAGAATAGAAATACATAAAGCCACAACTAGATGAAATAGATAAAATTCTACTTCTCTCCTGTCACAAGGTTGGATATGCGTAGAATTTCCTTGAAAATGCTAATCCTGCCAAGGTTATGTATCAGGGATAAAAATAAAACCTGGAGCACAAGATTCTATGTTTCAGAGCAAATGTTTAGATTTTATGTGTTTAGACGGGCACAACTATATTATATGTATCAGATGAACCCTTGTGAAAGTTTAAACACATTGAATTGCAGACCTAACTTGGGTAGCTCTTAGAACAGAGACGGAAAACACAGATGGGGAATCATTGGTGTCACCAGCTGAACAATTCCGATATAAACCGGAGCCAGCGAGAGTTAGCGCACAACCATACAAACGCACCAGCTGCATTTCCAAAGACAATCTGTAATGTATGATTAAAACTGGGGCTTTTCTTTCATCAGAAAATCACAGACCTCCGTTTGTAATTTAGAAGCAAAAATAAATCCAGTCTGGACTAGTGGCACTGACAGGTCAAACACAAATAGTGCACGCTGGGGTAAATTAAGGCAACAGCTCTAGGGGATGTCATTTACTAACAGTTTATTATGAGGTAGGCACCTGCACCAGACACTTCTAATATATTGTCTAAGTTAATTCTCACAGCTCTCAGGGAGGTTATTATTATTCTCATTTAACTGAAAAAAAAAAAAAAAAAAGAAAAGAAAAGAAAAAAAGAAAAGGCTGGGCACAGTGGCTCATGCCTATTATCCCAGCACTTTGGGAGGCCAAGGCAGGTGGATCACCTGAGGTCAGGAGTTCAACAGCAGCCTGGCCAACATGGTGAAACCCCATCTCTACCAAATATACAAAAATTAGCTGGGCATGGTGGTGGGCACCTGTAATCCCAGCTACTCGGGAGGCTGAGGCAGGAGAATTGCTTGAAACCGGGAGGTGGAGGTTGTAGTGAGTCAATATCGCACCATTACATGCCAGCCTGGGCAACAAGAGTGAAACTCCGTCTCAAAAAACAGCAACAACAACCACTGAGGCTCAGAGAAAGTGCTGGCCTATGGTATACCATACAGTAATGACAAGTTTAGAATTTTAGCACAAGGTCTGGGCCACAAAAGTACCTGTTCGTAGTTATTATGCTAATTACTCTGCAAATTATCACTAAAAAGCATAATGTGGTCAAACAAACATAGGATGAAAAGTTCCTGACTTACTGCCAAATATTTTAGTGTGCTGTAAAGAAAGGTGGAGGACAGAATCCCTTGCAATACGGCAGCGTATAGGACAAAGGCAGCAGCCCTCAGGCAATCAAGCATGAGCCCAGGTGGCATTCACTTTGAGAAGGTGTGAAAGGAAAGCACACATTGGGAAAGCATGCCTGGGTGACCGTCAGGGCCCCCTGACTTCCATCTGGGCCATTACCAGAGCGGAGCCAATACACAGCAGCTTCATAAGTCCCCTGTCCAGAGGATTCCACATTCATAACCATGAGGACCGTCCTTCACTTGAACAACAAAAAACCCTCTGAAATGTTCAGCTTCCTTAATGACGGCAACCTTTCCGACAGTGGAAATGAAAGCCGGAATAATAGAAAGTTTACTCGAGGGAAACTACCACATTATACTTATGAAGGCTTACATTAAATTAGCACATACAGGCATACGTACTTGTAGAGTTAGGTTTTGAAACAATTACAAAGCAGTAAAACCTAGGTGAAAAAAAAAACCCAAAAAACCTCAATAGGCTATCCCCCACTGATTTGGAGTAAGCTGCTCAAAAATCACCTTGTAAAATGCAGAAGTTGGAAACTAGGGCAGCCTGCATGAACTTAAAAAATTACACATTCTCCTGTGCTCAGATTTAGGAATATATTTTCCCTTTCAAGGATTTTGTTAAGCCTAATCCATGAATGTGAAAATAAAAATATGGGTCATCAATGATGAATGAGTGCAGCTTTCTTGAATCTAAATAAGCAATGGCAAAGATCACATTTAGAATTCAACAGAAAGAATTCAGCAGCTCCCTGTCCTTTTTAAAATAATGTAGCTAAAGGAGCACCAGAACTCAACAATTTAAAAATACAGTGTTATTAACAAGAGTGAAAGCGTTTTAGTCTTATTTCAATTAAGATTTTGACTTTAATGCATACAATTTAGTCACAAGTAAGACCAATTAAAAGTCTAGCATTTGTTTGATGCTTTGTAGGATCATAACCCAAATGACCTAAAGATGCCCAGCCAGGGCTCATTAGGTCCCTGTGGCTATTGGTTATTCACTAATATGGGTAAGGCTCTGTCTAATTGGCTTACTTACTTGCCATATAGTGCTAATGAGGGAAAGTTGGGGTCACTTTTAAACTGGGTGTCTAAGACAGTCATCCAGCAAATGTATGACTGTAGTCACAAAGGGAGCAGATGAGTGGATGTAGAGGGCTGAGCACTGTCACTGTGACCAAGAGTCCACTCCAAGAGCATGCTTTGTATTGCCTTTACAGACAAAAGGGAACAGAAAGGAAACAATGTGGATAAAAAGATAGGGAAATCGAGAAATTTAATTTTAAAATCTCATGGGGAGAAAATCCGAAGATCTATTTCTCTATATGATTTGAATGTCCCTCAAGATTCGTCTGTTTAAACTTAATCCTCACTGTGGCAGTATGAAGAGGTGGGGTCTTTGGGGAGTGACTGAGTCATGAATGTATTGGTGTCTTGTAGCAGGGGCTGAAAGGAACCAGCTTCGACTCTTCTTTGCCCTTCTGTCTTATCCGCCACGTGAGGACACAGCATTTGTTCCCTCTGGGGGATGCGTAACAAGGCGCCATCTTGGAAGCAGAAAGCAGCTCTCAACAGACACTGAACCTGCTGGTGCCTTGATCTTAAACTTCCAGACCCCAGAACTATGAGAGAGTAAGTGTCTGTTCTTTATAAATTGCCCAGTCTCAGTTATTTTATTATAGCAGCATAAACTATCATCTATCTATTAATATCTATCTTTCTGTGTATCTGTCATCTATCTCCTTCTTTCTGTGTATCTGTCATCTACCTACCTATCTTCTTTCTTTCTTTTCTCTTTCTTTCCATCTATTTATCTGTCTCTATCCACCTATCTATCTTTCTTTTATCCATATCTACCTACCTACCTATCATCTATCTATATCTATCTACCTGCTATCTATCTACCTGCCATCTATCTGTCTATCTATCTATCTATCTATCATTTATCCATATCTTTCTATGTATCTGTCATCTAACTATCTACCTACCTGTCTGCCTACCTACTATCTATCTGAAGAATCCAAAAAGGAAAGAAAATTCTTGACACATGAATGCTCTGGCAAAACAAAATAAAACCTCATAAAAAAGTTTTGTTATCAGCTCCTTAAAGTTATCACAAAACATTTATGGGTGGCACAGACTAAGCTCTATGTTTAATCACTTGTAGGTTTGTGTGCAGGAGAGAAGGGAGGGGGAGGAAAATACATGTTTGATTCGAACAGACTGAAAGCTTGCAACACCAGCTGAGCAGGGCTGTGTTAACACCCCAAGCCCACAGTGTGCTGGACCATCAGGAGAAAGAGACACAGCATGGAGGTCCCCAAGCTCTAGGATGAATTTCTTTCTCTGGTTGTATAACTGGACTGCTGACTGGCAATAAGGAGTGCTCTATCACACAACATGGTGATAACAGTTAATAACAATGTACGAGATTGTATTCTTGAAACTTGCTAAGGAAGTAGATTTCAAGTGCTCTCACCACAAAAAATAAGCATATGAAATAATGCGTATGTTAATTAGCTCAACGTAGCTAATGTATACAGATTTCAAAATATGTTGCACATGATCAATATATGTAACTTTTACTTTTCAGATAAAATCGATTTAAAAGATTAAATTTTGTTTTTAAAGACCAAACAGCACCTAGTGACAGAGTTTAGCCTATAAGTGAAATCGTCATTTGTATGGTCACTCTCTCTTAGCAGATAATGTCAGTAGCAACAATTGCCTGAGCCTTTTCATGCCTGTCACGTTTACCACTGAATGTTTGCTATCCCTCTTCTTTTTAGAACCAAGCTCTCATGACTAGCCCCTCTTTTTTCATTTGGGTTGCAATTCATCATGCTGCATAGCTAGGAATGTGATTTCTGTTATCTTTCTTGTCTACCCCAGGAGACTGTCTCTTCTCCAGCGTATTTCAGGTTTCTGATTTCATTGTATTGTTTTCCTATAGAAATTGCATATAAAAACCGATTTGAATAACTTCCTTCCTGTTTCAGGCCATAGAGCAGTTTTTGCTTATTTCTATTTTTGGATGGGCACACTTCCTATTGCTGAATGCTCTAGCCATCAAGGGGGCCTGTAAAGACTCCGCATTTCTTAAAAACCAGCACAGCCTGAATTCTCCGAATTTCCATCCACTGAGTATGGCCACTGCACTACAAAGAAGGTCTGTTACAAGAGGTTTGATTGAGAATCTACCTCTCTCAGTGTGGGATGAGGAACGGTCATTTTAATTTAATTAATGTATTAAAGTTTAAAGTTTCTAAGTTGAATTTTCTAGTTTATTACTAAATATTTTAAAATAACACTTATTACTGTAAGTCATTGATTCCGAAACATTTAGTCTTCACTTTTTAACATCCCTGACATTGCAATGCATCTTATGATTGCTACAGACCAGGTGGCAAGTTGTGACAAAGTTGTCACTGCGTTGTTCCTGGTGGCATGACAGAGCTCTTGAAGTTTCCCAATATTCAGTCAACAAACCATTTAAGGACCCTTTGAGGAAGGAATACAAGATCTGGTCATTGTCCGAATATCTTGCTTCGACATATTCTGGTATGCTTCAAAAACAAGCAGGATGGAATTCTGATTAGAAACAAAGAGACAACAGTAATGCATTCTGTTTCTTAAAGCTACATAGCACCATGGACATCCTTGGTGGTACAGAGACAACGCTGAGTGGAAAGCATGGGCAATAACCGCTGTTGCAAAAAGTGATTCAGAAACATTGGACTGTGCCGATGTTTTAGGAATTTCTTGATCACTTTATTTCACTTATCACTTGGTCTTCTCTACCAAAATCTTAACTCTTTGAAGTTAGGGGAAGGCTCATGTCTTAGTCAACTTCCTCTCTTTAAAGCCCAACTTGTTGGCACATGACAGATAGTCAAGGAATAATTGTTGGATTAAACATTAATGAACAATGGAGAAAAAGTAGATGGTAAGACCAACCAGGGTAAAGAGATGAAGGTGAAAGGGAAAATACTATGTGTAAGGCTTAAAAATGGACTTGGTCAGGCATGGTGACACACGCCTGTAGTCCCAGCTACTGGGGAGGCTGAGATGGAAGCATCACTGGAGCCCAGGAGTTCAAAGGTGCAGTGAGCTACTACAGTGCCAGTGTTCTACAGCCTGGGCGACAGAGCAAGACATCATCTCTCTCTCTCTCAAAAAAAAAAAGGATGAAAAAGAGCTTGTAAATTGACAAGGGAAATACATAAGGGTATTTCAGGCACAGGGAAAAGCATATTTTGAGAAACACGGCCCTGAAAAAGTAGGTTGTGTTTGGGAATCACAAATTAAATTAGATACTTGAAAAGTCAATTATAGTAAATAGTAAGAATGAGACTGAAACAAGAGATTTCAGACCCTGAGGTTTCAAATGCCTTTAAAAAAAAAAAAAAAAAACACATGTGGACTTAAATTCTATGTCACTGATTCCAAATCTTTTATGACATTTATTTCACTCATCATTTTATCATCCAACCATGAATAAACAAAAGTCTGCTTTTTTTTCCAAAAGGAAATTTATGTTTTGTGACTTCATTTTAATTGTTGCTAGGCTACAGAGGCATTAAATATTGTAGTCATATTATAGAAAGCACAATGAATTGTTATGGTTTTGGTAGACAAACAAATAATTCTTAATTTTCACTTTAATTGCAACAGTAATTATAACATACAAAAATGAAAAGTACAGTGGTATCCTCAAGGGATAATATTTTGCTTAGGACTAAAATATACAACCAGAAATAAAAATTGTGTTAGTAATATAAAAATTCAATAATATGACTGTGCTATTACTAGGATCAGGTTTGGTGAGAAGTAAGATATCAAAGGCACTTGCTGGGAGGCATGAGCAGAGAAAACAGTACTTAAGAGAATTGTTGGCCAGGCGCGGTGGCTCACGCCCGTAATTCCAACACTTTGGGAGGCCAAGGTGGGCAGATCATGAGGTCAGGAGTTTGAGACCAGCCTGGTCAATATGGTGAAACCCCATCTCTACTAAAAATACAAAAATTAGCCAGGGATGGTGGCATGCACCTATAATCCCAGCTACTTGGGAGGCTGAGGCAGAAGAATCACTTGAACTGGGGAGGCGGAGCTTGCAGTGAGCTGAGATCGCACCAAGGCACTCCAGCCTGGGTGACGGAGCGAGATTCTGTCTCAAAAAAAAAAAAAAAAAAAAAAAGAATTGTCACGATTACTCCTAGTAAGCCAAGTGGTGGCAGCAAGTGGCACATCCCGCAGGAACATGGATTTGAAGAAAGCAGAGGATTTCAATGACAATCTCACATCTCATTTAGCTTGTTTCTGAAGTCTACCGATGAAGATCATGTATCAGACAATGAGAAGCCATTTCACTTATACTCCACTTTCAGCTTTTAGACTCAGTCTGGTCAAGACTTATAAAATGTAAAAACAAAAATGAAAGCTGTATGAAAGCAATAGAAAGCCTTGATATTTATAAAACAAATTTATTTAAATAAATTTTTATAAAGTAACTTTCCAAAAATACCAAATGACTGAAATCATACCAAGTATATTCTATGAATATACATAATGAAAATAACAAAGGACAAATAGAACAATCTCCAAATGTTTGAAAATTAAGATTTACATTTCTAAATAGGCCACAGTACAAAGTAGACTGCAGTAGAAATCAGAAAACTTTTTGGACAGAAAAATAATTTAGAAATTTATGTCATATTGAAAATAGAGAGATGCAGCTAAAGCAGTAGTAAGAGGAAATATTGTAGCTTTGTTATAGGTATGAAGTAAAAGATTCAATATTGTCAATGCCAATTTTCACCAAGTTTATCTACAGAGTCAGTGTAATTCTAATACGATTTCAATAGTTTTATGATAAGATGTTTCTAAAATTTATTTCAAAACCTGGAGGTCCAAGAATAAGGCAGTTCTAAAAGTGAAAAACAAAGATGAAAGTTACACCATCTGTAACACATATTACAAAGGCAAGATAAACAGTATGGCATTTGTCCTGGGATAAATAAGTAGACTAAGAAAATACAGTAAAGAATTCAAAGACAGAACTAAAACATAGTCACTTAATTTTTAACAACGATGCCTTGAACATGCTGTGAAGAAGTTTTTTTTAAACAAATGACCCCCCATTTGTATAAAAATTAACCTTTACTGCTACTTCATACCATAAGCAAAAATAAAGTCCAGACTTAACACAGACTTTTTTTTTTTTTTTTTGAGACGGAGTCTCACTGTGTCTCCCAGGCTGGAGTGCAGTGGCGCGATCTCGGCTCACTGCAAGCTCCGCCCCCCGGGTTCACGCCATTCTCCCGCCTCAGCCTCCCGAGTAGCTGGGACTACAGGCGCCCGCTACCGCGCCCGGCTAGTTTTTTGTATTTTTAGTAGAGACGGGGTTTCACCATGTTAGCCAGGATAGTCTCGATCTCCTGACCTTGTGATCCACCCGCCTCGGCCTCCCAAAGTGCTGGGATTACAGGCTTGAGCCACCGCGCCCGGCCAACACAGACTTAAGTCTGAACAGCAAAATAATATAGTATCTAGAACAGAACAAACAAGAAAATCTCCATGACCTTGTAATGATAAATAGTTTTTATACAGGATGCAGTGAGCATCAACAATAAAGGAGTAATTAACCAATCAGATTTCATTAAAACTAAGAATTTCCATTTATGTAAAGACATCATTGGAAGAGGAGTGAAAAGGCAAGCCTCAAATGGATGAAGATACTTGAAATACATATATCCAACAAAGGATTAAAATCTAGCCTAATCATCAATAAGAATGGGCCAATAAAAACAGCAACAATAACACTGGGCAAAATACTTGCAGAGGCACCTTCCCCAAGAGAATATGGAAATGGCCAATAAGCATATGAGAAGATGCTCATATAATTAGCCATCAGAGAAATGAAAATTAAAGATACAACATGATACCTATCCACCAGAATGGCTAAAATAAAAAGAACAAGGTGCCGAGTTTTGCAAGGATGTGGAGCAAGCAGAACATTAACATAGTGTTTGTGAGAGTGTAAATTGCTACAACCACTTAGAAAACTGACTGACCAATATCTATTGAAATTGAACATATATATAGCCTATTAGATCAGCAATCCTAATCCTAAGTATATACTCAACAGAAATGTATATGTGTAGGCATCTGAAAGACATGTACAAGAATGCTCACAGCAGCACTATATATAATAACCCAAACTAGGAAAAACCCAAACATCTACTATCAGTAGAACAGATCCATTGTATTATATTCATACAATGGAATACTATACAACAATGTAAAATAAACCACTGTTTTATCCAACATGTATTGGTCTTATAAACATAAAACTGAGCCAAGGAATCCAGACACAGAATTCTGCGATTCTATTTATATAAAGCTCAAAGAAAGATAAAGGTAATCTATGGTAGAGGTCGAAATAGTGGTTCCCTCTGCGGAGGGCATTGACTGCAAGGGGGATTGAGAAGGCTTTCTGAGATGTCTGCAATATTCTACATCTTGATCTGTGAAGGTGTTATGTGGATGTGTTTACTTTGTGAAATTCATTGAGCTATATATTTAATACTTGTGCCTTTTATTGCATGCATGATATTCCTTAGGCATCTGCACACCTGCATGCAATTTGGGTGAACATGTAAGTTGATAATAACCATGTGGTCGAAGATCTCTTTGGCAGCTGTGTGGAAGATCAGATGGTGAAAGAGGAAAGGTGACAAAGGCTTGAGCAAAGTATTAACAGACCTGAAATAAGGCAGGTGGGTGAGGAGGAAATGTGGTATCTAGAAGACAGACAGAGTGGGTAGAGTCTATAGACCGTGGCTCCTTAGATGTGGCGTATAAGAGTGCAGAGTTGAGTTTCTAACGTGAATGACTGAGCAGATGGACATTTATGTACAGGGACAGATGCTGTGTTGGTGCAGGGAGGGAAAGAAAGCACATGAGCTGAGTCAACACGTTGCATTTGAGATGCTTATATGAGGGATATAGGCAGAGATGGTTAGGAAGTGAAATTAAGAAAACTGATTAGTAAAACCCGTTTTGAATTTACAGAGACTCTTGTGTAAAATTAAATCCCTCCCTGGGTTCAAGGACTTCATGAGGGCTAGGTTTCAAAAGCACCTCACCTGCAAGCCACAGTTTGAGACCTTGAAGAAATGGTTTCTGACTTCCGAGTCAAGGAGAGAGGCAAAGCGTGGGGAGCAAAAGGAACAGGAATGACCTGCACACCACCCACTGGGGGGCCTTGGCCAGCTGTCTCACTTCTCCAGCCTGCCTGGCCTTTTCTGGGCCTACTTACACCTGCACTAAATCTTTACCATTTATTGGGAAGCCATGCTTTTATTCTTTTTCACAACATATTTGATTAGTTTCTACATTCAGTAACTCTTACAGCTGAAATTGCTCATGGCTCATTTTATATTTACCTATTTTTTTTTGTGAGATATTTCTGGAAAAAACTTTCTAGAATTTTGCTAAAAGACTAGAATCCCTCCCTGCAAAAAAAGATAACTCTTAAGCAAGATATTCATTCACAGATTTAAAATAGTCTCATAAAATTATTTCTAAAATGCACTGTTATTTAATATATGTCTACCAAAGGACAAGAGTAGAGAAATACAATAACTGTATTTTAAAGATTTATACATGTTCTACATACAGCATACACATCATGTGCATTACTAAGAGCCAGAGAGGCCTACTATCGCTACCTAGAAAATAGCTATGAGAAAATAGGGTCCTGCTTATTGCTTTACTCCTATGAAGGAAAATAATTTGTTTTCATATTTTGATAAGAAGTCTTATTATATATCAACAGAACCTAAGTTGTTGTAGTATCTACATATGCTTGGAAATTCAAACACTTCTTTTTCTGTGAGATGCAATTACTATAATGAAATTTTAATGTATAGTTCACAATAGAAACATAAACCAGGCCTTTATTTGTGCATTTGTCAATCGCTATTTACAGTAGCAAATATTCAGCAACTCCTAAGAAAATCTGTCAGGCTTCCTAATATCCCCCAGTTTTAACTTTTGGTTGAGTTTACAAGATTTAGCATGGGCTATGGCAAGAAAGAGAGCTATGGATGTCTCAGGCTCCCTCCTTCTCTTCCTAACACATCGGCTTTTTATCCTGCCGGGATAATCAAACGCAAAGAGATGCTACTAAACTCCATGAGGAAAATCATCTGCAAATACAGGACCCTCAGTTAACCAAAAGTAATCAATTCCTCAGAAAAAAAAGTGTTGTCTAACAAATTATCAGATAGTGAGAATCCAATTTTACATTTTTTAAAACTAGGAAAAGTAAGAATACATTTGTAAGCCACATTGATTGTTATCTGTCAATCCACTGAACTAGGCACTTACAAGTTCTTCACACACATTCTGCTGCACCCAGGTAGCACAGCACAGCTTTTCAAACATACGACTATCTCATGTTTTATTTTCCTGCGCGTAGAAAACGTGTGCATGGTGATAGGGACATGTGCCTAGCCAAGCTTATGTCTTCTATATGTCTATGACTTTCAATATGCTTTATCACTTCCAATTTTTCTTCTCCAGAAGGAAGAGCCACTGGGGCTCACTTATTTGATTCCTGTTCTGTTCCATTTTTAGAAGGAATTGCCACTTAAAAATGTGGGGAAGATGACAAGCAAAAAATGCACAATCTGTTTAAATAGCACAAACATGAGCTGTAACGCCATCAGGCGGAACATGAATGATTCACTGAGGTCAGTGCCCTGTCCTCTTCTAGGGACACCCGGCAGCTTGAACATTTTCACTGGCTCAAACATGCCTTTCAGAGGCTTACACTTTGGATAATAAATTCCAGGTAACAATTTTTACAAAACAGTAAAAACTATTTGGATGTGAGAGCTCAATTCGGTTGAGATTACAGCAAAATAAAGTTATTTTGGAATTATTTTCAGTCTTCATGAGATTGTGAGAAAAATTGCAAAGTGGCTATATAAATGGTGTTCTCCTGTGGAATTGTCTTAAAACTCATGAATTAGGCAATGTTTCATAGACTCCAGGACCTGACTATATTATTTTTTAAACATATAGCATGAAAAGAATTTTCATTTGGCAGGCAAGAGAAAAGTAGAGATCCAGTGTGTATTCTGATGAGAAGTGGTTCTTCTCTGTAATCACACCATTGAAATGTTCAGAAAGGGAAAGATTCTTCTTTCTAGTTTATCATCATTTATTGGCCAGTAGATTATTTTGCTTACACTAATATGCAACAGTTTTTTTAATCTCAATATATTAGTTAGTTCCTCCACTTAAAAACTTTAATCGAACTGTTTTTCAAAGGAGATGCAAATGTACTATGTACTAAGTGAAATGTACTAAAAATATTATATATTATTTTAAGGGAAATTAAAAGTATCTTAACAGAAAGCCCAGTGGTAGAGTAGCATATCAACCTTGGTCTTACCCTTTAATTTCAAGGCTTCTAATACCTTTGAATCAGCTGTTACATCACTCACTAGCTTGATTTCAATATTTTGTGAAGTCAGTTGGAGCAACTTTTCAAAAAGACGTTGACCCTGGAAAAAATATTCAGAGACAAAGAAAGTCAGAAAACCTAAATGTTTACCAATTTAGACAGGCAAAAATAAACTCATAAAAATCTATTCATTCAAATGTTATAAAGGCAAGCATTTCAACAATTGGTATTCAGATTTATGAAATTCTTTCAAAAGAGTTTCTATCAATAGAGTAGTAGCATGAACACAGATTGTGGTTTTTTGAGGGTATTGTGCAATTAAACAATTATTGCAATAATAATTCCATTGCTACAATGCAAATCTACCCTTTTCTGCTTTTTGGATCTGTAGTTATCTACACACAAAGAGGCAGCAAAGATTAAGCAGTTGTGTTTTGGCCCAAAGAGACCTAGATTCCAGCTGGTTTTCCAATTTGCAAGCTGTTTCTTAATCTCACTAATCTCCAGTTTCTCCCTCTGCAAAATGCAGATAATATTAATATTTACTTCAAAAGGTTTTTGTGAGATTAAAGAATAGTAAGTAAGCATTCTTTAAGTATTAGCTATTAAGAGGGAAATTATGGTTACTAATCAGTGATTTACCTGAATTCATGTTGTTTAAATGTATTTTAATGAATCAACTAACGTTCTACCTAAAAATAACTGAAATAAAAAACAAAATCAAAACTAAAAGTTTTTCAGCCAGGCATGGTGGTTCATGCCTCTAATCCCAGCACTTTGGGAGGCTGAGGCAGGTGGATCACTTGAGGCCAAGAGTCTGAAGAACAGTCCAGCCTGGCCAACCTGGTGAAACCCTGTCTCCACTAAAAATACAAAAATTAGCTGGGCATGGTGATGTGCACTTGTAGTCCTAGCTACTCAGGAGGCTGAGGCAGGAGAATTGCTTGAACCTAGGAGGCAGAGGTTACAGTGAGCCAAGGTTGCACCAGAGCACTCCAGCCTGGGCGACAGAGCGAGACTACATCTCAACAAACAAAAACAAACAAATAAACAAAAGTTTTCCTTATAAGATTTTCAAAAGCATATAATTTTTAGAATAAATTTTAATCTCCGGCAGACTGAATAACAGTAGGTCCACAGTCATTGCATTATCTCAGGTCACTGGATTGCACCATTATCCTATTTATCATCCTTTGTATGTTTTAATAGACTCCTGTCTGTCTCCTTATCATAAAAGGAAAATGGTCTACTTTTACTGATTTTTTAGATTTTTGCTGTTCGGTCACAAACTCAAATGCCTTCAGGAGCTAAACAGAGCATAAGGCTTTGGTCTTAATGGCCCCACAGCGGCAAGGTCTTACCTTACTCTGGTAAGAAGGGACTGTGAATAATGATATGGAATGGGTTTGGTGACTGGGAAGAGAGAATGGTAGAAATGTGGAGGCAGAGTGGTGATTCCTGCAATTCAGAGGCTCACACCTGTAATCCCAGCACTTTGGGAGGCAGAGGCGGGCAGAACACCTGAGGTCAGGAGTTTGAGACCAGCCTGGTCAACACGGGGAAACCCAGTCTCCACTAAAAATACAAAAATTGCTGGGCATGGTGGTGGGCACCTGTAATCCCAGCTACTCTGGAGGCTGAGGCAGGAGAATTGCTGGAACCTGGGAGGTGGAGGTTACAGTGAGCTGAGATTGTGTCACTGCACTCCAGCCTGGGTGACAGAGTGAGACTCAAAAAACAAAAAACAAGAAACAAAAAAACAAAAAAACAAAAACAAGAAAAACAAAAAAACAAGAAGAAAAACAGAAACAAAAACAAAACAAAACAAAAAACAAACAAAAAAAGAAACAAAAAAACAAAAACCAAAATGAGTGAATGTAACTCAGAAAGCATTAGGAGGCCTTATTGGAGATCTCTGCATAGAGTAGGGTTTAATACCTTTGGAAATGATTACATTTTGAATGTCTTCACAAAAATTATTGTATAGGGAGATAACACACAGAAGATGAGAGAGTTAATAGAAATTCCACCTCAAGCCTAAGTAGAGAAACTCTCCCCAAGCCCAGGATCATTACAGTGAGTACCATAATTAAAAATTGTAGGATTCCTCGGTGTAAGTAATCAGCACATACTAAAAGTAAAAATAAGCTTTATTTAATGACAAACAAAAAAACAAAAAAACAAGAAACAAGAAACAAAAAAAAAACAAGAAAAAACAAAAAAAAAAGAAAAAAACAAAAAAAAACACAAAAAAACAAGAAAAAACAAAACAAAAATTAAAACAAAAAAAAACAAGAAAAAAAAACCAGAGAAAAGAGGAAGGGAAGGGAAGGCGAAGGGGAACGGGAAGGGAAGGGAAGAAGGGGCTGAAGATCAAGACCCTGAAGCTTTGGGGGGTTAGGAGGAAGAAGCTGGTGTTCTTGTGCTGCGGCGACAGCTGACATCAGACAGGAGTATCTGGCACATCCAGCTGTGCTCTAGCCTGGAGTTGGCTGGCACAGCCATTGTTCCATAACCCCTGGGTGTTGGAGGACAGAGTGGAAGTTGCACTGTTGCACCTGTGCCATGCATGGAGGCTTCCATTTAGTTTAAGTGTAGAAATAAAAGTTGCTCAAAGTGGAGCTCATCAAAAGTGATTAAATTTCTCTATGCTCCAAAAGCCTGGAGGAAGCCTCACCACAAACCAGGTATTCTGGTGTGGTATGTTGAGTGCATCAGATGGTTATTAACTTATTTAAAAAAGAGGCAGAGGGTGAGCTTATCCTTGTAATCCCAGTGCTTTGGGAGGCCAAGGTGGAGGAATCACTTGAGCCCAGGAGTTCAAGACCAGCCTGGGAAATATCGGGAGACCTTGCCTCTACAAAAAGTTAAAAGAAAATAGCCAGGCATGATGGTGCACGTCTGTAGTCCCTGCTACTCAGGAGGATGAGGTTGTGCTTGAGCCTGGGAGTCTGAGGATGCAGTGAGCCATGATTGTGCCACTGCACTCCAGCCTGGGCAACACAGCTAGACCCCATCTCCAAAAAAAAAAAAAAAAAAGAGGCAGGAGGGGAGAGGGAGGGTGAGAGAGAGAGAAAGAGACAACTGGACAGACAGAGAAGGACAGGAAAGAAAAGCAAGCCGGTGCTGATTTGCTGATTTCAGTGTCTATGTAAATTTTAAATTTACTGGGTAGAGGTAGGGGCCTGGATGGTGAGAGGCTCAGGCACAAGATGTGAGGGAGAATCCACAACAAAGGGCTTTGTGGTTCTTGGATAGAGTTGACACCAACAATACTTCCTTGTCAGCTTTGGCACTCCTCCAAGGAGTCCGTTCTACCCTTACTCCATTGAAGGTTTGGCGATGTGTGCGTGGCCTAGATTTCCAGAACCTAGACTCATGTCATCACGTGTTCATGTAAGTCGTTTGCATTTTTTCCTTTCATACAAATAAACACTCTGTGTGTTCCGTAAGGCCCCATGGTCAGTGGGCTCGTAGTTTTTGGCCAATTCATTTATTTTTCCTGTTAGTTAACGGAATATATTTGGCACGGCTGAAACATTCAAGAGACCATCTAACTTATCTGTATTTCTGGCTCTGTGCCTTCAATTGATTTCCACTGTGTTATTTTTGTGGGACTTAAAAGACAACCAGAACTCTCACAGATGAATGAAAATAGAAATTCCAAAATCTACAGATACTGGCAGACTGTCATTAAATAAAGCTTATTTTTACTTTTAGTATGTGCTGATTACTTACACCGAGGAATCCTACAATTTTTAATTATGGTACTCACTGTAATGATCCTGGGCTTGGGGAGAGTTTCTCTACTTAGGCTTGAGGTAGAATTGCTATTAAATCTCTCATCTTCTGTGTGTTATCTCCCCATACAATAATTTTTGTGAAGACATTCAAAATGTAATCATTTCCAAAGGTATTAAACCCTACTCTATGCAGAGATCTGCAGTAAGGCCTCCTAATGCTTTCTGAGTTACAGTCACTCATTTTTTTTTTTAAATTTAAATTTAAATTTTAATGTTTGAGACAGAGTCTCACTCTGTCGCCCAGGCCGGGGTACAGTGATGTGATCTCGGCTCACTGCAACCTCCGCCTCCTGGGTTCAAGTGATTCTCCTGCCTCAGTCTCCCATGTTGCTGGGACTACAGGCACCTGCCACCACGCCTGACTAATTTTTGTACTTTTAGTAGAGATAGGGTTTCACTATGTTGGCCAGGCTGGTCTTGAACTCCTGACTTCAGGTGATCTGCTCCCCCTTGGCCTCCCAAAGTTCTGGGATTACAGGCGTGAGCCACTGTGCCCGGCCTCACTCATCTTTTTTTTTTTTAATAAGAAATAACAAACGTGCCTTGGCTGTTAAACATCAGCAATATAAAACCTTGCCCTTGCTAGTAAAGAACATTAGCCAACATTTCAGACTTAGATAAATCATCTCAAAGACCATCAGTGTCTCAGGGACGCTGAGCTACTTTAGACCAATTTGTAAATGAAGTCTGTAAAAGCCTTATGATGTACAGTAGAGTCATATGCAGGAAGCTGTACCCCCCAAATAGAGATCCAGCTCAGCCTCTTTGTGACTTTAAGAGGATGCTTCATGTAGGAGACCCTTTCAATCCTGTAGGGGAGGAAATAAACCTATTTATCTACCCTCCTAGGTTCAACGGCTGGGCCCAGGAATCAAACTGATGAAAAACTATCAAGAGAGAACCCACGTTTTAATTATGTACACACAAAGTTTTAATTACATGCATACAAGGGAATCCCGCAAAGAAACGAGACTCAAGGAGGTGGCCAGATGATTGAGGCTTAACTACTGTCTTAGGCTAAGCAAAGGAAAGTGACTTTGGGGCTTCCAGGTGGGGAAGGCAAGTTATAAGAAGGTGAGGAGAGGTATGGTAAATAAGGTTTGTTCTGCCATCCAGGTAAGAGCCTCTCAGGTGATGACAGCTGTCTCCAGCAGTCCCTCTCTTCCTTGTACATAGCCATCAGTTTTATGCAGTTAGAGAAAGGTAAAAAAACACTCTTCCCGCACTGCTGGTTCTCAATTCCCTATAGCTCAAGATAATCCATACGCTAAAGGGGTCTATTTTGGGATGGCGTCTTCTGGTCCCTTTCAATCCTGAAAGACTGGTGGGTCATAAATACTGCTTGCTTCTGTTGACCCAAAACAACTGGTAGAGAGGATGAAATGCCCAAATACAATGTGAAGGAAATAAGCAAAACCACCAAAGAGAAACCCAAAGTTATGTTAGTGAAACTTAATTCTGAGGCTTATGTAGACTCTACTGCTGGCTTTCAAGCTTGTTTTAGCAGTCGAACTCTTAGTGCAAATAAAAAGGTAAGTGAAACATCTCCAATCCCTTCCTTCCCTCCAGGGCAGAATCCGCAGGGCTCCACAGAACACAGAGGGAAAAACCACTGAATTTTACTCCACATCGTAATGAGAACCTTCAGGATACTGAGATTTCCTACAAACTGAGAAGGCTGTAGCTCCACTTAGATCAATAATCAACCAATCTCTTCATCTTACAAACGAGGACACAGAGGTACAAGAAAACTGAGTGACGTGCTGATGGCCACATGGCTTGCTAGTGGCAAAGTCAGGCCTAGAACATATATCTCTCCTTCCTGATGCAGCACAGTCCTCCCTGAATGATAATTTTTGTTATGTTAAAGTTAGAAAAGGAAGGGGTATTCAGAAAGAAAGTTACTCCTCAGTCTCTCCCACTCTTTCCATTCCCAGCTACGGTCAAATAGACAGACTCTCCCAAGCCAAGCAGTGCTGGGGCTGAGGGACACTCAATGACCAGCAGACTCAGGTTCTAGGGAGTCCAGAGGCCTGCAGAACAATTCTTAGCCCTATAAGAGTGTTCCAGAGTTGCCTGTTCTCCAAGAGGTGGTGCAGGAGCCAAGGCCACCTCCCTAAACCCAAAGCTGGGTATATGAGGGAGAGGCCTTCTTTGGTTGCCCCAGTGGGGAACTAGTAAACCATTCAATGCTGCATCTCCAGTCTTTACCTTCCTTCACCTGGAGGATGGAAGCCACTAATAACCTGATAAAGTTGAATATCAACACATTTAAAGAGAACCAGTAATAAGAAGGAAGATGCTTAACACAATGAGCACCTGGTGATCCAGGCTCCTGGAGAAGATGGAAGTTAGAACTGAAACACAGTATGTGAACTCAAGGATGGTCAAGTGTGTCTGGTACTAATACTCGACGATTGCAGAACTAACTTACAGGAGTAATTAAAGAACCATACGGCCATTGTTGAAGCCTGAATTAGTGGCCTGAAGATCAAATGCAAGAAATATTTCGAAGTACACATGTGCATGTAACACACACACACACGTAAACATAAGGAGAATCAGGGGAAAAGGCTGACATATAAATAGAGGAGATATAACACGTGGCTCATAGGCATACTGGAAGAGGAAAAGAAGCAAAAAGATTAGGTTTGCAAATAATACAAAAAACAATCCAAGTTGAGGAGAGAACTAAATCTACAAGCTGAAAAGGTACCTGAAGGTGAAGGCAAATTTGATGTAGAAAGAAACATAGAGCCGTATTCCATAAAATTAATTAACATCGAGGAGAAAGACCAACTTTTCGCCAAAAAAGAGTTACCCGTCAAGGAAAATGGATCAGATAAACTGGCACAGATCTACCCAGCTGTAAGTACGTGGTCGTACAGCCTACTGAAGACAAAGGCTGAGGCCCAAGAATCCTTTACACACTCAAGAATGTTACCTCCAGGGTGAAAGAAATATTTGCATATATATACAGACTTAGAGACTATCTTGCTTACTTAACCCATATGGGGAACATATCCATATTTAAAGAAAAACTGTAACCAAACAGTAAATAACACTGAACACCATAAAAGAAGATGAGGGGAGAATAAGTGGGGAACAGTATGATATGTATATGTGTTTCAAGCACTAAATGTGGGTTTTTGAGATGGAAGTCACACATTACAGGGGAAGGTCTACTGAGAATCAATTACATGCACTCTCAATGGGAGTGATATTACCCCAAAGGGACTGAAATAGTGTCACTCTTTTGATGACTAACACACAGATATACATAGAACACATGTACAATATATCTGTGATATTATAATACCATGGGAGGTAGTATTAAGAAAAAATGTATTAGAAGGCTCCTGAGGAAGATAATAATGAAAACCAGGTTGAGAAATGCTGATCTGTAATCAACAGGACAAACAATCTCAGTAAAAGACTAAAAATGCAGGTGGGCTTTAAGGTATTAGATGGGAAAAAGTGGATCATTTTTATGAAATGACACAATTTATGGTGCTTTGACAGCTGTAAACTGAGATGTACCAAAAAGCATGGCAACTAAATATATAAAGCAAAAGTTAATAGAAATGCAATTAATACACTATCACAATGTAATACTTCACAATATATTTCTCAAAATTGGGCAGATCTAATAGAAAACAAACGAGAACATATAAAAAGTATATATGATCAATAAACTTGATTATATGTGTACTTTTATATACTTCTCACTGTATATATCAAATACCCTCAAAACAATTTTTGTTTGTGGAACATTTACAAAAATCTGTCTTGTAACTGCCATTAAGAAGCCTGAACACAAGTTATAAAGGAATATGCTATAGGCTTCATTCTCTGCTCACAATCTAAGAAAATTAGTAACAAATCATTTACATGTTTTGTGAGTATAAAACAAATCTTACCTATTTGGAAATTTAAAACTCACTCTTAGATTATCCTTATACCAAAGAAGAAAAATAAATGTACGCCTTCTCTAGAAAGCTATGAATAGGTGGGTGCCTCATAGCAAAACCATGAAAGGAGGCAGTATCTGGTGTGAAGAGAAATGTATAACCATAAATACCTTCAGTATTATTTTTTAAAATAACATAAAATCATATTCATCATATTAACATGGTAGAGGCATAAGAATGTATAAATATAAAAGGGAAATTAATCGATAACCCAGGAATGGTATGCACAAGAATTTTTGTTTCTTTTCTAAGTTCTGGGATACATGTGCAGAACGTGCAGGTTTATTACATAGATATACATGTGCCATGGTGGTTTGCTGCACCTATCAACCCACCATCTAGGTTTTAAGGCCCACATGCACTATGTATTTGTCCTAATGCTCTCCTTCCCCTTGCCCCCATCCCCTGACAGGCCCTGGTGTGTGATGTTCCCCTCTCTGGGTCTAAGTGTTCTCATTGTTCCACTCCCACTTATGAATGAGAACATGCGGTGTTTGGTTTTCTGTTCCTGTGTTAGTTTACTAAGAGTGATGGCTTCTAGCTTCATCCATGTCCCTGCAAAGGACATGAACTCATTCTTTTTTATGGCTGCATAGAATCCCATGGTGTATGTGTACCATATTTTCTTTATCTAGCCTATCATTGATGGGCATGTGGGTTAGTTCCAAGTCTTTGCTATTATAAATAGAGGCATGAGATTTTTAGCACTAAAAAGATACTATTTCAGTTCAGTTTGAAAAAGTTAAAAAGGTTTAATCTGGCACATGTGAAGGGACCTCTATATTACAAATAAAAATGTGTTCCCAGTCAGAATTACTACACACTAATACTTTCAAAAAATCTAGGCAATTACATGTACTGTCCTGGAATGGGGGAACCTTAATCAGGCTTTTAGCAGGCTAAATAATGGCTCCCCAAAGATGGTGCTTCTGAATCTCTGGAACCTGTCAATGTTACCTTATTTGGAAACAGGGTCTTTGCAGATATTATCAAATTAAGGATCTTATGATGGGGGATTATTCGGGATTATTCTGGATTATCTGGGGATAATCCTAAATACAATCACAAGTGTACTTATAAGAGATGGGCAAAAGGGGATTTGACACAACTAGAGGAGAAGGCACTGTGAAGATGGAGCAGGAAGATATTGGAAGATGCTGGAAGCCTTGAAGGCTGGAAGGTGTAGCAGCAACCCAAGGAATGCCAGAAGCCACCAGAAGCTGGGAGAGACAAGGAATGCTGGCAGGCCCTGGAGCCGCTGGAGGGAGCATCACCCTCTGACGCCTTGGTTTTCATCCGGGGAAACTGATTTCAGACTTCCTACCTCCAGGACTGTAAAAAAATAAATTTCTGTTTCTTAAACCAAAAAGTCTATGGTAATTTGTTACAGTAGCCACAGAAAATGAATATTCAAGCTAGCTATATAAAAGTAATAAAAGAGAACACAGACATATAGAATTATAACATATTTAAATAAATTATACTGCAAAAGATACTACAAAGTTTACAAATCTGGAGTAAATATTTGCTATGCAAATGAGAGATGAAGGGATAATAGCTGTACTCTACAAAAATGTGTTAAAAATTGCCTGGGTGCAGTGCTCACACATGTAATCCCAGTGCTTTGGAAGGCCATGTGAGAGGATCACTTGAGGCCAGGAGTTTGAGACCAGCCTGGGCAACATAGTGAGACTCTGTTTCTATCAAACAAAAATAATAAAAGGCCTAAAGCCCAATAAAATGCAGGCAAAGTATGAGAACAATCAATGACTAAGAAAAGGAGGCCTCTAGGGCCAACAGACATAGGGAGATGCTTTATGTAATCAAGGAAGCTCAAAGCAGCACAATAAAGAGACCTCTCTTCATACTCAAAGAGACCGAGAAATATTTAAGAGTGTCCGCATTTCCTCTTGTCAGAGATTTGGGGAGATGATACTCTGACATATTAGCTTTCTTCCATCCAGGAATCCTACACCTAGAAATCTATCCCAGAGAAACATAAGCGCCAAATTGCAGAAGAGTATATCTTGGATATACCATTATCCTACATACATATATATATATATATATATATATATATACACATGTGTATGTGTGTATGTGCATATAAAGTTTAAATCGAAATTAAAAAGGCAATATAACTGAACATATTAAACATTTGATGCTAGTCATAAGAAAATAAGATTTAGGATTTAAGTCAAAGTGTTCTTTTGAAGCAATATACAAGCCTTGATTTTTTAAAAATTTATGCCCTAAGACAAAAGACCATATGATATAGGAATATATATATATATGAATCTCCTTTGGGCTTAATTAATTTAATCAATTAAATTTGCTATAAGATTGATATTTATTTACTTACATTACTTATATTTATTTACTTACTTATATCTTACTGAATTTTTACTCTGTAGGATACACAAAGTTTGCCACAGATATAAGCATGAATGTTATTTCCTTGTATATTTGTCAGTGTCAACCTTTATTCTCAAATGCTCCTAGAATAGAAAGAAGTGACTTTTAAGCCAATTCACTCAACATATCTATTTACTGGTTGCTTCCTATGTGTCAGCGACCTGAAAGCACTGGTGATATTCAAGAAGAACATGTAGATGACACATAAGCAAACACAGCCCAATATTCCAAATTCCAGGATGGAGGAAGACAGAGCAAGGGAAAAGCATAGCAGGTGTCAATAACCCAGCATAAGGCCTTAGGGAAAGTTCCCCAAAGAAAGGGAGGGAAGAAAGAATGTTCCAGGTAGAGCCTGTGGCAGAGGCCAGAAAGCAGGCAGGAGAGGAGGCTGGAGAGAGAAACGGGGGCACACGATGAAGGGCCTTGCAAGCTGCATTGAAGAGTTTGGATCTCATCTGGAAAACAATGTGGACTCTCTGAAGCATTTAATCCAGTGAAGGACACAGTCACATTTTTGCTCTCAGTAAAGAACTCTGACTGCAAACTGGAGAATGATAGTTACAGGGGAAAACTGGAGACTGAAAGAGCAATGAGGTGGGTGAAATAGGGAAATGTCAATTGCGACGAAAAAAACTGGGAAGAGCTGGCTGTGCTGGCTCATGCCTGTAACCACAACCACTGGGTCAGTCCAGGCAGGAGGATCACTTGAGGCTAGGAGCTGGAGACCAGCCTGAGCAATATAACCAGACACATTTCTAAAAATATTTAAAACCATCAGCTTGGCATGGTGGCACAGACCTATAGTTCCAGCTATTTGAGAGGCTGAGGCAGGATTGCTTGAACCCAGGAGGTTGAAGTTGAAGGTGAGCTTATGACTGTGCCACTGCTCTCCAGCCTGGGCAACAAAGCAAGACCTTGTCTCAAATTTTATATATATATACACACACACACACACGTATATATATGAATATTTAAATATATATTAACATTTACAATTATATATAAATTATATATATAGTATATATTTGTATATATACATATTGTATATATTTGTACATACTGAATTTTTAGTTTGTAGGACATATAAAGTTTGCCACAAAGTTTGTATCTATATACAAATTATATATATATGAGTATATATATGAATATCTATAAATTGGAAGGAATCCAGGTAGCGTTTATGAGATAACACAGTGATGAACCTGCTGATGAGGCTTGGAGCTTACGAGAGAGAGGGGAATTGGAGTGGTGGCCAGAGTATACAAATAGCTCTAAGGATGTGCCAGGAGAAATATGGAATTCCTTATCCCAAACCCAGAAGACAGTGGCCGCTTCATCTCTTCACAGATGTCCCAATGGATCAATCAGAGCTTTAGGAGTTCAGTCCCACAGACCCAGCACCTTGATTGACAGTACTCATTTTTTGGCAATGAGCCATAAGGAATATGCTTGAAACCAGCTGAGAGTATCTGGCATGGAGGCGTGCACGCTGCCCGTCCATTCACCATAACAGGCTCCATCTCATTAGAGGAATTAATGAGTCTGAACAGTTCATCATCAAGGCCTTGCTTAATGATGGTTATCTCAATTATGCACCTTGTGGGCATAAACATAGCCATCCCTGTCAGGGACAGATGAAGAAAGACGAATATGCTCATCATGCCAATCACGGGCCAGGAAGTAGCAAGAGATTAATATCAGAAGTAGGAGGTTGGTAACCAGGCCCTCGGCAGCTGGAATCGTACAGTAGCTGAAAATTACCTGTGGGGTTGCTGGAGCATCCGCTCTGGCTGCAGAGGGGACAGACAACATTATCTCTGTACTGCCATTCAGCAGTGTCTAGAAGAGCACAATAGCGACAGCCTGGTGTCATTCCTTTGCTCCAGAGGAAAGAGGGGAGACCAAGGCAAGAAAGGAGCATCAGGATGTGCCAAACATCCCCAACGCTTCCACAATCACTTATTCCAAATGGGAAGAGGACCCCACGCAGAATGGACAGAGAATTCCTTCGAAACCCCCCTGCAGAGTGATTCCAGCATCCCCAGGGAGGAGCCATGAGAACTTGCCACATGCTCCCTCAATATTCCATGGTCTTAACAAGGCAGCTCAGATACCCTATCTCTACATTTTGAGAACTGATCTTGAGCAAATGGACAATAAGAAAAAAAATGCACAGATATTTACTGCAGAAGCTCGTTCAGAAAAAGGGGGAAAAGGTAAATGCTTAAATGTCCAATAGAGGAAAATAGTTATATTAACCTGGTAAATCTAGTACATTGTATGTTATGCAGCCAATGAAAATATGTTACCAGTGTTTCTAATAAAATGGAAAGGTGCTTATGTTGTAATGTTAACTTCAAAATTAAAATACAATTCTTTAGGCTGGGGGCAGTGGCTCACATCTGTAATCCCAGCACTTTGGGAGGTTGATGTGGAAGGATCACTTAAGGCCAGGAGATTGAGACCAGCCTGGCCAACATGGTGAAACCTCATCTCTACCGCAAATACAAAAATTAGCCAGGCGTGGTGGTGCACACCTGTAATCTCAGCTACTTGGCAGGCTGAAGCAGGAGAATTGCTTGCACCTGGGAGATGGAGGTTACAGTGAGCTGAGATCATGCCACTGCACTCCAGCCCGGGTGAGAGAGTGAGGCCCTGTCTCAAAAACAAACAAACAAAGATATAATTCTTTTTATATAATGAGCCTATATATACAAATTACGTATGAAATATCAAACTGTCAAAAACTTTTCTTGTTGGTGGCCATTTGGAGGATTTGGTTTCTCTCTAATTTCTCCATAGTTTCCAAATTTTTGATCGTGAGAGGTTATTACTAATGATAAAGGAAAAAATCTAACCTATTCGAGTGAAAGTACCAAAAAAACAAAAATGGTCATAGAAAAATAGGAAAAGCACAAATGAAGACACAGAGAAAAATTAAGCATACAAGCAAACAAACTCAGATAAGACAATCTTAAAGAAAGTAATTAATACAATTAGAAGGAATATCTTAGGTTCATGATTTACTCATGGCCATATGATTGGATTTAAAAGGAATCATAGAGGTTAAACTCTTGCTAATGATAATGCTTATGAGTTTATATTAGAATAATGATTTCCCATAGAAATATGTTGGAAAGCAAGCAAGAACATAATCAGGATTACTCAACAGATGGGGAAATGGCAGCATGAAGCAGCAGCGGGAGCATACCAAGAAAAAATAGGACCAAAATCCACCAGAGCCTGTGAGCTCTGCTGCACAGTTCAAAGCAGAGGTAATCCAACACGAGCCCATGTGCTGACAGCACCCCTCATTGTTGTTCTACTAGTCCGTGTTGTTATAAATGGTTTATTGTTTGTCTGTCTCCCTCACCACACTTTGAGCTCTATGGAGGTAGGGACGCTTATTTTATTTTCCATCCCCAGCAAACAGCACAGCACCTTGATAAATGTCTGTTCAATAAAGACACATTTAACATCATTCTGTCGCCACATTTAAAACGGGAGAATGCTAATGAACAAATAAGCATTTGCGGAGTGTTGATTTTGTGGAGCAGGGAAAAGAGGATACTTTGAAATAAAGGGACGCTCTTTCCATGAGGTTACTCTGTCTTTATGCTGACACTGTACCAGGAGTTCTACTGATATCATATGTAGCCTGGAGATGGGAAGGCTGAAGGTAATCTACGGTTTCAAACCAAAAAGCAATCACTGAGCTCCATTCTGTTAATGGTGGTGTGATGGATAACACACCAGCAGGATCAACACGACACGGGTCCTAGAGTCCAGGACTATGCGGAATATTCAAGTACAAGCTGCTACTCATTTACATCACTACGGAGGGAACAATTGCAAATTTGAAACAGGTAAAATTAGGTTGACAAACTGGGGTAGGGACCAACCTGGCCCAATCTTGGAACCTATGAAAGTTGAACAATGTTTATTGGACCGGGATGGTTTAAAACAGTGATTCTCAATCCTGGCTGCCCGGTAAAATCCCCTCATTGTTTTTAAAAGTATTGAAGCCTGGGCTCCTCTCCAAATATTCTGACCTAACTGGTCTAGGATGGGCTTGGGCATAAGCATATTTTAAAATCTCCCCAGGCAACTCTGACCAGCGGCCACGGTTGAAAACCACTATATTGGGAGAGAAAAGTGGGAATCTACCTGAAAAATGTGTGTATTTTTCTGTCTCCTTTTTTTTTTTTTTTTTTTTTGAGAGCGAGTCTTGCTCTGTCTCCAGGCTGTAGTGCAGTGGCGCAATCTCCACTCACTGCAATCTCTGCCTCCCGGGTTCCAGTGATTCCCCTGCCTCAGCCTCCCAAGTACCTGGGACTACAGGCACGTGCTACCACACCCAGCTAATTTTTTGTTTTAGTCAAAATGGGGTTTTACCATGTTGGCCAGGATAGTCTTGATCTCCTGACCTCGTGTTCTACCCCGCTCGGCCTCCCAAAGTGCTGGGATTACAGGCGTGAGCCACCGTGCCCGGCCTCTCCTTTCTTCACCTAAACCCTAGAGAGCAATTTGAATTTGTATTCTGTGTAGAATTTTCTATCTGAACCTCTTTTCACATAAGCTGAAATCTTGACAGACAGTTGAATATTATTCTTGTTGTAAGATTACATAGTCAAGTGTCCACTAAATTTGAAAGTAAATGTCCTGCATCAGAACAACAAAAATGAAAACTACAACTATCTTTTATAAGCTGCATTATTTACTGTTTTACAAACATTATCTAATTGAATTCTCCAAGCAATCAAATGAGATAGGTGTTATTATTATACCCATTTTATAGAGGGGTATAAATTTATAAATCAGAATTAATTTTAATTAACAGATAACACTGAAGATCAGATGAGTTGTGACATTTGCTCAATGTGACCACAACTACTAAACTATTAGTCAATCAAATGCATTAATGACAAAGCCTATGATCTTTCCCCTATTGTACATGGATCCGGAATAACACTGCGAGTTTGCCTTTTCTATAAAACCAAGCGCTGAGAACTAAATATAAACAAAATAAGCAATTCTGAACAGAGCCAAATAACAACAGAGAATTTGTATGTATCCTGATTATGCTTTCATTAATTTATGCATGTTTTATTTTTCCCTATGTCCCCATTAAAAACAGACAAACTAGACTGTAAGAAGTTTGCATAATGTAGTAGAAATGTGTGTAAGCCCTCAGGATCCACATCGAGACAAAAATGAAATGTGTGTTTTCATGTTGTATCAGAATATCCTGCTTTCCCTGACTCCTTTACCCAACCTGCCACTTACCATAGGCTCAAATACTTTCGTTTATTTAAAGGATCCAGTCTCCACCAACTACGCCAATCATTTTCCAGGCAAAATGAAAACTAGGAAATGCTATGATGTTATTTTCCCGGGTTAACAATATCGTTAAGAAATTTTAATTGAATATTTCATGTTCAGGCTACACGAGTATTAGATAGTTTTATCAGGCTTTTACATGGGAGTGACATTGTCAAAAACAGGATTCTTCTGGGTTTCAGGCATAGCCCTGTGTTATAAAGTAGATGCTGACTGTTTGCATGATGAGTGAATAAAGAGTCTCCCTCAGAAGACTTGAAGAGGAAATGCAGACTTGCCTAGGACTGTAGGCAAGGGCGAGAAAGGACACATGGGTTTAGAGAACCAGGGAAGATGGAGAATGGAAAAGATGGCGGAGACTGGGAGCAAGAGGTGCTGGAGGTGCTGGAGGCACCGGGCCATAGAGGACTCCACCAGGCTGTGGGCTTCCTTAGGACAGGTAAGAGGCATTATGGGACAAAATGTGCAGTGGTTATAATAGAAAATGTTAGTAATATCATTTACAAATGAATCATAAGGATGGCTATGAAACAAATATGACAAGGAAACGTTTTATAAGTTTGATGAAACAAAAGCCCTTGTCCGTTGGTTAAAGGGCATTGATCAGATCAGCCAGGAAGAATATTGCAGAAAAGGAATGAGTGGGCTACCAGGTAGCACCTGGAGACCTGAGTCACACATGGATACAGCTGCCTGAATCACAATGGCAGGGTCAAATGCATGTTGCCAGGTCATATAGGTCTTCAATATAGAACAAAACATCAATCAACAAAAATTAGGAGGGACTGTAAGTTCAAGACCACACAATTTACTGTGTTTTCAAAATTCAAGACGTTACTTGTCCAGAGGGAGATACACACACACGTATGTATGTACATTATATAAATATAAATATATATATATATCAGCAAATACAGACTACAGTTATATTTTCTATTAAATGATAGTGTTCTAAGATCAAATATTTCACAATCTTACCATATAACTTCGCTAGATAGTGTTTGGTTATAAATTTCAGGACAAATGGAGGGTTAAAATAAAAGGTATTCTTAAGCTTGCAGAATTCTTGAGAATGGGGCTTTTATGGATGGTGAGGGGGTGATCAGTCCTTCCAGATCTTTTCCAAACCTGAAGTGCCCCCTGCTTCTTCAAAGACAGAGTAGCTGCTTCTCTGTCAACCAAGAACTGCATGAGTAGATGAGGGAGAGTAAGACCGTGTGCGTGTGTGTGTGTGCACGCACTTGAAGATTTATAATTAATAAATCAAATGAAAGTAAGAATTCCACATCCTTTTTATCTACCCAGAGTCTCACATTTGCAGAAATTATAATCCCCTTCTAATTTTACATAGTAACCATCCCAATTTCTAGCACAGTGTAAGAGCCATAATAAGAACTTGCTAACAGAATAAACTTGAACCAGAGTTACAGTGTGTACACAAATACGTGAATGTGAATAATAATATTCATGATCATAACAAACCCTTATATAGGCACTAAAATGGGCAAACACTGTTCTATACTCTTTACAGATATTAACTGATTTAATCTTCACAACAACCTATGAGGCAGGTCCTGTTATCACCCTGATTTTGCTGTTGAGGAAACTGAGGCATAGAGAGTTCATCCTCTTGCCCGAGGTTGCACAGCTAATAAGTAGGTCAAAAAAACAAAACAAAACACAAACCGTAAGCTCCACTCCTGGCTCATTTCTGCAGTCTTGCTAAATCTGCTAACCACTGTGTAGAGGTAGGATCCAGGCTTGTACTTTCCAGAAACAACCTCCTGGATCACTGAGCTCTTCTGCTGGCTGCTTGCAATTTCATAAATACTGTTTGAGTTTTAAAAATCATAATTTCTCGAAATCAAACAACTGTAATGTATCATCAGTTGGCAGTCACAGCTCACTGGCAGACCAGTATCTAACTGATTTCACATAAACACATCTCTTTAAGATTCCGTTGTTGCAGACCATTAATTATTTTACAGGTTCCTCACAGTGAATTCAGAGTGTGAGTTTATTATTTTATTTTTACTTTTTTACCCAATGGATTAGGTAGCTCTACTAATGAGCCTTTGTCAGTTACATTTCTTGGCTGCTTCTGAACAGGTTTGATTTCAGAAATTCCCATCATTTTGTCTCATAAATGAGCAATCAAGATGTCCCAGGAATTTCAACATTTTAGGGTAGCAACTCATCATCCAGACAGAAACAAAAACTTTTTACCTGATCATGTATTTTCCTAAAATTCTAAAATATAGTTATCACGAAACTCTAGACCTCAGCAGCCCTTAGCAGGCTGTGATACGGAGTAAAGGCACTGTCCAGTTTCCTTTAGCACAGAAGGAAACAAACAAACAGATTAACTCCAGGTACGAGACAAGAAAAGCAAAGTGGGTTTTTCAGGGTAGAAATCCAAACAGCAAGCTTTTGGAGGTACAGATAAATACACATTTTAAATCAACGTGTGTTTCCATGCGAATGAAAAATAAAAAAGCCCATATTCATCATTCCTGTTAGTAACAACCATCACACTCGCTCTTACAAAATTGCTACTCATCCAGAGCCCAGACCAATAAAATGTGTGCGAAATAAAAAAGCACATATTCATCATTCCTGTTAGTAACAACCATCACCCCCACTCTTACAAAATTGCTACTCATCCAGAGACCAGACCGATAAAACGTGCCTGTTTGCTGCTGAGCTGCTCTGCCCGCCATTGGCTACGTGGTTTCTTGGTGCATTTTCCTATTGCTACATGATAAAAAACAGCTGGGCTGCTTTTTTGCTTATAGTTCCTGTTAATGTATGTGCCATCTATGGTTCCATTTAGGACTTTTCTGGCTCTGTTGGTTTAAAATCAAATGTCAAATTTGACTATTGTCCCCCAAATAAAAAATACTGTCTTTAAAAAATTAATGAAAAAGAAGCTGTGAACCTGACACAATTTTTTTTTTATCACACATATTTGTGAAGGATAGTGTTTGGCACCAGAATATTTTAAAGAAAATTTAAATTTGGCTCACTTGAGTAATCAGGGTGTGAACTATTTTTTTCCTAGCATGTTTTTGCACGCAATACACCGATGAGAGACTATCTCCTGATGTTTATAGGGTCTTGGTGAAAATAAAAGGGTACACACAAGTCCAAAGACTGGTTGCCCGAAGTTTGAAACGTTGGGTAGTCTTGAATTTCCTTTTCCATTTGAAAGATAAAATCAGGTAAAAATTTAAATTAAAGTAGCTTTCCGTTAGTGCCTTCTTTTCTTAGGCACTGAAGTTTTCGGGTAAAACTTGGTGATTTTATCTGAAAGGAATAGGATATAGGGGTTCTTGAACTGCACCCAAAGAGAAGGAGCTGGCGGCGAGTACCTGTTTCCTTTCTCCATTTTTCATCACTTCACAATTTTTCCCCTACCTGCCCAGTGAGAGGGGGAAAGGAGGGGAACAGACTCTAAAAACAATCTTTTCCTGTTTTTTTTTTTTTTTTTGACACAGAGTCTCACTCTGTCCCCTAAGCTGGAGTGCAGTGGCTCGATCTCAACTCACTGCAGCCTCTGCTTCCCGGGTTCCGGCAATTCTCCTGCCTCAGCCTCCTGGGTAGCTGGGATTACAGGCATGTGCCACCACACCCAGATAATTTTTGTATTTTTAGTAGAGACAGGGTTTTACCATGTTTGCCAGGCTGGTCTCAAACTCCTGACCTCAGGTGATCTGCCCGCCTCGGCCTCCCAAAGTGCTGGGATTACAGGCTACCACGCCTGGCCCTCTAAAATTAATCTTTAAGTGCCCAAGAAATGTGGTCTTCAGATAAGTTCCCCCGGACCTTTTAATGCTAACCTGTTGTGCATACCGCTCTAGGGGTTGAGAGAGGCGAATAGGGGCAAGGTGAAAGGCAGCCAGTCAGGCAACAAAACACCCTAAATTCTGCATGCTTGCTCTTTAAGACCATGGGTCATGCCTGGCTCTTGGCCAGTGGAGACCAAAGGCATGGGATTCTGCAGAAACAGTCACTTGGCCGCCAACAAACTAGAGGAAGAAGAGAAATTCCACTACTGCATTGAAGTGAGAATCCTCCAAACATTATTGCTTCCCCACAGGACGTGGCCAGGGACAGGCAGGTGTAGGGAGAACTGCAAGATCAGTCTCAGAACACCTTTAATCCATTCAATTCTCAAAGCAGATAAAGCCCCTCTATCCTTCATGTTTGCAAAGGCAGATCTCCCCCTTGTAAAGAGGCAAAGCACAATCAGGCTCAAAACTGCAGAAAACCAACTGGTTTTACATTGTACAGAAGTCTAGTGCTATTAGGGAGATGAAAGGCAGCTAAGAGGTCTCTCTTTGGCAGGAGCATATGACTCTACCAGAAGACATTCTAAACTAGGTCTCTTCCTAGAAGCTTGCCTGTGAGTTCAACGATAGTTAGGTCATAGGCAGTAAGTTGAAAACTTCCATTTGTTGGCAGCAGGCCAGTTGTTAGAGAGTGACTTGAACTAAGCTTCTAAGTGTCATCATCTTTCTACATCAATAACATCTAACATCTACCTTTCTACGTCAATAACATTCTACCTAAAGTCATATGACAGACCGTGGTGGGTGGATCACTTGAGGTCAGTTCAAGACCAGCCTGGCCAACATGGTGAAACCCCATCTCTACCAAAAATACAAAAATTAGCTTGGTGTGGTGGCAGGTGCCTGCAATCCCAGCTACTCAGGAGGCTATGGCAGGAGAATCGCTTGAACCCAGGAGGTAGAGGTTGTGGTGAGCCAAGATCACACCACCGCACTTTAGCCTTGGCAACAGAGCGGAATTTCATCTCAAAAAAAAATTAATAAGTAAATAAGTAAAGCCATGTGGGATTGGGTCATGGTGGAGGCTGGCCTCTACTTGTATCATTCAAGGCTGGAAGAACAGTAAGGAAATTTCCTTTGAAGCCTAGAGAAAGGGCCATCTGCATTATGTAATGACAGAGTGCTTGTAATAGTACCACCTGCTGTAAAACAGAACATGGGAAATACAACTAATGAACTTGTGAAGCCGGCTGAAATTCTTCAGGCAGATTACAAGTTTTTGCAGTATATAACAAGGGTTACAAAGAACGAGATAAACTGAAGAAGGAATTGCTACGTTTTCATGCAAAATTTAGATAAAATGTAGAGAATCCAAGGTTGGTCTCTCCACTCACAACATTCTTCAAGTAAGAAATGGCTTCAGGTCGTGGGTCTCTATGGATCTTCTTAGTCAAACAAAAGGGCTCTGTACTGCATATAATTTTCTGAATTTTCTGTATATCATGACATTTTGACATTTTAAAAAGCCTTTCCAGGCTGGGAAGTGTTGGAAGTGGACGAAAAGATGTTAACAGACACAAACATACAGTTTGGTAGGAGAAATAAGACCTAGCATTAGATAGATCAGCAGGGTGACTATAATTTACAATAATCTATTCTCCATTTCAAAATAAGTAGAAGGGGGCCAGGTGCAGTGACGCATGCCTATAATCCCAACACTTTGGGAGGCCAAGGTGGGTGGATCACTTGAGGTCAGGAATTCGAGACCAGCCTGGCCAGCATGGTGAAACCTCGTCTCTACTAAAAATATGATAACTTGGCTGAGCATGGTGGCGCAAACCTGTAATCCCAGCTACTTGGGAGGCTGAGACAGGAGAATTGCTTGAACCCAGGAAGTGGAGGTTGCAGAGAGCTAACATAACACTAACATAAGCATCCAACATAAGCATACACATAGAGCATAACATATAAATATATAAGTAGAAGGGAAGAATTTGAAAGGTTCTAGCCTAAAGAAAAGACAAATGTTTAAGGTGACAGATTCCCCAAGTACATTGATTGGATCTTTACAAATTATAATAATGTATTAAATTATTACATGTACTCCAAAACTATGTACATCTATTATGCATCAATTAAAAATGCACGCATGCTCACACACAGACGCACACATGGACACATACATGAGCGCGTGCACGCGCACACACACCCCCCTTTCCAGCTGGGAAAAGACTGCCCCCGCAAAGGGTTAGCCAATGCCTAGAGATAAAAATGGCTCAGCCAGGCTTTCATATGCAAGCTAGCCAGTCTGGAGCCTTATTTCCCCCGGTTCATACATTCCAGGGGGCAATCTTCTACTCTCCATTTACCCCTTTTGAAAAAAGTATCTCTAGGTATCTTACCCCATCTTACCATTTTACATTTGGCATGTGTGTTAGGGGGCATGTAACTACTCTTTTTACATGTTTCCAATAAAGAGAAGCCCACATGAGGAGCCTCACTCAGATCCAGACCCGATGCAAATAAACACACTCTGGATTTTGAACTGAAGGAGTGAAGGATGTGCCATCTCAAAATATGTCAGGTTGGTATATTGATGATTATTTCAAAGGGAAAACACTGGGAAAATTGTAGTTCAGTAAGGGATAGCTGACCTGTCTCTTCTGTATGCAGAAAACCATAAAGATTCTTCTGAGAAGCCCACCCTACCTGTACCAGGGTGAGAAAATAGCCCTTATCACCAGAGACTGGAAACTGGGGGCTGCCATGGACCTGAATAAACACACTTAATGAAGTAACCCTATCTCCCACTAGTTTTATACCCCTTCCATATCTCCTAGTGACTCCCCTAGAAATTGACTGCCCCCACACAGATCCCCTTTGTCCTGTCATGTCTTCTCAGATTTATTGTTCTTTGTCAAAAAAGTATAAAACCATCTTACTTTGGCCACTTCTTTGGACTTCACTCTCTTGTGAAGATCCACATGTACGAGTAAAACTAATAAAATTTGTAGACTTTTCTCCTGCTAAGCTGCCTGGTGTCAATTTGGTTTCTAGATCTAGCCAAAAAGCCCGCATAAAGCGAAAGGGGTATTGGAGGTGACCTCTGGCTTCGCTCCAGAGCCTTGGTGTAGTAGAATTCTCACTCTGAGGAATGAGGTGAATGCGTTTTGCATGTAAAAGACAGCCGTGAATTGCTACGGCCACAGACTGGGCTGTGGTATGTTATCTCCAAAGATGGCCGCCAATAATCCTCATTCCTGTACGTGGATGTTGCTCCTCCCTCCTGGACTTGAGACATGCTTCTACCAATGGAATAGATTGGGAGCAACATGCTAGGATTCCAGAGCTCTTTGCCTTCTGAGGATCCAACCACCACGTAAAGAGCTCGGGACTGTTTACTGAATGATGACAGAACATGCAGAGAGACTCAGCCATCCCAGACGTTCCAGTCACCCCAGCTGAGATACCAGATATGTGAGGAAAGCCATCCAGGATTCTCCATCCCCAGGCAGCCCACCCCAGCCAACACCATACGGATCAGAGGTAAGTCCTCACTGCCAAACCCTGCCCAGAATCATGAACAAATAGATACTATTGCTTTAAACCACTACATTTTAGGAGACATTATGGAGTAATAAATCCTGAAACACTTACTTAAACTTGAGTAGAGATGGAAAAGTGTAGAACACAGTTAGTAAATTCATTCCATTCTTCTTTAGTTATGGCCTTTGTGTTTTTTGTTTTTATTTTCCAGTAACTTTTGACTTTAAAATGGTGTAACTGAATAGATTCAATAGCTTTCAAAGCACCAGTGAGATCATGATTATAAGCTTAATGCCAACACATTTTGCACAAAAGGAAACAAAACTTATTTTACCCTTGACTTACATATGACATTTAAGTGTAGGCCAATGGCTACATATTTAGATAGGGTAGCTTAATATAAACTATCATGGTTGTATCAATATAAAGAAAACACACTAAAATCACCAGCACCATTTTCTTACACCCAGAGCATTTTATTCAGAAATCGTTTAGATCATTAAGTCAGTTTTCTAAAGGTAGTTCTCCGAAGCCTCATTTTTTTAAAAAGAAATAAGCATATTTCTTTTTCCCATTCATCCAAATATGACAGTCTAGAAAAAACAACTATCCTGGGAAATTTCACTCTACTATTAAAAAAAAGTGGCAGTGGGTGAATTATAACTTGAAAAGTGGATTGTAACACAAATTAACCAAATAAATGCCTCAGCAAGCAGTTACAGAATTAGACCTGTAAACATGCAGGTTGTGCAAAGCAGAATTCTGGACCATGCCATTGACAGAGATTATCACGTAAATAGCACGCCCTGAAGTTGTGCAACACGGCAATTCTGTATAAAGAGCTGATTGTGGGCAAAGATGAAACACGATTTTGTCCTCACAAACCTGGCATTCTAGTAGGAGCGGAGTGACATATGATTAACAACGGCACATCTACATAAATGCAATAATGTACGTGTACTCTGGGTGCGGGTAGACTAAAAGAAATGAGCTGGAGTTTGAGGAGTGGAGGAGCAGAATACTAAGGAGTGGAAAATGCACATAAGTAAAATCATCACACACACAGAGGATGTAGCTTACCTGACATGCTGATGGATGAGTGTGGTTGAGATCCCAATGGGAAGACACTATGTCAACAGACTTTTTGGCCATGTTGAGTAAATTCATCCAGCCTTGGAAAAGTGATAAGTGAAATGGTGCATTTTCTGAATAGTTAAGGCCTTCAGGAATATTTTCCACCAGGGCAATTCTTAGAAAAGATTTTGAAAAACAAAAACAAAATCTAGTCAAATTTGAAGCCACAGATCTTTATACAGGCATACAGCAAACATCTAAAAAAGTACTCTTTACTCATTCTGAATGCATTCTCTCCTCATCATTTACATTTTTTTCCCCACAAAAGTCTTCTTACATTTAACCTCTACTAATCTGTGTTCTGAGAGTTTATGGTCTATTTTTTCCATAGTTAGCACTCGTATTTCAGAAAATCACAGAGTATGTCTCTAATGTCCAGTTTCAATCTAGCCTGGAAAAAAAATTGTTTGCTTCCTATACAAGCATCTTCTTCTAGTAATATATTCCTTTATTATTTCCTGGAAGCAATTCGATTCCTATATAAGATACTACTTTGCAAGCTATTTGAGACTATAAATTGAGTTTTGCCTATCTCCAGTTTCTAAAACAATGTGGGGCATATACTGGAACTCAATAAATGCAGTTATTACTGCTGAGCATCTATTGATGCTTCCTAGCCTATGGTGTAAAGTGACACTGAGAAGAAAATTATAAAACCTGCTTGTTTCAGGGTTTTATTAATATTAGAGCTAAGAAAACGATAAAATTATAGTAATAATCAAGCCCTAAATAAACTGCAATCAGCAATATTCTAATAAGTTTGTTTTCTCTTTTTATACTTTTTATTGTATTGACAATATATCCACTGTATTGTCATACCTTTACTTGGCTGCATTGTTTTCACTTCTGGGTTAGGTGACAGATAACTTCTGACCAAAGGAATGAACTATTTTTTTCAGCTTTAGTAAGCTTTATTTATTAATGTATATTCTCCTGCAATTCTTTTTTTGAAATGGAGCCTCGCTCTGTTGCCCAGGCTGGAGTGCACTGGTGTGATCTTGGTTCACCGCAACCTCCTCCCAGGTTCAAGCAGTTCTCCTGCCTCAGCCTCCCAAGTTGCTGAGATTACAGGCACCTGCCATCATGCCTGGCTAACTTTTTTTGTATTTTTCATAGAGACGGGGTTTCACCATGTTGGACAGGCTGGTCTCAAACTCCTGACCTCTCATGATCCCCCCGCCTTGGCCTCCCAAAGTGCTAGGATTACAGGCGTGAGCCACTGCACCCAGCCTCCTGCAATTCTTGATGGAAAAACCCCAAGTCCTTATGAAAATACCAGTTAAGTGCTCCCAGGACACAGATTTGCGTAGTTGTATGCACAAAGCCAGAGACATAATTAGGGCTCATGAAATACTTATAGAATAAATTTCAGCTTTCAACAAAGAATTCAGCACTTCTCAATAAAATACTGAATTGTTACTCTTACTGAGACTTGTTGCATTTAGCCAGCTTTTGAAACAAAAACAGTACTGCTAGTAAAATGTTCCTGTGCATTTGATCAACCTAGAATATTACAACCAGAATGGGTTCTGGGTATGTGATTCAGATAAATGTGCAGTTCTGGGGTCCGATCAGCCTACCACCACCCAAAAACTTATTTGACATTTGTTGAGCCTTTATAAGCAACAGGGCAGGCAAATCACTATGTGCAACACAGAAGTGACTACCACAAATCTCTCCAGCCCTCAGAAACTTCTAATTTAGTGCAAAAGCCTCTCTCTCATACATACTGACTCAAACAGGAGCTAGACCCTAATAAACGGTGAGGCAAGGGTAAGAAGCTTAATTAGAGGGAAAACACATCACTTAAATAATCACTGGAACATGGACAGAAAGGAAAAATTCTGATTGGGGACATCTAGGAGGAAGCTGGGCTTGAAATCTAGAGGAAGCTGGGCTTGAAATTAGTCTTCAAAGATGAAAATTTTTTATGAGTGCATTGGAAGAGAATGATAGTCTAGGAGGGAGGGAGGAGTTTGTAAAACGGAGCATGTCTGGATATTTGTGAGTTAGTGAGCCAAGGGGAACATGAAGTTGGAAAGTTACGGTAGGAGCTTGTGATAGTGGAGAAAGCTGGAAGCATATGTACGGACCACACTGTAGAGGTTGTGAACAAGGGAGAGGAGTTTGGACTTAATTTTGATGCATTTGGGAGCAACCAAGTGTGTTTTAGGGGACTAAGTCTGACAGCGCACCTGTACGCCACTGGCATGGAGAAAGAGGAAATAGAAGATAAGTCAGTAGAGAGTAAAGCTGCTGCAATAGTCCAGGGGAAAAAAAGAAGCTTGAATTTGTTCAATGGGAATGAAAAGCAGCATGCAGTGGACATTTTCAAGGTCAAATCTTAAAGGTTTGAGGGGCAGGTAAAGCAGAAACAATGAAGACTCAAATTTTCTTGCAAACCAACATACTGTCTCTTAACTGGGCTCCATAACCACCTCCAATGGTCTCCTCACATGGGTTCCTGCCCTTCTCCAAACCATTTTCCCTACTAGAGTTGGGTTAATCTTTTAAAATTGTGAATCCGGACACTCTGCCTGCTGCCTAATGAAACTTCCTGACTGTCTTTAGGATGATGACCTTGACCCGCCCCCACATGATTGACAAGTGTTTACCAGCCTGGCCTGCCTCTCTGCAACTTCACTGGATTCAAATGCCCTTTGTGGATTCCATACCACAGCCATATTTGACATCTTTTCTTCCTTCCCCGTTATTCTTTCTAGACTTCTGCATTTCACATGCATTGTCCTAATCCCAATTCCTACACTGGTTACTGAGTCATCTCCCAGTTAACTTTTAAAGTTCCAATCGAAGCTTCACTTCTTCTGATTGGCTTCCCTATACCCCCAAACTAGGCTAGATCCCCTTAATATCAACTTCTGCAGTGACCTGCTTCTCCTCTTTCACCCTACACCTCACTCTTGAAATTACTTGATTAAGGCCTTCCTTGATGGATTATAGGGTGTGTGAGGGCAGAAACCTGTTTCGTTGGTCCAGAATTGTATGCCCAGTGCCTAACATAACTATATACTATAGTATAATTGTGCACAGTGAGTGTCCAAAGAATACATGTTGGCTGTCGTTAAAATCTCAGCTGGGAGGTGGGGAGCTGGGATCCATTAAAACTGACAAGTGGCTGGGTGCGATGGCTCACGCCTGTAATCCCAGCACTTTGGGAGGCTGAGGTGGGCCGATTACAAGGTCAGGAGATCGAGACCATCCTGGCTAACACGATGAAACCCCATCTCTACTAAAAATACAAAAAATCAGCTGTGCGTGACAGCGGGCGCCTGTAGTCCCAGCTACTGGGGAGGCTGATGCAGGAGAATGGCGTGAACCCGGGAGGCGGAGCTTGCAGTGAGCCTAGATCGCGCCACTCACTCCAGTCTGGGCGACAGAGTGAGACTCTGTCTCAAAAAAAAAAAAAAAAAAAAAAGTGACAAGGAACATGGGAAAGAATGTGAATTGGGGATTGAGAGTATCAAAGAAGAAAAGATAATGAGAAAACCAGTCCAAAGCCTAACGTGGGGGAAATGCCTACATTTTTCTGGTGGTTGAGTGTGAAACTGATGAGAGGATTCAGAAGAGACCATTAGAGAAGCGGGAAGACGAGAGGGGTCCAGGAGAAGCAGCCTTCAGGAAGCCAAGGGGAGAGAGAGTTACAAGATGGAAAGGGGATTATTTGATCTACACCTCGAGGCCTTCGAAGGCAATAGACAGAGGCTGAAGTTGGATATCTTAATTCTATGCACATTTAAAGCCCAATTATCTATGTTAATAGATGCTAGACATAGCATGGATAAATAATCCCAGATAATCAGCAGTTTCTGCCTCCCCTACAACCGATGGATATATTTAAAAAATAATCCAACAAACAAACAAAAACATCCTTCCAACAAAACAATGCCAAAACACAACAGCTGCCACCAAATAAAGAACTAGCTAGTTTTAATTTTACTTTGATATGATATAAAGGGTATATGGAGAAAGATGAGGAGACATAGGAAGCCCAGATAAACCAAACATATGAAGGGAGGGACATAGTATAAATGTACAATTATAGATGGCTCTATAACATCCCCTTCTTTGTACTGTCCCTATGCTTCTCTTAGGCTACAAGTAAGTCACGATTCCCAATCTTTTTTGGAAATCTTTAGACCAGGTATTCTTAAAATTGGATCTATAGGTAGAATTCATGGGGATCTATGTACTTGAATTCTACATCTTTATTTTCCCTAGTCACTGCCTAAAATATAAAATTCCCTTCAGTTATGAACATAGGCAACAAACCATAAGAATATTAATGACTTCTGCAATTTTGTCTCCATTAACAGTTTTCATCTTGTGGTACAGTTATAGACAACATTTCCAAGTCTTTCTTACTACTTTGAAATTGTGGTAGTGACCGGATCTTGTTATTTCGTGAATATGACTGCAGGATACACATGAGCATAACAAAAACGTATTTGTAAAAATATTCTGGTCACTTTAACGTTAATTTTTGGTGTCCTTTGCAATCCTATTATAATATATTAATTTAAAAATATGATTCAGGGAATGATGCATAGGTTTCATCAGACTGTCAAAGGAGTCCATGGCTAAAAAGGGGTAAGAAGCCCTCATCAGATGGATAATGTAACATCTCTTCCCTTTCCTTCGATTACACACACATTCTTACAAGATTTTATTTTCCTTAGTGATTGACGCTTTAGAGGTGGGTAACATGATCAAGAGAGATTTCTTTAAAAAAGAGGACAGAGTCAAAGCCAAATATGGAAAACATCTAATCACTTCTGGTTGGTAGAGCAAGTGAAGCAAGAGAAGACAACAGAGAAGAAAGTATGGGAGATATTGGAGGAGGAGGAGAGTGAAAATTCCCTGGGAGCCAAGGAAGACCGAGTTTTTTACAGTCGTCTTCCTTATCCTTGGTTTCACTTTCTACAGTTTCAGTTACAGTCCACCAAGGTCTGAAAATATTACATTGAATACATTATTTTGGAGGAAGAGACCACATTCACATAACTTTTATTATGGTATGCTGTTATAAGCATTGTTTTGTTGTTGTTAGTTTCTTACCATACCTATTTTATATGTTAAACTTTATCACAGGTAGATATGAATGGGAAAAAATCGAGTACATGTAGAGTTCTGTAGTATCCGACGCTTCACACCCCCACTGGGGGTCTTGGAACACATCTTCTGAGTATAAGTAGGGACTACTGTATTACCGTTATTTGGTTTTTACTAAATATCAAGAGAAACTATGAATTTATAGTAAAAATAAAAATAGAGGCAGCACTCAAGGTCTGAAGACTACACTTTGTGCGGGTAATGAATTCCAGGGAAAAGCTTGGAAATAATGACCCTACTTACCTACTCACTCTCCTCCTCTCTCTTTACCGAGACATGTTGATTGCTCCTTCTGGGACATATGGCTCTTTCTTATGCTAGAAAATGTCTCTAAGAACCAGCTTTGAAATGACTTATTTCTGTGACCTATAGTTTTATTTCCTTTAAAAACTAACAGCTGGCTACTCTCCAGAGGCCTGATCTAATTAGCATAGGAGCAGAACTGATTTACATGCCACCACAGCCCTGAGTATACTCATACTTCTCAAGGTAAGAACGAAGTAGGCAGATTTCATTAAAATTCACCTTTGGGCAAACCCCTGGAACACCTACTTGCCATCTGCTAGAGAACTCTACCTAGAGGCTGTATGGCACTATTTCTGACACCTAATAACTAGGGGAAAACTGGATATATAGGAATGCAATACAAGAAAAATCTTTTTATACTTCTTTTCTTGATAGTTTAAGGTAAACTGTGAGTCCAGGGAGCTTAGGTGGAAGAAATACAAGAAAAAGCTTTTTACATTGTTAATAGAATTGTAAATAGAATTCGAACTGTTCTTATTAATAGCATGTATTTATTCTCCAAACTTAATGTGATCATCCACATTTCACTTTGCATTCAGGAACAATACTGTACCTTCTCAAAGAACTATTTGTAGTTTCCCTTTAATAAGCTCCTGGAAACTGAAGTCCACGCATTTGACAGCTTTAAAAAGTGCTCTGGGTGTCTGTTTTGGTAAATAGAAGAATCTTTGTAAAATATGATACTTTCATACTTGATTTTGGCATTATTGTAGAGAACAGCTTAAAAGCGTTTGTAATAACGTAGACAAAACACAGCTCTGCCAGTTATGAGCTGTGTGACCTTCAACAGATTACTAACCTCTTTCAATCTGTTCTCACTTCTGAGCAGAAAAAAGGTTATTACAAAGATTAGAGGAGGGAATCTCAGTGACACGCTGTGCTCAATGCCTGCTTCCTAGTAAACGCTAAATGAAAGACATTTTTTAAAGTAACCTAGTCTGAAGACTTATAATTGAAAAAAAATGTCTCCAAGGTTTCAAACTCATAAAGCACAGTTACTAAAATGCTTCTACATACACCGGCTAAAAGGAGTCTTATAAACTGGTGCCTACATGACATTTTCAAAGTGACCGTAGCTTTCTTTTGTTGTCTAATGCACTGGATCAGTTATCATGACTTGACCTTAAAAAGGTGCATGGCAGTCAATGCATTGACATTCATTCTTTAGATCTTGATTTTCTGGTCGCATTAATGAAGCTGAACAGACAATCTCGGCTCATCAATACAGTTAGGTTCGCACTCAAAGTGATTGTGTTTTTATGCTTACTGTGGTCATATGGCTATAATTTTAATTATAGACTCAGGGGTACACATGCAGGTTTGTTGCACGGGTATACCTCATAATGCTGGGGTTTGGGCTTCCAGTGATCTCATCACCCAAACAGTGAACATAGTACCCAACAGGTAGTTTATCAATCCCTCCCCCTCTTCTTCTCTCCTCCCTTTTGGGGTCTTCAGTGTCTATTATTTTCATCTATACGTCCTTGCCTTGGATACCCATTGTTTAGCTCCCACATGTAAGTGAGAACGTGCAGTATTCAATTTTCTGCTTCTGAGTTATTTCACCTAGGATAATGGCCTCCAGCTGTATCCACATTGCTGCAAAGGACATTATTTCATTCTTTTTTATGGCTGTGTAGTATTGTATGGTGTATGCATATACCACATTTTCTTTAATCCAGTGCAACACTGATAGACACTTAGGTTGATTCCATGACTTCGCTATTTTGAATAGTGCTGAGATAAACACACAAGTGCAAGTGTCTGTTTGATAAAATAACTTCCTCCCTTTGGGTAGATACCTAGTGATGGAATTGCTGGGTCAAATAGTAATTCTATTTTTAGTACGAGAAATTTCCATGCTGTTTTCCGTAGGGGCTGAACTACTCTACATTCCCACCAACAGTGTGTAAGCATTTCCTTTTCTCTACATCCATGCCAACATCTGCTATTTTTTGACTTTTGAATAATAGCCATTCTAACTGGTGTGAAATGGTATGTCATTGTGGTTTTAGTTTGCATTTCTCTGATAATTAGAAATGTGTATTTTTATAAAATATACTTACATACTTGATTTTGGCATTATGTAGAGAACAATTCAAAACGAAAGCGTTTGAACTAATGTAGACAAAACACAGCTCTGCCTGTTATGAGCCGTGTGACCTTCAACAGATTACTAACCTCTTTCAATCTGCTCCCACTTCTGAGCAGAACAAAGGTTATTACAAAGATTAGAGGAGGGAATCTCAGTGACACGCTGTGCTCAATGCCTGCTTCATAGTAAACCCATGTTTACTACGATGTTGGGCATTTTTCATATGTTGGTCGCTGGTATGTCTTCTTTTGAAAAGCGTCTGTTCATGTACTTTTCCCACGTTCTTCCTGTTGGTTTAGGTTCCTTATAAATTCTGGATATTAGTCCTTTATCAAGGCATAATTTGCAAATATTTTCTCCCATTCTGTAGATTGCCTGTTTATGCTGTCGGTTCTTTTGCTGGGCAAAAGCTCTTTAGTTTAATTAAGTGCCGTTAGTCTATTTTTGGCTTTGTTGCATTTGCTTTTGAGATCATATGGCTACAATCAAAAGCATAGGATTGACAAGACAAAGGTTAACCTTCCCAAAGAGATACTGGAATTTCTGACTTAGAAGGTGACTCGCTACCTATGTGGCAGATTCACTGACCACCTCCAAACATGGAAATAGTTGATACAGACCTAGAGACCTTGCTTTATTTCAGCTGAGATGTATATTTCACTTTTTCCCCAAGACTTCGGATCAGAGTGCATTTACTTGTGAAAATAGCAGAAAGAATACCAGCAAGAGCTGGCTGGCTAACAGTATCCTGATTTTTTTTTTTTTTTTTAGCGATGGGGTCTTGCTATGTTGCTCAGGCTGAAGTGCAGTAGCTATTCACAGGCATGATCATAGCACACTGCAGCCTCAAACTTCTCGGCTCAAGTGATCTTCCTGCCTTACAGCCTCCTGAGTAGCTGGGACTACAGGTGCATGCCACTATGCCCAGCTATTTATTTATTTATTTATTTATCTATTTATTTAATTTTTGTAGAGATGAAGTCTCACTATGTTGCCCAGGCTAGTCTTGAACACCTGGCATCAAGCGATCCTCCCAAAGTGCTGGGATTACAGGCACACACTACTCTGCTCTGACCATTCTATTATTGTTAGTTGGCATTCTTCCACAAAGAAAAGCTTCCCCCTTGGCTGGGCACAGTGGCTCATGCCTGTGATCCCAGCAGTTCGGGAGGTCAAGGCAAGCAGATCACTAGGTCAAGAGACCGAGACCATCCTGGCCAACATGGTGAAACCCTGTCTCTACTAAAAATACAAAAATTGGCTGGGTGTGGTGGCGTGTGCCTGTAGTCCCAGCTGCTCAGGAGGCTGAGGCAGGAAAACTGCTTGAATCTAGAAGGCCAAGGTTGCAGTGAGCCAAGATCCCGCCACTGCACTCCAGCCTGGGTCACAGAGTAAGACTTCTTCTCAAAAAAAAAAAAAAAAAAAAAAGAAGAAGAAGAAAAAGAAGAAAAGCCTCTCCGCTTTTCCTATCACCCTTCGAGACTTTTTTTTTTTTCTTTTTTCTTTTTTGAGGCAGGGTCTTGCTCTGTTATCCAGGCTAGAGTACAGAGTGATCAGTGGCTCACTGCAGTCTTGAACTCCTGGGTTCAAGTGATCCTTCTGCCTTAGTACCCCTGAGTAGCTGGGAGTACAGGCATGCACCACCACACCCAGCTAGCCATCACTTTTACATTAAAAAATGTTTAATTAGTATTGATTCATGTTTCTTCAAATAGGTTTTATAACCTATTACTGTCATCATTCATTATATGCATCAAATTGTTGCATATATTACCAGTGGGAGCCCCTATAACTTGTATTCTGTGTCCTTTTGATATATTTCTTTCCATTTTTAATACTTTCTTATTTTTTGTCGCCAGATGTTTCCTTTTTATTACTTTTAAATTGATTGTCAAAGACAATAGCCGCAGAGGACACGGTAGTGAGTGTGAGTTGGTGGTAGCAGATTGCTGTTTCTGTAATTCTATATGATTCAGGCAGATGAAAGCCTCATTATTTCCAGATCTATAATTGTATATATGAAGAACAACTATGGTTTGTTTTGGGGTAGAGACAGTATGGCAGTAGAGGAAGTATAATTGTAGGTATTATTTGTTGCTTACAGCTTAAAAGTGCTTCTGCAGATATTATTACATAGTATCATCAACAACAACCCTGCAAGACAGGGAGGATCTTAGTTTGAGAGATGAAGAGAGCAGGGCTCCCAGCGGCCAGGGGTCATCTAGCTAGAGAGAACGCCATGGAGCTGGGATTTTAACTCAGGTTTTTGTCTGAGCTCGTGTGTTTGACAATGCTAGATTTGGCCCTTGTCTTATTTTACAGGATATGCTACAAACACACTTTGGGTTGACAGAGGAACTAAGTCGAGCGATTTTTGAAAGCAGAGGCTACTGTCTTAGAGGGGAAGATCAGCTTGGACTGAGATGCTCATCCTGTGTGAAGGAGAGGGGAAGGTGCAAGTGGCAGCTCCCTTACCTTATTCTAGTAAGGAGCACCCTCCTTATTCTACAAACCACTCTGCCAATCTTACTGACCAGGAAAACTGTCCTGACAGGAGGGCACACTTTCAACTGGCTTAATATTTCTAACTACTGATCCAGAAAGGAAGGAACAATCAGAAAGAAACCTGAGGAGGATGAAGACAAAAGAGGAAAAAGGTGGAAAGTAATGCACCCACCTGTTGATATTTCACTAATATAAGATGTGGCAAAGGAGCAGGGAGTTCATCAATAGAAAGATCTTGACACTGTCCTCAAAGAGCTAATGCAGTGGAAAGGCAGATCATTGAAAAAAAATTGGTTATAATTTATAAGGCAGTTACTACCCTTCAACATCTAACAAAATGGTAATTATACTATTACCTCTATCACTTTTTAAATTCTTAAAAATATTTTAACTTTTTACATACTTGTGGGTACATAGGAGTATATATTTATGTGGTACATGAGACATATTGAGACAGGCATGCAATGTGAAATGAGCACATCATGGAGAACGGGGTGTCCATGCCCTCAAGCATTTATCCTTTGAGTTACAAATAATGTAGTTACACTCTTTAATTTTAAAATATACAATGAAGTCATTAACTATAGTCACCCTGTTGTGCTATCAAATAGTAGATATTATTCTTCCTATTTTTTGAGCCCATTATACTCCTATTACTTTCAATGAGCATTTATTGAGTTCTTGTTTTGTGTCAGGCACCACGTTAAGTAGATTTATGGACTGTATTAATGTTTACAATAATTATCAGAAGTAGTTACTGTTATTATCCATGTTTTTATGGATAAGGAACTGAGACACAAGGAACTTAAGTAACTTGCCCAGGGGCACACAGCTAGTGAGTGATGAAGCCCAGATTTAAGCCCAGCAATATGACTGCAGAGTGTATCATCTTTATCACAACACTCCATTGTCTCTTCCAATTTTCAAAACAAAATACCCAGGCAGAGGTACAAAATTCTGGGTATTTTTCCCCCAAGTCATGAATATCCTGGGGCATGATGTCCACGACCGTGAATTCTAGATTCACAAGCAGAGCTGCTTTCTGTTAGGATGTATTCTCTCACTGTCGGGTTATGTTTGTTTGGTTTTGCTTGTTTTTACAAAAGACATAATCACTACTTCAACTATATTCCCTGAATTAAAATTCAGGACATAATCTGTCTGATGATTTGGGGGTCATCTATTCATACCCTGTACACTGATATTTATGGAATGCCAAATCCATGATGAGCTCTCCAAGTGCTGAAAGGCACCCAGGCAAAACCCTTGTTTTCATGGGGCTTACATTTCCTGGGGAAGGACACAGCGAATACATAAGTAAACAGACAGATAAAAAGATGGAAGGGGTGAGAGAAGTAAGTAGGATGAAATGACATATATTAAGGAAAAGGTTTCTTCTTTAGAATGCCAGCCAGGAAAAGCCTTGCTAAAGCTGTAACATTGAGATGAGATGCAAAGAATTTGTGAGCAGTGTTCAGAGCAGAAAGGAACGTCAGTCAAGAAGGAATTTGCCGGGCACAGTGGCTCGTGCCTGTAATCCCAGCACTTTGGGAGGCCGAGGCGGGTGGATCACCTGAGGTCAGGAGTTTGAGACCAGCCTGGCCAACATGGTGAAACCCCGTCTCTACTAAAAGTACAAAAATTTAGCTGGGCATGGTTGCACACACCAGCAATCCCAGATACACGGGAGGCTGAGGCAGAAGAATCATTTGAACCTGGGAGGCAGAGCTTGCACTGAGCAGAGTTCATACCATTGCACTCCATCTGGGATAACAAGAGCGAAACTCCATCTTAAAAACTAAAGAAGAAGAAGAAAGAATCAAGGCAGAAATGAGGTTGGAGTGTTGGAAGAACATCAGGAAGGCCAATGCGGTGAAATCTAGGGAGTGACATGGGTCAGAGTCAGGGGGAAGTCAAAGGGGTTGGTGAAGAGTTAAATTACACAGGGCTGGTGAACATGGTGTGAGGTTGTGATTTATACTGTGTGATGAGAAGACACAGTGATTTTGACAGGGGTGGAACATGATCTGGTTTACTCTCCACAAGGATGACCCCTGACATTTGTCAGAAATGGGTTGCAGGGGACAAGGGTCGCAGCAGGAGAACAATTAGAAGACCACTGCAATAGCATGGGGCCTAGACGAAGGATGGTGGCAGCTTGAACCACCGTGTGAATCCTGGGGATGAGGAAAAGTGGAGAGATGTGGAATGCATTTTTAAGGTAACGCAGATAGAAATATGGGCACCATTGAGGGAAATTCATCTGCCCCATTCCTAATGCCATCTTCCAGGCTCAGGGATGCTTGCGTGATGGGACGCAAGCTTGCCTTTCATCTTTCTCCAAACCTTTACACACACTGCCCTAGGAGGAGGAATGAATGGGCTGACTGTGAGATTGAGGAAGAGTTATTAGCTTGGTCCCTTGCTTCTTCTTGGGAGACCTATCCCACCCTTAACACCCAAGCCTCAAGTCTTGCCTAGACAAGCCCCTCCATGTCCAGATGTGCCCTAGTCTAGCACTGGCTGTGCCTGGGTGATAAGCCTGCCTAGTTCTGGGGTTCAGTGAGGAAGATATTTGGATCTCACATTAAGCTACATCTTCCAATTTAGCCTTTGTCATTAAGGTGATCATTTGGCCTCCATCTGCTACTCCTTGTCAGAATTGTCAATTTGTTCAGGAAGAAGGATGCTTTTGAAGGATAGCAGAATATGCCACCTGAAAATATGCCACTCAAAACAAAAGGATTATTTTGAGCTGAAGGCAATAGAGAAGAAAACACAGGGAAATATCTGTCTCCCCTCATTGGCCTAAAAGCAGCACATGAGTTTACAAAAGTGTCCTCCTCTCCTCTCTACCAGGAAGGACAATGTTCAACACCGGAGACAACTTTAGACCCTTATCAGCCTGGAGACCAACCCCAGAGGAATCTACATAACAAATTAACTAGCATTTATCTGCCATTAGTTTCTCATATAGTCATGCATTTTGGTTAACAGATCACATATACGATGGTGGTCCCATAAGACTGTAACACTTGTAACACTGTGTTTTTACAGAACATTCCCTAGGTTTAAAAAAAAAAAAATAATAATAATAGTAATAATAATAATTATTATATTAGAGACAGAATCTCGGCTCTTGCCGCCCAGGCTGGACTGCAATGGCGAAATCTTGGCTCACTGCAACCTCCACCTCCCGTGTTCAAGTGATTCTCCTGCTTCAGCCTCCCGAGTAGCTGAGATTACTGGTACCTGCCACCATACCCGGCTAATTATTTTGTATTTCTAGTACAGACAGGGTTTCACCATGCTGGCCAGGCTGGTCTCAAACTCTTTACCTCCCAAAGTGCTGGGATTACAGGCATAAGCCACTGCGCCCAGTCAACAGTACCTTCCCTAGGTTTAGATACATTTGGATACATAAACACTTACCATTGTGTTAAAATTGCCTACAGGATTCAGGACAGTAACGTGCTGTACAGGTTTGTAGCCTAGAGGCAATAGGCTCTATCATATAGCCTAGGTGTGTAGTAGGCTGTACTAACGATGCATTTCTCAGAACAGATACCCATTATTAAGAGATGTATGACTGCATTTGCGTTCCCATGATTTGTTGCCTCTAGAGACTCTAGGTCTTTTCCCTTTGTCTTGTCACTTCTCCAAAAATGTATTGTTTTTTACTGAAGATGCTATGTAAGCCAGAGTTAGAAGTCACCTTTTTGAGAATTGCTCATTCTCAACTGGGCATGGTGGCTCACACCTGTAATCCAAGCATTTTGGGAGGCTGAGGCAAGAGGACTGCTTGAGGCCAAGAGAATAAGACCAAACTGGTCAACACAGCAAGACCCTGACTCTACGAAAAAACTTTAAACATTAGCCAGGTATGGTAGCATGTGCCTGTAGTCCTGGCTACTCAGGAGACTGAGGCAGGAGGATTGCTTGAGCCCAGGGATTTGAGGTTACAGTGAACTATGATCGTGCCACTGCACTCTAGCCTGGGTGACAGAGCAAGACTCTGCCCCTAAACATTTTTTTAATTAAATTTTTAAAATGAGAGAGATTTGCCCATTCTCTGGGTATCTCCCAGATACATATGAAATGTTCATGTAAACTTCTGCTTGTTTTTTCCTTTTTTCTTGTTAATCTGTCTTTTGGAGCAGGTGATCTCGGCCGAGAATTTAGAAGGGTAAAGGGAAAATTATTTTTACCTCCTACACTATTTATTAAGCCATCTCAGAGAGTCCAAAAGTAGAGTCTGGGCATGGGTTGGGATTCTTATATATTAAATTCTCCTGGACATTTTGATGGAGTGGGGGAGCAAATGTCAAAATCTATGACGAACAATTGCAATGAACAAAATAAGTTGCAGAAAATGATCGTGAGGGAGGAGGCATTGTTTATTAGCTCAAGAATTCCAGTTCTCTTCCTGAGTTGATAGAAAAGCTATGGCCAGAATGACAAATACATGCTGCCTCTCCTCACTCACATGCCCAATGCAGGCAATGATAGTCAATCACGTTATTCTCTCCTGAGCCTGCCCTTGGCCTCACCGTCTCTCTCAGCCTATTGCTTCAGGCAGCTACTAACAACTGAGACTGCACACAAGATGAAATTGAAGTTACAACTTGGAGGCAAACTAGGAAAAGGAGCTCATTACATTTTCTAACTAAGCCAGAGTCATCTAGAAAATCATTTTTGTTTCAACCCACATTAAGAGTATTTCAAAAATGTATAAATGCTATTTTCTACAATTGAAATTATGACATCCGAGTTTGCCTTAGGGCCTCCGAACTGTACTTAGTAGAAGACACAGGAGGTTGGTCCATCTGTAGGTTCAGGATTTATCCTTGGATTTATTTATTTTAAAATAATTCTTGACTCAGGCATATTTTTGGATTCAAGTTGCCTCTTCAAATTAAAGCATAGTGAAATTCTTAGGAACTGAGGACTTACCATCAATTATTGCTAGTATTTGTTTCCAGAGGAGGAGCCAGGAAGAAGATAGCAGAGCAGACTCAAGTCCTTGACACCAGATCTTACCCAGTAACTACAAAGCAATTAAGCTCTGCTCTATCATTGTTCAAGGCTGATGGCAAGTGCTTTTCCACGAGAGGGAGATTATATGTGATTTTTTTCCCTTTCCTCTAGTGTCTTGAATCTCAGTAATTTTCAGAATTTGAGGCTGCATTAATAAATCCTATCATTTACAAATTCTTTTTTGCCCACCATGGGCTCTGTCAAATAGACATGTAACCCACTGACACCAGCTAAATGAGAAGCTGACTGGTGGCCACTGTCAAGCCAGACGCCTTATCTGGGGTAAATTTTCTGTGCCTCAGTAAGACTCCTCAAAACCTTGCAGGAAACCAGATCTGGGAAAGATTCCTCAAAGGAACAGCAGGACTTCTTGCTTCAAAAAGTTGTATACAGCTGCCATTACCTCCAGAACCAAAAAATGATTTTCAAAAGCGTAAGTGTCAACGATGTGGCCCAGCTGGGTGCAAGGACTGTAAGTCGCAGGTTTTCTCATGAGTGCGTATGATGGGCCCTCTTCACTGCAGATTGGCCACACAGCACAGAAGACAATTTTGGCTGCTATATTTCGAGTCCACCAAGGGCGATCAGCATCATCTGGCCAAATATGTGCTGTTTCCAGAGGTTTAAAATAGTTTTTCTAAATGTATCTTTTCACAGTCTGAATATGGCTTAAGTTTCTTCCGAGTTGACACATTGAAGGGGATGAGACAATTCTGTAATGAGTGAATCTTGCTAGATAATCAAATAAGTTCTGCAAGTTGATTCACTCTCAGACCCCCAAAAGTAGCACGTAAGCCTATGCAGGAATATTTTCCTAATGCAATAAATTAGTTTCTATAAGAAATATTCTATGTACATAGAATTCCAATTAACAAATCTAAATTTGAATATGTCAAAGTTTTAAAATCCGTTTTTTTTATTTTATTATTTTCCTGATATAAAACTTCAGGAAAAACTTCAAATGGTTTTGGCAGAACAGATTTCTTCATTGAATGTTTCTATAAAACAAATAACTTTTTTGGTAATGAAAATAATTGTGAGCTGGAATGGCGGCTCATACCTGTTATCTCACCACTGTGGGAGGCAGAAGTGGGCAGATCACTTGCGCCCAGCCGTTCAAGACCAGCCTGGGCAACATGGTGAAACCCTGTCTCTACGAAAAATACAAAAACGTTATCTGGGCATGGTGGAATATACCTGTAGTCCCAGCTACCCCGGAGGCAGTGGTAGGAGGATCATTTGAACTCGGGAGGCAGAGGTTGCAGTGAGCTGGAATCACACGACTGCACCCCAGCCTGGGCAACAGAGGGAGACCCTTTCTCAAAAAATAAAATAAAATAATGGTGACTTAAATCTATTCATGCACTTTTAAGATTCCAGCAAACTTCTCCATATTTTTCGAAATCATTACATGCATAGGTTAAGAAACTTCAAATAGTACAGACGATCCCCAGTGTGAAGTAATCCCAGTCCTGATTGCTGTATGTTCCAGTGTCCTGCCCCAGGGTCACCAGCTGGTACCAGTTGCTATTTTCGGCAACTGTAGTTATTGTTATTTCCTGTACACACATTCCTTTGTAGCTAATCTATTTTCTATTTAAATACTTCCTGCACACACATTCCTTCACTTTCTATGTTTGAATCTCTCAAAGCATGCAGGATAATTTATTAAGATACATATTTCCTTCATTCCTTCATCTGAAAGAAGACAGGACCTCAAGAGACTTTTCATCCAGGGCTAAAAGCAGAGACTGTCCACAAGTCACTTTCATTTCTTTTTTTCTTTTCTTTTCTTTTTTTTTTTTTTTCCTTTTTGAGACAGAGTCTCACTCTGTCACCCAGGCTGGAGTGCAGTGCTTATGGCTCACTGCAACCTCCATCTCCAGGGTTCAAGCGATTCTCCTGACTCAGCCTCCTGAGTAGCTGGGACTACAGGGACATGCCACCACGCCCAGCTAATATTTGTGTTTTTAGTAGAGACAGGGTTTCACCATGTTGGCCAGGATGGTCTCGATCTCTTGACCTCATGATCCGTCCGCCTCAGCCTCCCAAAGTGCACTTCCACTTCTATATAGTGTTTTGTCTTCCCAAATCCCGAGCTGTTAAAGAGATGACACAGGCTGTCTGGAGAGGAATGCCTTTGAGATGCACTGAGGTAGAGAGGAGAAGGGTCTTCACAACTGGAAAGGGGGCGAAGTCCATGGGTCTTGCAAGGACCAAAGGACCCACCACCTGGCCCCAGGCCTGCCTGGGAAGATGGCAGACTCTCAGAGGTCAAAGGTTGTGTGTTGTACCCACAAAGGCTGGACTCTACGCCCTGAGGCTCCAGCTTTGCCACTCCCCAACACTGAAGGGACATGAGGCTGTGCTGATGGTTTCTACTGACAACTAGCTGGGACAAACACATATAACCAGAGGGGTCCCCAACTGCTGGGAAAGACTCCAGATCTTATACAACCTTGGTCAGTCAGGGCCGAGACCGAATTCCTGCCAGTCATCAGCGTGGCAGGTAAGTACAGATTTGGAATGAAATATCTTTTAAATCTGAGTTGCTGGGCTGAGATTCACACCTACCACACACACATGGTACTTGATCTTCTTAGGATGGGTCATAAGGTTACTGTGATCCTGAACCTCCCCTTCTATGCTCCAGCCCACTGAGCTTATGATCAAGGAATTCCCTGTGGATTTCATGGATATCCCTTGACTGAAAACGGCTCATGCTGGCAGGGATGAGAGATCAAGTTGTGAAACTGCTCTAGATGCAAGGAATGGTGGTCTCTAACCAGTGATATATATATTTTTAACACAATCCAAACTTGTCTGCCTGCACAAAGAAGCATTTGCTCCTAAGATAAAAAGGAAAGAACATACGAAATTAAAATTTGCCATTTATCCAGAAACGAACCCACTCGCCCACCATGTAACAAACAGAAAACTCTACTCATATTACCAAGGAATGCTACACTGAGAGAGAGAATAAGAATTTGTTAAAACACACACCCCCCACCCCACACGCACACACTTATGCAAATGAACTCTTGTAGGTACAGGCGCTAAAAACAGAAAACCCATATAAAGCTTAATCCATCCCATGAAACACATATGATATCACATACTTATCAATTTCTGATAGAGAAATTAATACGAAGCTTCCTGGAGAATGAATGAAGTAGTTAGTAAAGAGATGTGTGTTAGGCTAAGCCGCCATTTGCTCTTGTCTCATTATCAATTTGTAGGGCAAAGGTTTTTTCAATGGCCTATTCCTTGCTGGTGAGAGATTTGAAAAGTCACTGGAGAGGAAACCTCTGTCTGCTAACTGTGCTTGTGGTCTGGACACAGAATATTAAGTTGGATTATCCTGTATTTTAATAGCATGCAGTGCCATGAGGAGCTGAACAACGTCCAGATTATATACCTGTCAAAAGGATGCTTCTGTTCAACTTAGAAAAAGGTGAAATCAAGGAATGGGGAAGATTATGAACACTAGAAACTATTCCTAGAAAAATGCACATACATACTCAGTCATGCATTCCAAAAAGCAAAAAGATGATGATGATGATGATGATAGTAATCGCTGCCACTTATTTAGAGGCCCGTAAGCCAAGTACTTTGCAGACATCATGACACTACCTTGAGACACAAATCTTAGCATTCTTGTTTTTCAGATGAAGACAATGAGGTTTGGGCAATCGTGTCATGTATTAGGCCCAAAGTCACAAGTTAGTAGCAGATCCAGTTTTCAAATCTTTTTTTTTTTTTTTTTTTTTACTTTAAGTTCTAGGGTACATGTGCACAACGTGCAGGTTTGTTACATATGTATACATGTGCCAGTTTTCAAATCTTGTCTGTCTGTCACCAAAGTCTGGCGTGCTCAAACATCCCCCCTTGGAAGCTTCTCTCACGCTGTGTGTATGTGACTGTATCAGGTCAACAGTTCAAAACCAGCCCTGGTATGGATTGGGAGGTAAGGATGACTGTGAATGCTAATGGAAATAAACACTAGTGAGTTAGGCTTCTCCTTTGTTCTCCTTTCGCTACATAATAAAACGTATGGATTATCACCACCAATAATTGTCTACACTCCATTAATACATGGATGGATTTTTATCCCTGAAAGGACCACATTAATTTACCAAATCTAGCTTCAATTCTCACCAGGAGCTGCTATCAATCCTTCAAAAGAGTGTTCAAGGCTCCAAGGGATATAATTTCTCTACTTGACGTGTCAATGGATTTTGATATATTTTAAAACTTATGAATTCTGTCATACAATATAACAGTTACTGGGTATTACAGACACAAGAAAAATGAACATCCAAGTGTTTTCTAGGAAGTTTCTTATAAATATGTAAATATTGTAAATAATGAGCAATAAACTTTTCATTCATATTCACATTATAATTAACTTTTTAATTTAAGTAGCATCCTAGAAGCTATAAATTCAGGCTTCTGACTCACTTCCAATCACCTTCTAATTTATATTTGCTCTCATTATAACTAGTCTATGAAAAACTTCAATCTTGCAATTCTCTAATCTAGGAAGTTTAAAAATTCATACGATGTAATTAGAATCTGCGTGGGAGACATTAGGGTTTAGTAAAAGAAATGATGAACTAGGAGTCTCAGGAACTTGATTCCAGGCCGAAGTCTGTCTGCTACTCAAATTATTTCTTTGAAAATAACTTAACTCGTCTGCAAAATGATGAGAGTGCAAGAGATACTTTTAAAGGTACCTTCCAGAGTTAAGATGATGAATCACGTTTTAAAATTCATAAAATTATTTAAACATATTAAAATTATTACAAATCAAGTTGTATACACAGAAGTGAGTGTGCATATGCATATATACAGGTACTATATATACACATATATATCAGAAATAATTTGCTCACAGAATGAAACCACAGTTAAATGTGAATGATATGATGTCAGTTTAAAATATATGAAATGAAAAAATTTAAATTCTAAACTTCTGAACATTTTCAGACTATTACTACTGGGAGTTACAAAATTAGTCCTTTTTAAGCATTTAACAACTTTTTAACACTCTTTAATCTTTATCCTAAAGGGAAATAGTAAAAGCCTAATCACTCAAGTTTGGGAAAAATAAAATAATCATTCTCATTCTCACTTGCCCAACCCTGACCACCACTCTCAAGCTTGAACATGCCATGTATTCTCTTCTGCACTCGTTATTTTGGGATTTGGAGGAGCGTGTGGGAGGGGAGGATGGAGGAGGAGTGGGGATGTAAGGGGAAGGAAGTGGAGCGGGGAAAAAGATGAGAAGATGGCCTAAGGCAAGAATAAGAGAGGAAGAAACTTATGAGAAATCAAGGGAATAGTGGCACTTCTGTGAGAGGGGAAGATCCTATTTAACGAATGGAACCTTGAATGGAGGGAAAGAATACATTCAGGAAGAAGCGGCCATAGAAAGCATGTAGAGCAGGGGTGCCCAAGGGAGAGGATACAGTCATGGCTGCTTAGTTTCTGTGTCTGGTCTGGTTGGGCCAGTAAAGCCCCTTCCTCATCCCGCTTTTCTGCTTACTACTAGAGGCAGAAATTAAAAACCATGGCTTCAGGCTGATAAAAGCCCAACAAAACAGACCAACAACAACAAAATAAGGAAGGTTGGACAATCTGGATGTAGACTATTTTTCTTTTCTTTTTTTTTCTTTCTTTTTTTTTTTTTTTTGAGATGGAGTCTCACTCTGTTGCCCAGGCTGGAGCACAATGGCGCTCGATCTCCGCCTCCTGGGTTCAAGCAATTCTCCCACCTCAGCCTCCCGAGTAGCTGGGATTACAGGTGCACGCCATCATGCCCAGCTAATTTTTGTATTTTTAGTAGAGATGGGGTTTCACCATGTTGGCCAGGCTGGTCTCCAGCTTCTGACCTCAGGTGATCCGCCCACCTCGGCCTCCCAAAGTGCTGGGATTACAGGCATGAACCACCACACTTGGCCTATTTTTTTATAATTCAAACTTTGTTATAGGAAATACTTCTCCTTCCAATTCTCTCCTGTCCATGATTCCCTAATTGGAATTCAATCAGTCATTTCTGAGGATGAAGATGGAAATTTCCAAGGCTTTTATAATTGCTGAATACAGATATTTTGAGCAAGCTCCTGCCTGACGGGAATAAATCATTAATTGAGTTTTTTTATTCTTAGAGTATGGAAAAATATTTTACCTGGAAAAGGTCAAAAAGAACACCTTGTCACAAGAAAAGGCAAAATGTACCATGTAAAGTTTAAATCAGGACAATAGCTCACTCAACAGTGGGTTCTTTCAGTCTTCACACTGAAATGCCAAAGCTTACTTGGTTACAGGATCAATAGGATCAATTTTTTTCCCCCCCAGCAAAAACTCATCCTTACCAGGGGCTCCATACCAAAAGCATCCTTGCACAGCTGGGGCATAAGTCAGCAGCAGCAATTGTACAAGATGTTGTGTCAATACTTAAAGGGTGCGTTTCAGGTAGTGTCGAGTCTGGTCTCATGTTCCTTAAACACACATGCTGAGAGCAGATAGTCTGTCACCTTGGGCCCTGTCTCACTCCTCTTCTACCGGCTGTGGACAAACAGCCAGTGACTCCTATCTCTTGGATAGGGGACTCCTGGATATCTTCCCAGAAAGACCAGTGGGATTCTTTAATTTCTCTTCTAGCATACTTAATAAAACCAAGTCTCTCTGAACTTGGCAGGTGGTAACAGTGCCTTAAAAAAATTGTCCCTCCTGTTCTTAGGCTCCCCTATAACACAAATAATCATGAATGAGTTTGGGGGAGGTCCTTTTAAAAATATTTGTTAATACAAGTGGTCACACCACTTAGTTTTCTTGCACCAAGATAAGGAGAGGAAGACGGAAAGCATCTTATAGGTTGGTGCAAAAATAATTGTGGGTTTTGTCATTAAAAGTAATAACAAAAATCGCAATTACTTTTGCTCCAACCTGATAATATCAAATTAAGAGTAACCTGCAGAGAAAATAATAGAATTAAGGAAATAACTAAAGATGTGTGCTCTAAGTATGTCCAGGTATATCCAGGTTTATCTCAAGTGGATGCGGCTGGAGGAAATTATGAGATTAATTACTTCAATCCCTAGTTAAATAGGGAAGAAACCAAGGCAAAGAGAGAGCTCATTGCTTTTCAAGATAGCAAGGTAGCAGAGTCTGGTTTTAACTCAGGCTTCCAGAATCACAGCCCAGTAAACTTCATGTACTGAACTGATCCAAAATCTTTTATGTGAAACTCATAGGGCCGCATGTGTTTATTCTTTAATTTTTACTTCTTCCAGTGGCCAGCTGCAGAGCATATTTATTTATAATGCACATACTATAAACAAAAAACCCTCAACAGCCTCTGAGACAACACATTGTCATTAAACACAATCATACCCTTACAATGAAGCATATGAATATTCACACTAAGCAGGATAAACAAAAACCCTAAGTAACCAATTGCTAGTTTGGGTAAGAATTTTGCCACCACAAGTAACTTAAAAAAGTTTTTTTGGTGTTCAGAGTTTTCCGAATTTTCAGAATTGCAGATAATGGGTTGTGGTCCTATATGGCTATACTTCTATGAGAAGAAAAAAAGAAAAAATCCTCAAGCATTTTAAAGCAGCGCATCCACTGTATAATGATTAAGAGCGTTCAAACATCTGCACTTTATTAAAAGACAGTTTGCTGCAACCCCACAGTTTCTGATTCAGGAGGTGAAGGTGAAGCCTGAGAATTTTTACTTCTAACCAGTTCCCAGGCGATGCTGATTCTGTAGGCCCAGGGACCACACTTTGAGAACCACTGGTTAAGAGAATGAGCTTTGCACTAATGGGCCTGGGTTCAAGTCCACCTTTTCTTAGTTGTTTGGTTTCAGGCAAATTACACAATTCCTGCGGGGAAATACATGATAATGTTATTGAGGATCCTTTGTATGTGGTAAGCTACTTTACTGCTTTCAAGATTCTCTCTTTGTCATTGGCTTTTGACAGTCTAACTTGGTATGAGTCTTTGAGGTTTATCTCGGATTTCTTTGAGCTTCTTGTATTTGTACATTTATGTCTTTCTTCAAATCGGGAGTATTTTCTGCCATTGTTTCTTCAAATAATCTTTCTGGACTCTTTCTCTCTTCTTCTGGGACTCTCATAATGCATATGTAGGTCCACTTGATGGGATCCTGCAAGTTCCTTAGGCTTTGTTCACTTTTTGTTATTATTTCTTTTTATTCCTTAGACTCAATGATTTTAAATGAACTTTTTCAAACTCACAGATTCTTCTGTCTATTCAAGACTGCTGTTGGACCCCTCTGGTGAGTTTTTTAAGTCACTTACTGTATTTTTCTGTCCAGAATTTCTATTTGACCCCTTTTATAATTTTTACTTATTTTTTTATATTCTTATTTTGTTGATACGTTATTTTCTTGATTTCCTTTAGCTTTTTAAGTGTATTTAAGAAAATGGTTTTAAAGTTTTTGTCTAGTAAGTCTGATGGTTGTGTTTCTTCAAGTTTTTGAAGATTTATTTTGTTCCTTTGAATAGGCCAGATTTTCTCTTTTTTTAAATTTTCATGTCTCATGATCTTTTGTTGAAAATTGGGCATTTGAAAAAAATGGCCATGTCTCCCAGTCTTTAAAGACTGGCTCTCAGCAGAGGAAGACCTTCATGAATAGGCCCTCTGTGAAGGCCTTTTCTGGCCATGTGTCTCCCTTGGACCTGTGTGCATGCTTTATTCTGATTCCCTCATACACACAGCTGGTTAATGTCTCAATTTCTCTAACAGTCTCACCCCTGCTGCCTCTTGGGGTCTCACCTGTTCTACTGTATTGCTCAAAGATCTCTTGCCCCAGGCATCTGTGAGTCTATAAAACCCTTGTGATTTTCATAAGCCATGCCTGCTGCTTCTTCTATCTTCCTCTAGCCTGAAATCCAAACTGTGCCACTTTTAGCTGTCTGAGCTCCTAGTTAAGCAACACAGAGGTCAATCTCCCAGGCTTCTGTCATACAGGGTGGAACATTGCAAATATGGTCCAAATCTCTCCAATTTGCAGAAGGAAATTGGGCACCAGGCCATCACATCCCCCAGACTACCATGCTGTCTTGGGGAGGGGGTGGAGCAAGGGTGAGTAAAAATGCAATACAATTTCCTGCTATGTTTAATGTGGATTTTTCTTAGTTGGGTATTCGCTTGGTTGTTATAAATTTTTGACTGATTCCCAGAGCTTCTATAAGATTATTTAATCAGTCTCTTGTTTATTTAACATTTCCTTGGGAAAACGAGGGCCTAAAACTTCCTAGTCTGCCATCTTCCTGATGACCTCATCACGTATCTTAAGCTTCCATTCCTTATCGTACTCACTTCAGAGTTTTCCAGATGATTAAATGAGACAATGTACATAAAGGATTTAGCACAGACTTTGCATATAGGAAAATCTCAATAAACTTTGGCCACTATCATAAAAATAGTACAATTGCAGAGTACAGATTTAGTTCCTTATCTTCCTTATCTCCATCACTGAGAGTCTTCAATGCATGTGGCACAATGCTGACTTAATTGTGCTTGAATCACAAACTTTTCCTTGCCCAACACACCCACAAATATCAGTTGTCTAATCCATGCTATGCCCATCTTCCTCTGTAGTGCTATTGTGTATCTCTCATCCATAAAGGGTATATGTTACTTAGCATATGAGACAGATCTTTTGCTCTCATGTTTTGTTTTCCTAAGTCATGCTTGTTCGCAACTTTTAAGAGCAGTTTCTGTTCTCATTACCTATCTAAGGTCTAATGAAGTTTTTATTCTAGTGGCATTGTGAGAAAGTTACACATTAGACTTAAGTCTTACCTTTAATATAGGCCTGGCCAGGCTTAATGTGAATATACTCATGCTTGATAAAATAATAGAGGAGTACAGGCACCTTTTTCTCTCTTTGAAGCTACCTTCTGCTTCTCAAATAACCCATGTCCATTGTATGCCTCCTTCATTTCCCACATTTTGGTCAAGTGTTGATTCTAGTTCTATCTTTTCCAACAAAAATCTTCCTTTACTTTTTGCCTATCTTCCATTTTGATGAACAAATACAATGCCTTTTTTGTTTGTTTGTTTCTGCTGCTTTTATAGAGAATGTGCTTCATTGGTCTTGCACTAGGGAACACACTGCTAAGGCAATGAGCTGCAGTGCTGGGTGCAACAGCATCAGCCATTGCAGGGTTTTCAAAGTGATTATCACCTTGAGATAACAGAACTTTGGGGCAGGAGATGACAGTGAAGGTCATAACTTACGGCAGTCATCTGAACCAGACATCAAAGGCATTTTTCCTAGACTTAGTGGTCACTTTAGTGGTCACCTGAGAAGCAACTAGAGAATCCAGGAACATTAGTCCTGTGGTCAAGGCTATTGGTACTGATGAAAGAAATTTCCCAACCTAGAGGAGGTTGGCTGATCACCCAACCAGATTCTTACCAGTGGCTAAACCTTGGTGAATCCATCACCTCAAGGTCAAGTTTTCAGACGTGATGATGGCTCAGAAATCTGATTCGATCAGCACGCTGAAATTGGGATATGAAACTGCATTAGTCAAGCTTAAAGAGACACAAGCCAGATGGTTTTGCATTAATCTACCATAGCCAAGAATGAACAAGTAGGTCTGGCCAGCATCTATCCTCACTGTTGACAGCTGCTTGAAACCTCAATGATCCAACATCTTGTGTAAGATATTCTTTTCCTTCCAAATAAGATATAATTTCCCGTTTCAAATTCTAATCATGGAATAGCTCTGCTTTGCTGAAAATATACCCATATCACCTTGACTGGAGTTTTGGGTGCCTCTAAAGTATTCAGGTATATATTTAAAGACGGATCTCCTGACTCTCTCACACAGATGGCTCCTGATTTTAATTGTTTTACTAATTTAACTCTGATCACAAGCTTTTTTTCCCTAAGTTGTAGGGATGGCTTTGCTAGTCCCCATTGTTTGCCAACTGATAGAAAGCTGCATTTTTACATAGAATCATTTAAAAAATCTAAACACTGAATTGTCACTGCAGCCTAAAATGCTTCCTAATTTCTGTAAATGAAATACAACACTCAGAAGAGCTGTACATTTTCCTTACTGTGTTCCCGGCACCATTTGGCCAAGCAGCTACCCACTTGAGGATGTCCGTATTCTACCACACCGCCAGACTTGCCCCACTGCTGTGGATGACTGAAAACTCCCAGGAGGGACGATGTTTTTCTCTGGCTTTGTCAGATGTTTAGCCTCTGCAGTGGGGAGTTTATGCTGCCATGGCTTTTTACAGAGAAAACAAACACTATAAGGTAGAGTATGGATGCTATTTGTCCAATAATAATGAAGGGGTGGTTTACTGGTTGTCCGTTGATTCATGTAAGGGTCAGCAGGATTATGATGAGGAGTCAGTATAGGAATTGGCTAAGTGGGCGGAATGTTATGCTTTGTTGTTTGGATGTATGAAGTATGGGGATAAGTGCAAAGATAAGGATTGATAGTAGGAGTGCTAATACGCTGTAAGGTAGGCACCAAAACTTAACTAATTAATCAACGCCAGATGATTCAAATAAAAATAAAAACCTACTGGAATGAAAGACACTTTAAATTCCTTTTGGAAATAGATGGAGTCTAAATCAATAAATAATACTGGAAAGGACATTTGCCTAAATTTACAAGAAATTATAAATTTCTTGGTAGATATATTTAGTGTGTCAACAAACATTTATTGAGTACCTACAATGATTTAAAAACTATGCTAGACGTTGGGGAAATACAGAAGAAAAATGCACTTCCACCCATCAGGCTTACTCACTTATCTTGCCTGGGGAAGAGTTTTCAACATCCTTGGCAACTCTCGGATTAAATATTTATATTATTGAAATAATAATGCAGTTCCAGTGAGCATTGAGATCCTCAAGTCCTCAACTGCAGCTGCCTTGACAACTTATTGGAGGATAACTTTTCTTTTCTTTTTAAGAAAAGGGATCTTGCTACATTGTCTAGACTGCATTTGGACTCCTGAGCTCAAGCGGTCCTCCCACCTCAGCCTCCCAAGTAGCTGGGACTACAGGCATATGCCACCATGCCTCACTCCTTTAATTATTTGATGTTCTCTGCTGCATTCTGGTTATGATGGCATAAAGCACAAGCTTTGAATCAGAGATCTGCTTTAAGACTCCACTTACCTTGGGAAAATTACTTTGATAACAGAGTCTCAGTTCTTTGTAAATAGGAATTCAACATCTACTTAATAGGGTTGAAGTGAAAAGTACAACCAATGGCTAAGAGCTTGGTTCCTGAAGTCAAATAGGCCTGGGCTTAAATCCTGGGTCAGTCATTTTCTACCATAGTGACCTTGCGTAAGTTACTTAAGTCCTCTATATCTGTTTCCTTGTGGGGAAAAAGGAGGGGAAATTGTATTCCGCAGAATTTATGTAAGGAGTAAATGCCATAATAAATGTAAAGTGCTTAACACAGTGCCTAGCACGTGGTTATCATGTAATAAAAGCCAGTTGTCATTCGTATTTGAGCATTAAAGGATTTACTGTATTTTAAGCACGAAGCACGCTTAAAATGAGTGCCCATTTTGGGGGCAGCAAATTTCAAAGATGCCATTTTGTGCCCCATATAGCTTATAACAGAGACCTCCAACAGTGGAGGGGCTCCTTCGGGGAACAGTGTGCTCTGTTACTGGAGCACTTTCTTTCCTGGCAGAGCCCCGTCCACTATTGCGGGCACCTTCATGACTGTCGGTTGAGGCTGGAAGAACAGGTCTCCTGAACTGGGGAGAAGGTTATACGAGATGTTTTTGAAACCTCTATTCAACTTTAATTTTTCTCATTTTATGCCATGTAATCATCTCTGGTTAGAGGAATAATTAGATAATAATTCTATATTAACACTGAGGTAATATATAAACTTTATTAATTATTGAATAATTTTAAATTATTTAACATTTAATAATTTTAAGTTCAGGGTTACAAGTGCAGCTTTGCTACATAGGTAAACTTGTGTCATGGGGGTTTGTTGTGCAGATTATTTCATCACACAGGTATTAAGCCTACTACCCACTAGTTATTTTTTCTGATCCTCTGCCTCCTCCCACCCTCCACTCCCATGTAGGCCCCAGTGTCCGCTGCTCCCCTCTTCGTGTCCATGTGTTCTCATCGTTTAGCTCCCACTTATAAGTGAGAACATGCGGTATTTTGTTTTCTCTTCCTGTGTTAGTTTGCTAAGCATAATTGCCTCCAGCTCCACCTATGACCCTGCCAAAGACATGATCTCATTCTTTTTTATGGCTGTATAGTATTAAATGGTGTATATGCACCATATTTTCTTTATCCAGTCTACCTTTTTTTTTTTTTCTTGAGACAGAGTCTTGCTCTTTCACCCAGGCTGTAGTGCAATGGTGCAATCTTGGCTCACTGAAACCTCTGCCTCCCAGGTTCAAGCAATTCTCCTGCCTCAGCCTCCCAAGTAGCTGGGATTACAGGTGCCTACCACCATGCCTGGCTAATTTTTTGTATTTTTAGTAGAGACGGTGTTTCTTCATGTTGTCCAGGCTGGTCTCAAACTCCTGACATCAGGTGATCCACCTGCCTCAGCTTCCCAAAGTGCTGGGCTTAGAGGCATGAGCCACTGCACCTGGCCTCCACTAGTGATAAACATTTAGGTTGATTCTATGTCTTTGCTATTGCAAATGAACATACATGTGCATAACATTTAATTATTTCAAATTATTTAACATATACACTTCAAGTTATTTTTATAAAAAAATCTGTCATTGGGAAATATTCAAGAATTTGTAAATACTTTTTCTCTAGAAAAATGTAAGTCTTTTCCCTTTCCTACATCCCTAACAATTATAAAGAGAAGTTCAAATTGAGGCAAGTTATCTCATCTCAAAATGAATGGTGATTTTCTTTTAAAACTCTATGTCCTATTACTTGTTCAATCTCTTTAAGCAAGAATCATGTTCTTTGTTAGTTCTGCTTCTGGTGGTAATATTATGAACTAGGTCAGAAGGTAGTTAAAAAAGAAATAGGTCCATAGCTAAGAATCTCATTTCAAAGGAAAAAAAAAAAATACACCACCAACCTGGCCATGTTCCATGTTCAAAATAAACTCTATTCTCTATTCCAGGGCATTCATGAGACTTCTGAGAAAAATGCCAAAGAAATGTTCCACCGAGAGGAAGAAGGGTTGAGAGCCTGTCAACCTAACTGGGATGTCATCCCTTTCAATGGGGGATCAGTGACAAGTCACTTTCCCTTTGCTCCTCAGTGCCTCTGAATGCTACTGCTCACGGGAACGCAGTACTGGGAACACAGTACTGGGTACCCAGTCAAGGAGGCATAAAAAACTATGCTTATATTGGTACCTTTATCCGCAGCTTGAAAGGGGAGAAGAGGTTTAGAATAGGAACACTGGAATATGTTTTAAAAGTGGCTCACATAAGAAAAACAAAAAGGGAGTCATAATGACACTGTGTAGGACAAAATGACGTGCCCTGGGTCTGTGAAGAAGAGTGTGAGTGTAGAAGAAAGGGCAGTGCTCAGACAGGCTGGGATTAAAACGCTTCTTTGCCCAGGATAAAAAGAGGACCAGAGGTGAGACGGCCTGCAGAGGGCATGTTCTTCTACAAAGCCAACACCCTGAGTCCCACCGTGTTCCTCCTGGGAGAGCAGAGGCCAGATTTGCTATTTTTCAGACTACTCTGCTGTCACACCTGCCAAATGCTGCCAGCGGGCACTACCAGAACCTGGACACTCTTGGGCCAGCTGCCAAACAAGTGTCCCGACAGGAGAAAGAAGGAGAGCTCTGCGACCGGCAAGCCCTGACACTGTGTTAGGCCAACTGGTTTCTTAGTTTGCATCTTGGTTCCTGCAACTATCTTGTACCTTGTGAATCTCTACGTGGGATGTACAATGCCTACCAAAGGGAAATGTCAAGTGTGCTGGTCAAGAAAAAGGATAACTTTTTGGGCTTTTAATGTATATATTTTTAAAGATGGGGTCTCTCACTGTGTTGCCCAGGCTGGTCCTGAACTCCTAGGCAGTGATCCTCCTGCCTTGACATCCCAAAGTGCTGGAATTACAGGCGTGAGCCACCTCATCTAGCTTATAACTTTTTAAAATTGTGGGAATGTTAGTTTTACTTCAAAAAGGGGGAACAAGAAGAGAAAAGGGAAGAAAGGGACAAAGAAAAGGGAAGAAAGGGATTGAGAAAAGGGAAGAAAGGGATAGAGAAAAGCAATACTTTTTTTTTTTTTTTTAGCACAGAGGTAGGAGAGATTAAATCATGAAATTACACCTAGTGTTGGGATGTCTTGGGGAAAGGGGTGGAGGTGAGTGACTCTGCCTTGCTGATTTCTCTCTGCCCTGATGTCACTGAGGGAATCGGACTATGAGCAGAGGTGGGGCAGGAAGGGCTCCCGAGAAGCCCTCCTCGAACATGGGAGTTTCCAGCCTAACTTGCAGTTCCCAGGGTTGTTTGTGGTTGTTTTTAAATATCATGGACCAGCAAAATTAACTAAAAATGACCTCAAGACAATACTGAATCACCCACTTTTTATTTTGCCAGGGAAAAGATCCCAGAGCTTCAATTAAAACACCATCAAGACAGTATCATGTTAACCTCTCTCACCTCCATTAAAACACACAATTGCATGATAAAAAGAGGCTAACAAAGTTCGGCTGACCTCCAGACTGATTATTTGGAAAGATTATATATAGTCACTAGAAATAAATACTGATACTTACCAATACACATCCATAAGTGTGTATGTGTGCATCTACTGTGAAAGGAAAATAAATCTTGGGACCCCAAACTCACTAAGCCAAAGGGAAAAGTTAAGCTGGAAACTGGGTCATGCAAACCTCTCCCCAGCCCCATTTTGTTCCTAAGATAGCTACAGAGATAAAAGGGTATATACCTCCCTCACAATTTTCCCACAAGGAAGTTCCTAGTGAGTCTCAAGATCTTTACCCTAAAGCAGTTCTGTTGAATTTCACCCTGACCGTGTAAACTGATCCCTGATCTTCACAGGTGTGGGACAGAGGACAGAACTCAAAAGTCATCCTTCCACTCCCCTGAAACAAATGCCTATCTTACTGCCTCCTCTACCCTCTGTTTATTTTATGTTATGTAATAATGCAGATTCACTGAGCACAAGTTGAATGCATAAGTGACTATTCCTCTACCCTCTCTCACATGTAAAATGTAGATTCAGAAAATGCTGATCCAAGACTAAAAAGGATGCAGCCTCTTGCCACTTTTATCTACCCTCCTTTAAAAAGATTTTTCTTCTTCCTCTCTCCCCCATTACCTGTTTTTTTTTTCCTTTAAATATTGAGGTCCCCAGATTCTCTTTGGAAAAAAGCACAGACCACAGATTTTTCCTATGATTTTGTGTTCTTTTGTCCCAGGCATATCCTTAATCTTGGCAAATAAACCTCTTAAAATAATTGCGACTTGCCTCGGTCATCTTTGATTTACAACACACGCACACTGAGCTGTATGAATAGGTTTAAAATGTAAATACAAGAAAATTAACATCCATTTATTGGTGGTATTATATTGCAGGGGATTTTTTAGAAGTGGGTCAATCAGGGGGTTCATGTTGAACGGTGCAACATGAACTATAGCTCAAATATCTACTTGTAGACATTTTTCTGACCGCAGTTTAAATATAAGTTTATGCATAAGCCTCCTGATGAAAATGGAAGCATTATGGTTGGCTGATGCCATGAAGCGGCGGAGGCAGCCGGGCAGAGCTGGCTACAACTTCAGGAAAGGGGGTGCTGAAGGACGCCCTCCGCTTTCAGAGCCCTGCGGGGCTGCATCTAAAGAGTGGTTGCCCAGAACAAGCATCTGAGAAGGCTGCTGCACACAGCAAAGCTTGGTCATGAGCCAGCTCTGCTTCTGGACCTGGAGTTTACGAACCAGTCACCAATAGAGCTGGAATGAGAAGATTGAGAAGTGTTGCAGAGAGTTCCAAGGTCTTCTGAGCCTTTGAGACATGATAACATGAAGAGGCAGAAGCCAACGTATCACAAGAAAAAAATAAATATACTTAGCATCAACCTCGGTGACCAGTGGGAGTTCTCGTCCCTGGCATCCATTAGAATCACCCGGGGAGCTTAAAACCTAATAGCAAGTCCCACTTCCAGAGGTTGGGATTTCATTGATTTGGGGTGGGGCCTGGGTAGCAATATTTTCTTTAAAGCTCTCCAGGTGATTCTAACATGCAGCTAAGCTGAAACCACTACTTCAAAGACTGAGAAAAGGATGCAGGAAACACTCCCTCTCATCAGAGGTTCTGAAACTGATTCCCAGATTCTCAAAATTCCCTCTCATCAGAGATCTGCTATTTGCAGTAGGACAAAACAGTCTATTGTCAACCGAAAGAAATGAAAATACTTTACCCCAAAATGTATTTCTTTGACATATTTTGAGACTGCTTGCTGAGAGACCCAGCAAACAGAGGTAATTCTGCAAAGCTGCCTTTTATGGGGGACGTTGACACCTACAGAAAATCTAAATTGATGCAGCCAGGCCTCCCCTTGCCCCACTCTAAAAAAAAACGTAATGGAGAATTTGATACCTTTAAAGGTCTAAGAAAAAAAACAAAACACCAAAAAACCACATTTACCTTCTCTCTCTCTCTCTCTCTCTCTCTTTTTTTAAACAGAGTTTCACTCTTGTTGCCCAGGCTGGAGTACAATGGCATGATCTCAGCTCACTGCGACCTCCGCCTCCCAGGTTCAAGGGGTTCTCCTGCCTCAGCCTCCCAAGTAGCTGGGATTACAGGTGCCTGCAACCATACTCAGTTAAATTTTGTATATTTTAGTAGAGATGGGGTTTCACCATGTTGGCCAGGCTGATCCTGAACTCCTGACCTCAGGTGATCCACCCGCCTTGGCCTTCCAAAGTGCTGGGATTACAGGTGTAAGCCACCGCGCCCAGCCCCATCTATTATTTTTCAGGGCTGCTACCTTTGCTAGCCAGGCCTCCTCTTCTCTCCCTCCAATAACCTGCTCTGCCACGATTACCTGTTTTTGAACCCCCATTTTTTCTGTACATCAAGATGATAGATACGCTTCTACACCCCATTGGTGGTTGGGGTAATCACTCTGTGATTCTCCCTTGTGTGCACGTTTATAAATGTTTACACCTTTTCTCCAATTAATCAACCTTTTGTGACTTGATTTTTAAACAATCCCTTAGAGGGTGAAGGGAAAGTTCTCTCTTTACCCCGACACAATCGTGTAAGGAGTCTCTTTTTTCACTGTAAAACCTCACTGTAGTTAACAGGTAAAAAGACGCCCTGCTCACCAAAACACCAGTGAGATGGTACAACGTAAAGTAGCAGGATGAAAGCCACAGGCATTACCACAACACATGTCAACATTACAAAAATTCCACAGACCACCTAGAAGCCACCAGCCCTGGGTTACCTTAGAAGTGTCTGCATGTGTGATGGGTGGGGTTGGGGTGAAAGCTGGCTGAAGGCAGAGCCAGGGCTTCACAGCTTTGAAGTGTTGACTGTGCCAGGCATTAGGCATGCCACACATTCTTGGTATAAATGATCTCATTTAATGTACGTTTGTTCACTCTGCCTTGGCTGCACAGTCCTCCTGTTACTCGTCAAATATGCCAGCCATGTCACCACCCTTCTTCCACCTGGAACCCTCTTCCCCAGGTATCTACCTTTTTCAAGTCTTTGTCCCAAATCCACAGACTCTGTCAGGGCTGTCTGAATACCCCATTTAAAGATGCCTACAGCTGCTCTCCCTTCCTATTGATTTTTCTGTGCTACACTTTCTTCTTTTCACAGCTTTTATCACTTTCTAACATTTGTCTATTTATCAGCTATATATCTATGTGATATGGTTTGCTTCTGTGTCCCCACCCAACTCTTGTCTCGAATTGTAATCCCCACTTGTCAGAGGTGGGGCCTGGTGGGAGGTGACTGGATCATGAGGGTGGATTTCCCCTTGCTGTCCCCATGATAGCGAACAAGTTCTCACAAGATCTGATAGTTCAAAAGTGTGGCACTTCCTCCTTCACTGTCTCTCTCCTGCCGCCATGTAAGACATGCCTTTTGCCATGAGTATAAGTTTCCTGAGGCCTCCCCACCCATGCAGAATTATGAGTCAATTAAACTTCTTTTCTTTGTAAACTACCCAGTCTCAGGTAGTTCTTTACATCAGCGAACTAATACATATGTATATATGTATGTATGCGTGTATGTCTGTATTACTGTTTATTATCTGTCTTCCCCACTAGACTGTAAGCTCCACAAGGGCAGGCATTCTCTCTCTCTCTCCCACTAGATAATGTCTAACCATGCCTGGCATTTAGTCAATAAGTATTTGTTGAATGAACAAAAATACGTACTAAGACTACAGAAAATTATTATTATAATTATTTAACATAAATCTTTGCTAAAAAAGAAATGCTTTATTCTTTAATAAAAAGAAAACAAAACAGATGAAAGAAGAAACTGAAAATAGAGAAGAAAAAAAAAAATAACTCCAGGTGGCCGTTGCTGATATTTGTACCATTAAGTCATGAGCTTTGTGATTAATGGAAATATAAAAGTTACATGTGTGGCTCATAAAACTGAGGCTGGGTGATTTATATCCTCAGTTATTTTCATTACTCTCCCTTTAGGTAACTTGTTTTTTTGTTTTTGTTTTTTTTTTGGTAGTTTCCAAAGGTGACACCCGATAGTCACTTTCCTCAATTTATCAATAGGAATCTGACATCCCAAAGGCTAATGTCTTGATTTTAAAACAGAAATCCCTTCTAAGAATTGTCCCCAAAATACATGCAGGTTGTTCCACTGCCTTGAAAAGTGAATATGCCTCTCTAATATTTATCAGGAGTTATTCTGAAAATAAAGGGAATATAACAAATCACTCCAGTCCCTTTTGCTGACAATGCCTGCAGCCTCTCTCAAATTCCCTAGGTGCATAGGAACTGCTGTCCCCATTCAGAATTCTGCACGCGAGCCTGTCATCTCTAAAATTCTTTCTCAGCAGGAAAGCATTTTAAACATTTTATTCTTGCTCCCAGTGTAACAACAGAAAAAAAAAGTTCACATTTTTACAAGATTTTCACTCTTCTAATACTAAAATGTTTAAATGGACTCTGCATAGAGGATCAGAGGTTTCCCAGATGGTCAGAAGATGATTATGGCAGGCAAGGAAGAAGCAGAAAAGTCATACATGACTTGCTGAAACAAGAAATAAAGTTAACAAATGTAGTGTGTTCAAGGCAGGAGGCTGTGAAATCATTATAGTTTCAAAAAAGAGAGGAAGTACATCCCTGCAGAGTCAGACCTTTGCAGTCAAGCATCAAAATCTTTATCTTCACCAGATGCATGAAATGGAAAATACAATTTTGACACAGAGAGAAGGAAACATGACCAATTTCAGTTTTACCCTCCCCTTCACAACAAAGCAATAGGTTGTAAATGCATTTAAAGAGGCACCCTTCACCACTACTTTGAGGCAAATGACAGCCAGTTAAAATGTAAAAAGAGCTTTCAGTCCAAATCCAAAATAATGAATTAATCCAGATAACGTCAACTCAGGTGAGTAAAAAGCAAGATGATTTCGTTAGAATGATCAAAGCCAGTACTGAATTTCCATTAAAAAATGAGTTTGCATGCTAAGCAAAAGTGATTTCAGTTATTTTTGCTAAAAGCAAAGTTTGTAAAGTGCATACTTTGCGTGAAATCACCTTTGCAAAAATTGTGACAGCAAAAGAAATATGACCTAACCAACTCTATCTTGCTTCTAATCTCCAAGCTGCCCTGTGCTTTTCTACTTGTAGGTTGAACTAATTTTGGAAGAAATTTAGTTTATAGTTTTAACTTTGAAGTAAACATGACAACAGCCCCTCCCTAAAACAAACCCCCTCTTTGCTTGAGGCCCACACCACCTTTGTAGAACTAACAAATCGTCCACAAGATTAAGAATTATGGCTCAGGAGTCAGGCAGCCAGAGGCCAAAAGATTCCTAACATGTCCAGTTCCTCCCATAGATAACACTACTACTATAAAACCTAAAATTGATGTTTGAGTATTTTTCAGACTCTGCATTCTGATGGACCAGCTGGTCCCACCCAGACCAGTTAACTGGCTGATCAGGTCTTGTGGCCACCACCCAGGAACTGAATCAGCCCAAGAGGACAGCTTCAACTCCCTGTGATTTCATCCCTGTCCCAAACCAATCATTATTCCCCATTTGTTAGGCTCCTGCCTGCCTAAATGGCTTTAAACAACCCTAGTTTCTGAATTTCAGAGAGGCTGATTTGAGTAATAGTAAAACTCTGGTCTCCTGTTTAGCCAACTCTATGTGTATTAAACTCTTTCTCTATTGCAATTCCCATGTCTCAATAAATTGGCTTTATCTGGGTAGCAGGCAAGAAGAACCCATGGGGTGGTTACAAGAGCTATGAAATGTGTATCAAGCATGAGGCTAGAAAACATCCTCCACCTCCAGTAAGTGGTCCTATGTCATCCATAAAAGTAAGCACAAACTCTAGTTTATTATTTTCCAGTCTTACTACATTCTAAAATAACTTTTTATACACCAATGTGCTGTAACTGTAAAGCAGGGGTCTAAATGATGGTGAGTGGGCTGACTCCATAGGTAACGGTGTTAAGCCTGCATGGTGAGATATATACATATACAGGGGGAGAAAGGGGGTGGAGGGAGGGACGGAGGGAGGGAGGGGGTGGAGGAGAGGGGGACGGGGGAGAGGGAGGAGGAGACGGAGAGAGAGTCAGAGTCAGAGTCAGAGAGAGTCAGTCTTGCTCTGTCGCCAGGCTGGAGTGCAGTGGCGTAATCTCGGCTCACTTCAACCTCCGCCTGCTGGGTTCAAGTTTTTTGTTTTTTTTAAATTGAATTTGAACCCTTCCATGCTTGCAAATATGGACTCTGGTCCTCTACAAATTCTAGCCCTTGCCACAGCTTACACATTTCCCAATGCCTGGACCTTGAGGGCTTTTGTAACCTGCAGTAATAAGAATAGGCAGAAGACATCCAGAGACCTACACCTTCCCTGCCATCCCAGCATTCTCAGAACTTATGGGAAGCTCTTCTTAAATTACTTCAAAAGCCAGTTATAAGTCAGAAATTCTTATTTTATTATAGTCACATAGCATTTACTTTTCTTTTTATTATTCTTAGAGCTGGGGTCTCACTCTGTCACCCAGGCTGCAGTGCAGTGGTGCCATAATACCTCACTGTAACCTCGACCTCCTGGGCATAAGTGATCTACCCATCTCAGCCTCCCGAGTAGTTGGGACTACAGGCATGTGTCACCATATCCAGCTAATTTTTAGAGACAGGGTCTCATTATGTTGTCCAGGCTAGTCTTGAATTCCTGGCCCCAAATGATCCTCCCCGCTCAGCCTCCCAAAGTGCTGTGATTACAGGTATGAGCCCATGTGCCTGGCCTCACATTGTTCTGATCAGAAATAAAATTACTCAGGTTGCTCATGCCCTGCTTTTTCAAAAGCATCTGCTGGGAAGGTCTTTGACTGGTTTCTGAAAGTCCAAAGTATCTGCTAAGTGTATGCATACTAAAAATAAAGGTACTGTGGCTCCAAGTTGTTCTTCCTTTAGGTGAAAACACAGGGTCATGCTACAGTCATAAGAGTCAGAGACTGGATTCCTGGTGCCTGTTTGTATGTGGATAAGTTAACTGACTTAGTCTAGTCAAAATGAGAAAAGATATCGTTTATTTAAAGATCCTAATATATACTCCTGTCAGATAAGCCTGAAATCCTCCCCCATCCCTCCTTCTGGCTTAGGGAAACCTACAACTAAAAACTACAGCCCATTCTCTGCTTGAAACTTTGCACTGCTGAAAAAAGATCTTGCTATTTGCTTATATTCTCTTTTGGTTATTAGCTATTTCTTTCCATCTTTTATATAAGTTTGTTGTTGTTGTTGTGTTTTGTTTTTGAGACAGGGTCTCACTCTGTCACCCAGGCTAGAGTGCAGTGGCATGATCACAGCTCACTGCAGCCTTGACCTCCCTACCTCCCAAGTAGCTAGCTAGGACTACAGGTGTGTGTTACCACATCTGACTTTCTCTTTTCTTTTTTTTTTGAGACAGCGTCTCATTCTGTTGCCCAGGCTGGAGTGCAGTGACGCAATCTTGGCTCACTGCAACCTCTGTCTCCTGGGTTCAAGTGATTCTCCTGCCTCAGCCTACTGAGTAGCTGGGACTACAGGTGCACACCACCATGCCTGGCTAATTTTTTTGTATCTTTAGTAGAGATGGGGTTTCACCGTGTTAGCCAGGTCTCGATCTCCTGACCTCGTGATCCACCTGCCTCAGCCTCCCAAAGTCCTGGGATTACAAGCATGAGCCACCACGCTCAGTGCTAATTTTTTTTAACTGTTTATAGAAACAGGGTCTCACTATGTTGCCCAGGCTGGTCTTGAACAGCTAGGCTCAAGGGAGCCTCTCACCTTGGCTTCCCAAAGTACTGGGATTGCAAGCATGAGCCACTGCACCAGCCTCCATCTTTTATATGAGTTTTTTTTTTTTTTTTAAACATATATAACTGCATAGCTCATTTGATGTATTTCTTCAGTAAATGAGTAAATAGAATAATATTTTGACAATATAGAGTTCTTTACTGACTGCTATTCCAACTTAAAGTATAGTGAGCTGCAATTCCTTGTATTAGCCCTAGAACAGAACAATGTGCTGAACAGCCCCTCAAACTGTTAAATTTTTAAGTTTTAAATTTAAAACTGTTAAATTTTTAACAGTTTTAAATGAAGCTAATTCCAAATAATAAAACTCAAGACAGAGAATTTCAAATATGCTGACTCCTTGAAAATGTTACAACAGAGCTGCACATTTCAAATTTACTAGGAGGCAAAAAGGCCATGCTTAAAACACACTTATGAGTTGTAGTTTGTGGTCTAATTGTCATCATCTGCCATATGAAGTTCAGCGCACTTGGAATTTTAACTTTCAAAATGTCAATTATTTTATCCTGAAATGTTCTTGCTCCAGAGAAGAATAACCATCTTGATATTAAAAATTCTATCAAGAGCCAGGCACGGTGGCTCATGCCTGTAATCCCATCCCTTTGGCAGGCTTAAGCAGAGGATTGTTTCAGCCCAGGAGTTCAAGACCAGCCTGGGCAACATAGCAAGACCTTGCCTCTCTAGGTAGAGAAAAAAAAATTAGCTGGGTGTGGTGGCATGTATCGGCTGAGGTGGGAAGACGGCTTAAGCCCAGGAGGTCAAGGCTGCAGGGAGTCACGGTTGCACCACCGCACTCCAGCCTGGGTGACAGAGGAGACCCTGTTGCTAAAAACAAAAGCCAAAAAAAAAAAAAAAAAAAAAAAAAGGGGCCGGCACAGTGGCTCAAGCCTGTAATCCCAGCACTTTGGGAGGCCGAGATGGGCGGATCACGAGGTCAGAGGATGGAGACCAGCCTGGCTAACACGGTGAAACCCCGTCTCTACTAAAAAAATACAAAAAAACTAGCCGGGCGAAGTGGTGGCGCCTGTAGTCCCAGCTTACTCGGGAGACTGAGGCAGGAGAATGGCGGGAACCCGGGAGGCGGAGCTTGCAGTGAGCTGAGATCCGGCCACTGCACTCCAGCCTGGGCGACAGAGCGAGACTCCATCTCAAAAAAAAAAAAAAAAAAAAGTTTATCAAGGAATAAAGATGTAACTAAATAGTCAATCATTAACAACTAGAAAGAAAACTATTAGGAGTGGGTGTTGGTTTTTGTACTAAGAACCATCCTTGTGATTCTCCAGAGGACACAACCTTTTCTAGATTACCAAGATGAACATATATATATATATGTTCTACATATATGTGTTCTACATATATTTGCGTATTCTACACAAGTATGTTCTACATATATGTTTTACATGTATGTGTTCTACATGTGAGTTCTACATGTGTTCACACGTGTTGTACATGTGTTCTACATGTGTGCTCTACATGTGTGTTCTACATATTTATGTGTTCCACATATTTATGTGTTCTACATATATATAAAACAGTTATATAGTTGTATGCATATGGCCATCCTTAAAACACAGTGATGAGTTGTAGTTTGCACAGTACATTTGATATATATATATAAAAAAAAACAGTTCTCGAGAACCAGAGATGCTTGGAAGTATTCCTCTCACTCAAAGAGTGGTAAAGAACTACTTTCTGCCTCCGAGGTTTTATTAGGCATTTCAGGTAAGAATACAAAGCCAAAGATACCAATATGTCTCCCGAATCAACCTGCCATCCAACCAGCTACCATGGCCAAAGAGCCCATCATTGGCAAGACAGAATTTCTGCTTCAGAGCAACTTTCAGTCTCACTTGATTTGACTGTGGCATTTGAGAGTCCCTTTTCAGAGTGTTTCTCAGATAAAGGCCTCTCCTGGTTTTCTTCCTACTCCTATTTCTTTTCAATTTTCTTCAATAATTTATTTCCTGAAAATTTTTTGTTTTATTTACTTAGTTATTTTTTGAGACAGAGTCTCACTCTGTCGCCCAGGCTGGAGTTCAGTGGTGTGATCTTGACTCACTGCAACCTCTGCCTCCCAAGTTCAAGTGATTCTCTCCTGCCTCAGCCTTCCAAATAGCTGGGATTACAGGCGGCTGCCACCACACCTGGCTAATTTTTGTGTTTTTAATAGAGACGAGTTTCATCATGTTGCCCAGGCTGCTCTTGAACTCCCGACGTCAGGTGATCCACCCGCCTCAGCCTCCCAAAGTGCTGGGATTACAGGCATGAGCCGCCGTGCCCGGCCTTTTTCCTACAACAATTTTTAAATTTGGTGTTTATGTGAAGGTGAGTCCTGAAGCCTCCTCTTATCCTCCACCTCATCCATTCCTGGGGGGCTGTGTCCTTTTCAGCTGCCACTTGCCAACCCACTCTGTATCAACACCTCGAGCTTTTTTCTGAGGTCCTTGTCCACTATGAAGCACCAGCTTCTGGTCATCTCCACTCAGGTGATCCATGGGACATTACCATGTTCAAAATAGAACTGCATTCTCCATCTACACTTCGATATAACCAGGCATCTGAATTAAAACCTTCAGAATCATTTAGTTCATTAGATATCCCCTTTTGTATATCTTGACTGCCTGCCTTAGGAGAAGGGGAGTTAACTCTTACTGGTTCCTAATGCATATCTTCTGGGGAGTTTCTTGAGTCCTCTACACCTTATGTACAGAGTTTGAATAAGTTCTCTAGGTGATTGTGATGTGCTCCCAAACTTGGTAGATTAGAGGCTTTATGTATGCTATCTAGACTCATCCCTACTGAAACCCTACGAAGCAAGTATTCTTAAACCCATTTACCGAAGGGAAAACCCAACTTCACAGGGGTTGAGTAACTTGGCTAAGATCAACCGGCTACTAAGGGACCCACAGAGATTCAATGTTTATGAGTTTCCTGCCACTAACTCTCCATTCTTTTACCTAGTGGTTCCCACAGTTTAAACTGCATAAGTTGTAAGATGGTTTATTTTAATGTGGATTTCTGAGGCAAACCCATTGAAATTATGATCCTCTTGAATTAGACTGAAACCTAAGCACATGCACTTTAATAAGCACCCGGGGGATTCTCCAACAGGCATCTAGGTATACTCTTTTGAGGAAAAAAAAAATGATCCCTTCATCAGCCATATTATTATTAACTTTTTCCATGAAGTACAAATAGAATTGTGTCCATATTCTTGCTGTTTAATGGCTCCCAGTTAGTTTCAAAATAATTCCCAAGCCTGGTGTGTGTGACTTTCACATGGTGGTCACAATCTTATTTGTGTCTCCTATCCCTCCTTCCCTTCCATTCTGTGAAAACATTGAGCCTTTTCACATCAGCAAATCTTAGCACATGCTGTGGCCCTTACTTGGAAGCCTGGAATTGTTTGAATCCAGTTACCTGCTCTGTCATCCCCTAGAGTCAGCGGCTCCTTCCTGTGACTCCCTAGCACAAGGGACATCCCTCATTGAAGCATTTTTATGCTGAAGAGCAGTTGTTTTTTAACTCACTGATCTCTCACGTATTCTTCATGGTAGAAACGGGTCATCGCTCCTCTTTGTATCTCTAGCATTAGCACAGTCCTTACACAAAGTAGACCCTTATTAAAAATGGACAGATTGAAAAAATAGAAATCCATCCATTGAACATTGACAGATGTTAAAAAAAAAGTTAAAGACTTAAACATTCTGTGGCTATATATGAGCATTTTTCATACATGTTAATAAAATACATCATCACCTATCTCAATCTTTTGGCATTTCATAGACATATTTTTAGAGGAAAAGGGGATTTTGGAGGTCATCTTGGATGATCTAGTAATTTTACAGATGGGAAAATATACACAAGGAAAAATTAGGTGGCTTTCCCAATTTTCCTCAGCAAATCGAGTAGAGATTTGAAAGCTTCCCTTTCCCTGGTCCAGTTTCCCCTTCTTACCCCAAACCACTTCCTTCTTTTTCATCCTTTATCCTGGTTTAATATTTTTTTGAGCACGCACTCTGTGTGGGGTACTACTGGGTCAGATATGCTATTTTAGCACTGCATTTGTTCAATACTACTGACTCAGCACTTTAGTACATAACATACACTGACACTGTGCCAGCTGCCAGAAATGCAAATATTAGTAAGACAGAGTTCCTGACCCAAACAAACTTGCGTTCTAGAAGAGAACAGAGTTTAGCATGCAGAGATTAAGACATGGTGTCTCAAGTTTTGCACTACCAGCCTAACCAAACGGACACCCCTGGACAGCAGCAAAAGACCTTGCCCTCCATGACATCTTTAGGATTAAACATGGAATAAAAACTTGACAGTAATGTATACAAAGGACAATGTCACTGCTGCCTCCTTCGCCAAAGTTGTAATAGGGAGGAAAGGGTCAATGAAAAAAAGAATAACAAAGCACACATCTGAGAAGGCTTGTCTTAACTCGTCTCTCATGGAAATGCCAAAATATAATTGCCCTCTGGAAGGAACCTTCTAACATCTCTTGATTCCCAAGACAGAATGAAAACTGAGGCCTCTGAAAACAGAATTGCTAATGCCTGAGCCTGGAAAGAGACACAGCAGATACAAAGCAACATAATCAACGTTTAATATTACATTTCCAGGCTAGATTGATTCACACATAAATTGAGTGTGTCTTAGATTGTTCAAAATACCTTCTGGTTCAACTTTCATTAATCTCGGACCAAAGTTCGAACTCAATACTCATTCATCTAGAAATATTTGGACAGATCCATGACATTTGATGTTAACACTTCTAGAGTCCTAGAGTGCTCTGTGCATAATATTCCTAACAGGTTAAAACTAGGGGTGCAAAGTCCCTCACTTGGCAATGCCTTTTATTATTATACTTTATGTCCTGGGATACATGTGCAGAACGTGCAGGTCTGCTACATAGGTATACACATGCCATGGTGGTTTGCTGCACCCATCAACTCATCATCTATATTAGGTATTTATCCTAATGTTATCATTCCCCTAGCCCCCCATACCCCAACAGGCCCCAGTGTGTGATGTTCCCCTCCCTGAGTCCATGTGTTCTCAATGTTCAACTCCCACTTATGAGTGAGAACATGCAGTGTTTGGTTTTCTGTTCTTGTGTTAGTTTGCTGAGAATGATACCTTCCAGCTTCATCCACGTCCCTGCAAAGGACATTAACTCATCCTTTTTATGGCTGCATAGTATTCCATGGTGTATATGGGCCACGTTTTCTTTATCCAGTCTATCATTGATGGGCATGTGGGGTTGGTTCCAAGTCTTTACTATTGTGAACAGTGCTGCAATAAACACACATGTGCATGTGTCTTTATAGTAGAATGATTTATAATCCTTTGGGTATATACCCAGTAATAGGATGGCTGGGTCAAACGGTATTTCTGGCTCTAGATCCTTAAGGAATTGCCACACTGTCTTCCACAATGGTTAAACTAATTTATACTCCCACCAACATTGTAAAAGCGTTCTTATTTCTCCGCATCCTCTCCAGCATCTGTTGTTTCCTGACTTTTTAATGCTCGCCATTCTAACTGGCGTGAGATAGTATCTCATTGTGGTTTTGATTTGCATTTCTCTGATGACCAGTGCAATGCCTTTTAAAAATAACAATATAAAAGGAAAGACAACCAAACTCCCAAAGAGCTTTTATCAAGTGGCTCAGCTCAATATTATGGACTGAGCTAAAGTCCGAAGTGTTTCTACTCCACATTTCTAATGGGAATTTTCAATGACTCCGTGAAACTAATTTTGTAAAATAAGCCTCCTACGAAGACTGGTTACATTACTGGAAAAACTAATACTTGATGTTCACTCGTAGATACCAAGTACTATAACAGAGGTCAGCTCTGGGCAATGTGGTAGCACCCAGGACAGTAACGTCACAGGGAACAAGGTGAATGGAGCACGTCTCCTGCAGGAGGGGTTGCCTCAGGTGAAACCCAAGAGATAGAGACAAGGAGGAAGAGACAAGAGATAGAGGTAGAGACAAGGAGGAAACCCAAGAGATAGTGACCAGCACAGAAAGCAGTAGACAGGGAGGCACTGAGGCTGAGAGAGCTTGGTGCTTTTAGGGCCTAGGAAAACATTTGGAACAACCACAGCAGAGGGTGGAAGTTGCTAAAAAAAAAAAAGGGGGGTTGTCAAAAGATGGAGCTGTTCAGGCAGCAGGGGACTTGACTGTCGGGAGTAGCAGAGCTTCGTACATAACAAAGCAGAGGACCCTGCAGGATCTCAAAGTCAACCCCTATTTAATGTACAAAAACAATCTCCCAACCCAAGCCTTCAGATGAATTTGGGCTATAAGAAAATGCAGTGCAAGGATTTATATCTTAAAGGCTTGCAAATGGTCTCCCAGAGGACGAGGGCAGGAGTGTACCAGGGACTGGTTAGGGGAGTTTCTTTTTCTAAAAACAACCTTTTGAAATTTACCATTTTTACCATTTTTAAGTGTAAGGTTCAATGGTAATAAATCCATTTATAACCTTTTTCCCACTTTGTCCCCTCTCTCCTTCCTGGCCCCTAGTAATCACCACTCTACTCCATATCATCATGAAATCCACATTTTCAGTTCCCACATATGAGTGAGAAATACGATATTTGTCTCTCTGTGGCTGGCTTAATTCATTTAACATAATGGCCTCCAGTTCCACCCATGTTGCTACAAATTACAGGATTTCATCCTTTTTATGACTGAATAATATTGTATTGCACATATACATACACACACACACACACACACACACACACACACACATACCTACATACCACGTCTACTTTATTCATCCACTGATGGGCACTCAGGTTGATTCCATATCTTGGCTACTGTGAATATTGCTACAATACATGTGGGCATGGAGATAACTCTTTGATACGTTGTATTCCCTTTCTTTTAGATATATACCCGGTAGTGGAATTGCTGAATCATATGGTAAATAACTATATGTTTTTAGCTTTTGAGGAACTTCTATACTATTCTCCATAGTGGCTGTACTAATCTACACTCTGACCAACAGTATATGCGGAAAAAGTTTCAAGGTGGGGAAATCCAGAGAGAAGCCCAGTGCTACGACCTGGGATACAGTATTGTATGGGCAAGCTTTGTGAGGGGCGATGGTGATTCAGAATCAACATGTCTTCCTGGAGCTCATTTCTGGGATATAAGATCCTTCATCTACTCGCATAAAACCTGAATCTACACCTACCATACATTTCCATCCCATCCCAGAAGGTTCAGGAAATTAAGGGGGGTATGCATCAGCAACTGAAGTCTAACGATTGAAGATGCTCATGTTATTGGGTAAAATAAAAGAAGAACACTGAGGCAGAGACTGATAGCAAGACGTGTGCTACAGGAAACCCCATGAAATGAGCTTCTCTGGGCCGTGGAGGCATGCGGTGTGTTGGATAACGTAGCAGACACCGTGGCAGCACTCTGCCCTTTGGTAGGCAGCCCTCATCGCAGCAGCCCTGACTTGACCCTGGGAGCACAAAAATCAGGTCAGCCAGTCAAAGCTGGATTTAAACGGAAAGGAATCAGAATATGCCACCCCAAAATACGCCACTTTGGCATACAGACTATTTTGAGATGAAAGAAACCTTCTTGGAACCTCCCTTATCTGACTAAGAGCAGAAACTTCTGAGAAACGAGGACTGCCGTGAATCCTTTTTCCCAGGGGCCTTTCATGGCCACGAACAGTACAGAAAGTAGGCAGAAAGATGGGACTGTAGAAACAGACTTTACTACATTACCCTTATCTTCCAGTAGCTTCTCACATACATTTATTTTTCCACAATGTACTTCCTCTAGAAGCTCAAAATTCTTTTTGTCTTGTTATTTCTCCACAGATTTGCATCCATACTTCTATATATGCAAAGGATAAGAATTGCCCTTTTGTAAAATTAGTATCCAAGTGTTTGGGTCTGATCACCTCTCTACAGTTTTTATTTTATTTCTGTGAGACACCATCCATATGCATATGAAATAAACCTTTTTCTCCTGTTATCCTATTTTTTGTCAGTTCAATATTCAGGGCTGCTGCCACTGAAACCAAGAGGTCAAGGAAAGAGTTTTTCCTCCCTAATGGAACCCAGCTTGACCCCTTAACTAGGGTAGCTTATTTAATAATGTTTAAATTTATTTCATCTATGAAATTAGTATCACAATATCTGCCTTAGTATAAGAATCAATGAGATAGCACTGGGTCCTTTTAGTGGCTGGTATATTATAGATACACAATAAGTGATAGCTGTCATAACACCAAATAATATCCAAAAACTGGTCATTTGTCATGAACCACAGTCCACACCATTTGGAGATGTAGTTGTAGATCCTTTTGTAGTAAGAACGGACTACCAAGATCTGCCTGGAGACTAAATAATGTGAAAATCAAGTCAAAATATGATAGTTGACTCTAACTTCAGTTACTAGTAAATAGCATCACCAAGAATTGCATGGCAAGAATAAGAAAGCATCTGCATAGAAGCTACATCTAGCCAAATGATTGAATATCCCAGACTGCAATATTTCTAAAAGAGTGCTCAGAATAAAGTACATCATTTACAATAAGGGACAGTCCTGATTCATCTTATAGAGTAAATGTTACAATTATTGAAGCAAAGAGCTCACAGTGAAAGTTCACCTTATATATGCACAAATAATCAATTTTCAATGTTCTATGAAAGTAAAACATTAATAACTGCCTATGAAAATCTCCTACAAATTGATATTTCTAGTATGATGAAAAAGAAAGGCTCCAAAATCTAATTATATCTCTCTGATAAATTAGATGTGTTCTGTGAGTGATGTTATTTTGTTACTAATACAATAATTATTTTGATTACTGTATTGGTCTAATTTGTTGATATTTTACTGACTCCTCTATCAAACCATATTTCTCCTATGTATGCAAAGGACACGAATAGGCAAGCCACAGGTGAAGAAGTAAACATGTCTCATAAACATGTGAGATTTTCAACACTCCTCATAATTTTTAAAAATACAATTTTTTGTTTTATCAGATTAGCAAAGATAAAGAATTTGATCATATGTGGTGTTGACAATCACGGGGAAAACAAGTAATCTAACATTCATGATACAGACCCTTTGGAATCCAGCTTGTACTATCTGTCCATCCACAATGAAACCACATCTACCTTTACACCTAGCAAGTCCATTTCTACGAATTTAAAGATATTCTACTACCTAGGCTAAACGTGTTCCAGGATCAATAAAGATCTACATTGTGGCACTGGTCGTTATGCTAACAACAAAACCCCCAAGGAACCTAAATGTCTTTCAAATCAATCAAGGACTAGTTGAATTATTTATATAATATTCATACAATGAGTGCCATGCAACCATGGATCTATATGTCTTAATACATAAAGGCATGGAAAAAAATTGTTCATGGTACAGATGGTCTATATGCTCCCATCTTTGAGAAAAAAGGGACTGATACATAGACATGCACAATACAAACATCCACATATAAAATCATATTTCTGGGAAGATATATAAGAAAGTATGGGCAGTGTTTGCCTCTGGGCAAAGGGACACAGCCTGCAATAAGAGGGGGACTGTTTCATTGTAAAGCTGAACTGTTGACATTATTATCATCTGTATATATTAGTGTTTCAATTGCCTACATAGTTAGTTGTTTTAAAAGGCAAGGATGTAATGAAATAACTTGGAAATATGGATGCAATAAAACAAGCAAAGTTAAATGAGATAAATCTAAGATGATGAGTTTTGTAGATTAACCTTGAAGGAAGGGATCTCTGATCTATACGTTTCTCTGTTTTGGTCAAACAAGTTACACACCGTCATTCATTTTTTTTTTTTTTTTAAATAAAACTCTGTAGAATATGTACTAGTATGGTCACCATCATTCTACACTCAAACCAAGGCTGCTTAAATGACCAAGTTTGCACAGCAGGTAGACGAGCTGAGAGGCACAATCAGGTCTCCCGGATGCAGAGCCTGAGTGAGCTCTTGGGCATGTCTCACCCACTTCACCTTGACCTCTGCTGCCCAGTGAGGGCCAGACCATTGAAGCCTCTCAGTGGCTTGTGATGGCTCTGAGAATTGCAAGGTAAATATAAGAAAGCATCTGCATAATACTTTCTATTTTCTCTTCTATTTTCATAAAAGTATAGACCTCATGACGCAGTAGATTATATTTTTAAAATGACATTTCTCACATTGGATGCTATTGACCTTTGAGAGTGTGGCTCAAAAAATAGGTGAATTGGCAGGGCATGATGGCTCACACCTGTAATCCCAGCACTTTGGGAGGCCAAGGCAGGTGGATCATCTGAAGTCAGGAGTTTGAGACCAGCCTGGCCAACGTGGTGAAACCCTGTCTCTACTAAAAATACAAAAATTAGCCGGGCATGGTGGTGGGTACCTGTAATCCCAGTTACTCAGTAGGCTGAGGCCGAAAAATCGCTTGAACCTGGGAGGCAGAGGTTGCAGTGAGCTGAGACCACACCATTGCACTCCAGCCTGGGCAACATGAGCAAAATGCCATCTCAAATAAATAAATAAATAAGCGAATCATATAATATCTCACTTTGTAAAGCACTTTGCAATCTTCTACACATGCATTATCTTATTTCTGTCTCACTACAGCATGGAAGAAAACTTCTCATTAATTTGTAAATAGGAGTACGGAGGCTGAGTTGAGATGACTTCCTCAGCCTGAAGGGACAACAGGAAACCTATCCTAGGTCGTCTGAACCTAAGTTTCACGTTGCAAACATATCCCTGCATCCTGGGTGAGTCATATCTGAAAACTAGCTTTGGAATTGGAGTTCAGGTTGGTTTGCAGAATCTTTTATTGCTTGCTGCCATGGCTTTTAGACTCACAGTTCAAAGATCCCCTCGGAAGCATAAACCCATTCTGAAATGCTGCATTCCAACCTTGCAACCTTTTAAATGTCTAAAGTCTATGGTTTTGGAAGCTGAGTTCCTATGAGTTCTTTAACAGATTTTTCTGTTGAAAACTTTTTCTCAATATAGTCTTTGTGACCATGGTAATTACTTTAACTAGAAGTTCTGATTAGAAAAATTTCTAATTACAGGTCTATAACCAAAATATAAGAACACCCATCGGGCACATCAACTCCAGTTTTCTCTTTATTTTTCTTCCCACTCCACTCCCTCCATCAATGTTCCTATTGCCTCAGGCTCAGGTTGGGCTCTTGGCTGTTACTATGAGAATGATTACACATAGGGTCCCTTCCTGACAAGACAGCTGAAACAAACTGTCTGTGGAAAACACAGCTATACTTTCTGTTTTCAACACTGTTCATGATTATCAGGTATGATTGTGCTTATAAGGGTTTGGTGAACTTTTTGAAAAATATATATCACATTCAAATTATCTTTTTGGAGAACAAACCTGGTGACAGGAAATGTCAACATCATTAATCATATATTAAGTTTCATTAAAATCAAAACTTTGAAATAATTAGCTTCTGCTGCTTCTCAGAGTGGTAATTATAGACCATCAGGGAGCGTCACACTCTCTCGGATTTCCTCCTTTAAATATTAAATGCTAAAGATGAAACATTATTTTTAACACAATCTTTTAAATTTTAGCTGTGGAATGTAAACAATACTTTCCGGGTATTGGGCTAATCAAATCTCATAGTTCAGAAAATCTGAATCTTACTGTATTCAATGGTGAAATGAAAATATTAATACATGCCATCTCATAGGAGAGCAGAGTTCAGAAGCATAAAAATATCTGTATTTCAATGTGTTTGGAGACTTCTCTTTACCATCACTTAAAATCAAGCTGTCTCCCATTTCCAGTCATCATTAACAGTTATTTATTCAATGATAGTTAGAAAAAAAGTATAGCATCGGACTATTCTATTTCATTTTAACAACTCCCCTGCAAGTTTCTTTTTCTAACTCATTTCTACATGATAGTCTTTACATAAATAATCCATAAACTATTGTATCTTCTCTCATAATTCTCAGTTTGATCTAAGGCAAATTCTACTATGGAGGAATAATAAAGTAATGTAATAATACATATTATCTCAATGAACACTATTCTTTCTGTAATTTATACTCATATTTTCATGAAAACTACTGCCCACTTAAAAAAAGGTAGCTGCTCAGCCTGGTGTGAGAGACCGCACGGGGCACAAAGAGAGACAGATAGTTGGGTTCCTTGTTCTCAGGGAGCTTTTTATCTTTTCGGGGAAACAAACAAACAAACAGAAATGCTGGTAACTCCAATAAAGGGCCAAAGTTCCCATTACAGAAATGGACTTTCGTTTGGAGAAAGGGGGCAAAAAAGTGAAGAATCAAAGTGGAATGAAGTTCTTCAGCTCAGGACTCTGGGAGAACGCAGATGACCTTTGAAGGCACAGAGGCTCAAAAGGGAAAGTGACATGTAGTGTTCATTTCTCCTCATTACAAAGCTTTCCCACTCTGCCAGCCCTTGAGTCTCTGCCAAAATGCAAGTGATGGTGGCTGAGTCTCTTGCTATAGAAGCTCAGAATAAATAACCTTTGCTTTTCTCATGGGGTTGGCCTTCGTTTATTTCCACAGGATTCAGTGTGTTGACAGAGGGGCTAGTTTTAGAAAAGGAAAGGAACATCTCTTCCTCTGAGATAAAAACGGAAGGAGGGAAGGACGAATGAAGTCACTTGGGGGATTCTGAGTTGGAAAGAAAGCTGAAGGAGTTACATCAGGTGGATGCCATCTTCTCAACCAAAGCCATCTCTAAACAGAGACCCACGGAAGGGAAGGGGAGGGAAGTGGAAGGGATTTACAACTGGAAAAGACAGGGAGCCAATAAGAAATGGATCAATTGACTCACTTACGTTTAACATCGTGAATTAAACATAAATGCTTATCTCTCTTAGATCTTAGAAAATTCAGGAAGAAACAGATACTGGCACTGATAAAAGGAAAAATACTGCAGAATATTATATAGGCGATAGGCTCACTGTCAGCTCAAATGAAGAAACTAGGAGAGGACATAAAAGAAAAGGCTCTAGAGATAGTTTTTGTCTTTATTCTACTTTCCATCGCTATTTTTCATTTAGTGCACTAGAAATCCATTTGTAGTATCAAGGGCTCTAGGCTTTACATTCTTTGGAGCTCCTCTGGGGTAGGAAGAATAAGTTAGACTACCTCCTTTTTCTTTTCTAGGCAGTCAGAAGAGTGCTCAGATATCAAATAAGGAGCCAAAACCAAATGGGATCTTCTAAATTTGGGAGCAACACTGTAATTTTAAAACATAGTTGGGTTTGTCAATACAAAGCAAAATAGATCAAAGTTAATGTAGATAAAGGGAAAAATTCATAGTTTAAGAAAAGGATGAAAAATGATAATAAGGTCTTCCCCATTTTGGAGCAAAGTAAGATGAAAGTAAAAAAACAAACAAACAAACAAAAAACCTGCAAACGCCCACAATACATTTCTGTCCCTTAGTAAGAAGAATAATAGTGGATATTTATTGAACATTTATATGACAGATGCTATTGTATCAAAGGTACTCACATTAACACATTTAGTCTTTACAGAAGCCTTTCACACAAGACCCAATACCTGTCTGCAATATACAGATGAAAAGAAAATGAGGCACAGTAAAATCAAGAAACTTCCCCAAGATTGCAAAGCTCCTAAGTGGTATAGCCAGATTCGAACCCAGGTAATCTGGCCCTATAGTCCACATGCTTATGTCTGGAATATGAAAAAATGAAGGGAGAGGAAGAGTGACGGAGGGAGGCAGAAGTACTGTTCAGTCAGGGCTGAACAAATCTTTAGTACCATACAATTGTTCATTACTGCAGTTTAAGAATGTTTCCTGTGGTATCACTGTGTCCATCACCAATACCTTTGGACGACAATATAAGGACACCCATAGAACTTAGATTCTGGTCTTTAATAGAAAGTCTTCCTGAAAAGGAACCAGGGCTCATTTGAAAGTAGACAATACCATGTCTCAAAGCAAGCTAATCTAAAATAGCACTGGAAAAGCTAGCTGTTGCCAAAAAGCAAGGCTGCTCTCAGAGATACCTGGAATAGTGTCAAAAAGTACAAAAGGTGGCTCTCACTGGCCAAGAAGTGACAATTTGGGCATTAAAAGGGAAAACAATGATTAAAGTCCACCGGAGCAAGCTGAGTCTGTTAAGACCACTCTAAGGTCATGATACTAAACAGAAAAGTGATAAAATACTAGGAGGTAATTGTCAACACATAAAGTGGTCTCTCAATACTGTCTTCTAGGAATGTCATATATTGATGAACCAAATTATGTGTGTACTATGCTGAAGCTGCAGCTGTTATTGATATAAATCTAGATGTCTGCAGATATTTTTTGAGTAAGAAATGATAGGTCAGAGGAAGAGATTCAGCAAATAAAGTGTGTGAAAAACAAAGTAGAAAAAAATAGTAGAGAAACTTGAAAATTTAGAAAGGATGCATAAAAAGTCTGTGTATGAAAGGGTGGTATATAACAAAGTGAATTTGGTCCTTGCTATACTTTCTGTGACCAGACTTTGGTGGCCTAAGACACTCCTTATTGGAGAACTGCTGTGGAAACTTATACATTGGTTACCCAGCCTATAACATTACATGGAACATCTTTTGTACAGACCCAAATCTATTCAATTTAGGATGAAAGAAAATTTCTGGATTCAGGAATAATGGGGATTAGATAGGTTAGAGAAAGAGGCTGAGATATAGAGATACAGACAGACAGACTGAGTTGTTTCATTTCCTTCATACTTCAGACTAAGTGAGCAAGCTAAAACCAATGTGAAGATATGTGGGCAAGAGTGAGCCAACCTAGACCGGTAGCCACCTAGGCATGGGGACTGATTTAGAAAGATGAGAGGCAAGTGTGAGGAGGTCCGGAACAGGGGCTGCCATAACTACCTAGATAAAATAGGTGACACATGCTCATTGATATGATTATATGGCAATGTTAGCCCACCCAAGATGGTATGTTTACTCAGCTTGCTTAATGATACTTTGCAGAAATTAATTTCCATATTGTCATGAGGATTGGGCCTGAAGTCAGGGAGAAGGATGCTGACTGGTTCTGTATGTATTTATCAGGGAGGAGTAGCAACAAAAGCCCCTCCTCTAGTGAGTGTCTAACAGTGTCTCTAATAAGTGGGGGAGTAGCAACTGAAAATGATTGATGTAGGATAGCTCTGTGGGGGGAGTAGGGAAGATGGAAGTAGCTATATATACAAAATGAAGACTTCTCCTCTGAAAGGGTGGGTGTTCATGTGAAAGCAGGTGTTCTGCGATTGAGCAGCACCTGGAGCTCAGCTCCAATGTCTCTGCTGGTCCCTGAGGACATGATGTATGGGAAACTTCACCGTGTGTGGTTACTTCTCACAAGAATGAGGTATGAAGACGACAAGGGGCACTAGCGAATTGCAAAATAGCCAAGTCATAGGATGCATGCAACCTAAACTAGCAGTTTGAACTTTCCTTACTTATCAGTGATGTCCCAGGCCTACTGACATGTAGGTTACTAGTAGAAACTAGAAAATGTGTCTTTCACTCCCTCAGGTAATCAAAGTGACATGGAGATTTAAAGTTATATGGACCAAACCAATCATTTAAAACATATTGGGAAATGGTGGAAGTGCCCAGAAATCCAATACAAAGAGACAAAGGTCATTTACTGAGGCCAAAGATCTTATTTTGGGGGCAATACAACTGAGACTCATTAAAAGACATTTGGAAAATAAGTTTAGAGCCTTTGATGTTTTGTGATATTTTGTAGATTTGTGAGGGAAATTATGATAAAATTATCCACTATTAGTACAGTAATCTAGCAGCAAAATAATACAAAGGGGGGAAGAAATAAAACAAGACAAAAAAAATAAGGATTTTTTATGAGGAGACAGATATGGTTTTTAGAGAGGCATATGAAAGTTGGAAAAACATTGAGTGGGCAGAATGAATCGGAATGGGAATCTTATTAGAAGACAGAAAGGCTAGTTAGCAGAAATAACATGAATTAAAGTACTATCTTTAAGAAAGAGTACACCAGATGAAGAGGTCTTGGGGAGAGACTGTCAAAACTGTGATGAGATGCTGACAGACTGTAAATGTTGATATTCTTTCGACTTTCAGAAGTGAGGAGCGCTACACACAGAGTGAGTTTAACGATAAAGTAATAAGATCTCAGCAAAGGTTGAACTGAGCAAGCAGCACTTTATGATAGTGACAACACATGGAGAAAAGCAGAAAGAGAACACACTGGACTTCGGTACAAAGTAATTGGAAACTGAGCATCATGGGGTAGAGTTAGCGCCTCCTTCAGGTAAAGTCTGGGAAGGAGTCCAGGGAGGTTAGCTCCAGGAAAGGGATGAGGTCATGAGAGGAAGAACTGGAATTTTCTAGAGAAAAGTTTAAGCTGAGACTGGCATGCTCAAGAACTTCTGTAAACCAGTGGAGGTTTTGTACAGGTCTGTGTCAGTGCCAGTATATTCAATGGTGCATCTCCGAAAAAGCCCTCACCTCTTTTAACAGAGGCATGACTGTCTGGAGGAATCTAGAACTGAACAACAGAACCTACTCTACCTGAAGACTTATGAGGGCCTGGACCAATGGCTGAGGCTGCCCTGAGGACAAGGATGGGTAAAACCAGGAGTCAGTCAGTTTAAGAATTGGCTGTCAGATTGAGGCCAAAAAAAAAAAAAAAAAAAAAATCCAGGTGAGACTTCAGGATGCTGCAGGAAGCATGGTGGTATGCTAATCATGATCTGGCAAATGGATGGGAAGAAAATTAAGACAGAAGGGGTTGACAGAGGAGGAGGTTCAAGGAAGTAAGAGACTGAATCAACAAATGGACAATGACTAAATCATACATGAAGGCTGCACAATCTGTAGGCTCCTGCCCAGGAAACTAACCCCTTTTCTGCAATAACCAGTCCAGGAAGCCAGTCTGCTGTAAGTTAGACTTGAAGGAAGTCAGATTGCTATCTCTAGTAACAATCCAGGAAGCTAAACAATAATTTCTGTAACAACTGGCCCCAAATGGCCAGGACTTGACTAATGACCAACAGCTTCCTTAATTTTTGTTCCTACTTCTAATTCAGGATCAACCAGAAAAAGTCAAGTATGACCCTCTAACCAATTACATAGGATGTCACTTCCAGTTATCCCACCTACAGCCTACCCAAGCCAATAGCCTCTAATCAGAGCACACCTAGAGCCTTCTTTCTTCCACTATGAAGTTTTCCCATTTCTCTGCCTGCCTTTGAGTCTCTGCAAAACACAACTGATGGTGGGTGACTCCCTTGCTGCAGCAAGCTCTAACTAAATAGCCTCTGCTCTCGTGTGATTTGTCTTTGTATATTTCCATAGAACCAAAGACTAAAGTCAGGATAGATTCAGGATAAGTGAAGAAGTGAGAGGAAAAGGAAGTAGGTTGTGAATAGAGAAGAGGAATTTCTAGACTCTTTGGAGGAACAAGGAGATAATTAACATTTGCGTATTATTTTTAATGAGTTTCCTGATGCTTTGCCATGGGTTTATACAAGTTACCGAATCCTCATAAACTTTGTGAGACAGATTTTTTAAATCTATCATTTTTAAGGAAAATGAAATTAAAAGAGCTTTCATAACCCATTAAGGGTGAAGAGGTGTCCCACGCCGAATTTATTCTTTTCACTATGTCAGGTCACTCTCCCAGACCCTCTCTGACATCCCCATTTTATTATTTCGTTTTCACACTGCTGACCAAGACATACCTGAAACTGGGGGGGAAAAAAAAGGGTTTAATTGGACTTACAGTTCCACTGGGCTGAGGAGGCCTCAGAACCATGGCAGGAGGTGAAAAGTTGCAGTGGCAAGAGAAAATTAGAGAGAAGCAAAAGCAGAAACTCCTGATAAATCCATCAGATCTCGTGAGACTTATTCCCTAACAGAATAGCACAGGAAAGATGGCCCCATGATTCAATGACCTTCTTCCGGGTCCTTCCCACAACATGTGGGGATTCTGGGAGATATAATACAAGTTGAGGTCTGAATGGCACACAGCCAAACCATATCACCCATTGTAGTTATGACCACCGTAAATTGCCGCAACAGTCTCATGACTCTACTGTAACTCCTTGTGCAGTCTCTTGGTGCTCTGCTGATCGGAGATGAATGAAATAATTCAATTCATATCTTCCCCAAGCTTACAGTTAGTAAGTAGTAGAAGCAAGATTTGAATTCAGATCTTCCTAATTTCAAAGTCCATGGTTGTTAACTGTGTTAGGCTAGCTTGGAAGTGGAGTTGCTTGCTGGCAGGTAGGTGTGAGGATGAAGTGGACATTAAATGTATTGACTTGAAATGCTTAAAAAAATGGCAAGGCTCGAGTCTTGGGAAGTAGATTCTTAAGTTGCTAAAAACATTGGCAAGGGATGAGATGGATGGGTGGAGGTCTGTTAGCCAGGCACGAAAGGCTCACTCCCCAGGAAATGATTGAGGAACTCCAGAAACACTGCATCCACCTGGAGTACCTTCTGTTGGCAGAATATGACTTCCAGAAGAATTCTGTCAACCCTGATGTCAACACTGACCTAAGGCCCACAGCTGTCCTCAGACCCTATCAGGAGAAGAGCTTGTGGAAGAGTGAATCAAATTCAAATGAGAATAATCCAGAAAAGGTGGTGAAACAACAGGTTGGAAACTGGATTGGGGTATAAGGAGATGCAGTAACCCTACCTCCTCATCCTGTGCATTGGAGAGAGGAGCCAAGGCAGAAACTTCCTGGGGATGAAGTTAGGGGAAGCAAGATACCAGTTCTAGGGCAGACATACCAGAAGCGCATGTTGTAATATCTGAGAATGCAGAACAGAAACCCAGGGCACAGGGCAAGAAGCTGCAGAGGAAAGACCTAGAGGGGACGTATGTTTTGGAAAAGATGTCTCTCTCTCTATATATATAGATATAGAGATATATCTATCTATATATATATATCTATATATAGATATAGATATAGATATATATATAGATATAGATATATCTATGTATATCTATATCTAGATATCTATAGATATCTCTAGAGATACATAGATATATCTATATAGAGAGATATCTATATATATAGATATCTATATATAGAGAGATACACATACAAACACATATCTATATATATAGATATCTATATATAGGTATATAGAGAGATACACATACACATACATATATACACATATATACACATATATACACATATATATACACACATATACAATCATATATCGTATACAATATCACATATATATATATATGATATATGTTATCTAGTAACCCGGGTAGTGAGTTCAACCACCCACAGGAAAAGAGAATGCATAGTAGCTAGAAAAATATTTTCTAGATGGTGGGAGAAATAGTATTAAGTCATTAGAATTTAGTTACTGATTGGAAGAAGAAATAGCCAGACCCCAACTCCAGTTACATGAGTTAAAAATAAAAATTAAAGCAAATTTTAGCTTCCTCCAGGTTAAAAAAAAATGACTGCTGTTGAAAATTACCAATACCTGGTAATGTGCATTGAAATGATCAGGCATTTTGTTTTAAGGAAGCTGCTATGGTTTGATCTCCATGAAATTGCTTTCTAGGTGATCGGGTTTGCATTTAAAATACACAGCACTCTTTGCTTTAAGGTGAGGAGAGAGAGAAGCAGTGTGTTCTCACTCAATAAATATGAGTCATGGTCCCCTTGTCTATGTATATTTGACATGCAACAGCATTAGCAAAAGATGACAGTAATCTACTGTTCTTCTGTTGCTTTCGTTACAGTAATCACGAAACAATTTTTCACCTAAATCCAGACTGGAAAGTAAATATATTTATGAAATACCTTTATTATTTCCAGCTTTTAAGTTCAGGGGTACATGTGCAAGATGTGCAGGTTTGTTACATAGGGAAATGTGGGTGATGGTTTGCTGCACAGATCATCCCATTACCCAGATATTAAGCCCAGCATCCATTAACTATTCTTCCTGACGCTCTCCCTCCTCCCACCCCTGACCCTCCAACAGGCTCTGGGGTGTGTTGTTCCCCACCATGTGTCCATGTGTTCTCATCATTTAGCTCCCACTTATAAGTCAGAACATGCAGTATTTGGTTTTCTCTTCCTGCATTAGCTTGCTAAGGATAATGGCTTCCAAAGCCATGCATGTCCCTACAAAGGACATGATCTTGTTCCTTTTATGGCTACATAATATTATGGAATACCTTTTTAACATGAAGGAAGAAAATCTAAAATGTGTATTGATTCCTTTCTTGTATGCTCTGTTCTGTATATAATGCCTGTTGCCTAGTTACTAGACTATAAGGTACCACAGGTTTAAAAAAAAAAAAAAAAAAAAAGCCAATTGTCTTTTCAGAACATTTCCTGCGCCAGAACATTCAACCTCAAAGCAAAATATCCAGGATAAAACTCACATACAGATTATAAGGTTGTTGTTTATTTTAAGTTAGGAAAGTGGTGGGGGGGTCTTAGGCTAATGCTTTCCATTGGGGAAATACAACAATTTAAATTTATGATAAGCTCTAATTCATAATTACTGTTGTAATTTAGTGGCCTCACTTCAGCTTTGCAGCAATATGTATATAAAAATAGACCTCTTATTTATCTGCCTGTTTTTGGTACTTTTCTTCACCCTCCCCGAACCTGAAAAAACAGTAGCAGCTCAGGGAAGAGTTTGATGAGATTTCTGGGGTTGAGATTATGCTGCGATGTCTCTGCTGGTCAGCAATGGCCCTCAGGAAATGCTACTTAATGTAACTGAAGAGACATAATGCATACATAAAAGAGCAAAGCTATTGTAGTTTCTAGATTAAAAACAAACTGTGTGCTAAATTGGAACAGGTTGAGGAGCCCTGTGTCTTCTCATAGACACACTTACTTCTTCAATCCCTAACTTTAAGTTAGAATTTTCCCTGAGACGTGTATTTTTTAACTGGCATTTGATGGAACAACTAGCACAGTGTTCTTTGTCCACTGGGTCACTCATTTTTACAAGCTCATCATAGAACACCCAAAACAAACCTCATATACAGTGGTCTCCAGAAATGCAGACTGTTACAAAAATTTTTTGTTGCCCACCAGCCTGTAGAGAATATGACCAGACTGTAAAGTGAATTCAATGATTACTCATTACTTGCCCTAAAAGTAAGAGCACCAGTGGACAGACTCACGCCTCAGCTTAAGCCAAGGGGAGCCTGGATGACTGACATGTGTTTATGTATTTTCTTCTCCATTATTCAAGGCCCTCTTTGGATTT